>NC_083642.1:28965850-29292183 GCF_963576545.1 Limanda limanda | reverse complement strand
TGATTGAAAACTTGCTCCAAGACATCCAGCATAAAGACACAGCGGCTGAGGAAGTGAGACTCACCTCTTCATTCCTCTTCTCTTCCAGCCTCTTTTCTTTCATTGCCATCCTCTCTCGCTCCCTCTCGTCAAAGGAGAAAGGACAGACCTCCACATGGTGGTGCTCTGGGAGCCGCGGCTGGAAGGGGAGGCCAAAGTGTGGCACTGGGGGGGGCTTGATTGGTGACGGCTGTTTTACCTACAAGGGACAAAAGCAGGTTTAGGTTCTGCGCAGGCAGAGGAGTTTGTTACAGTTGGTGCTGCAAGCATTGGTTAATATCAATTACTCTGTTCAGTTTTCGATTTTAATTTGTATCTTTTAAGAACAGAAAACACTGAAAATATGTTTTAAATTACTGAGAGCAAAAGGTGATGGCCTTTTGTTTAACCACTTTAAATTCATACTTTGACATTTCTGAACCTAAACAGATTCAAACATCTCCAAGGTACTTGCCAAGTGCTGGGAACTACTATATGCAGCATATTATCTGCAGACCTGAAGATTACAGTTTGATGCCATGCTTTAGGGTAAGTGCTCCTTATTGTGTCAGCGACCAAAGAGGTCATGATGAATGATTGGTTAATCCAAATCAGGTGTAGATTCAATCCCTAAATAGTATTGATTGCAAGAGTGAATGCAATATATGACCTCATTATCTGACGCATCACATCAAGTCACACTTAAGTGACACTTAATAAAAATGATTTGCCATGATTCTTTCCCAACGGGTGTTGAAACACTTCATCTTCAAATTAAATACCTACAGAGAAATATTGGATCATAATCACGATTATGTTGGAGTATATTGAAATCACGATTATGCAGTATTTCTCTCCAAAAAAACACTTTGTAACTGATACATTTCCCCTTAAAAAATGTCAAAAACAAGTAGAGAACCGCGGGCTGACGGCGCGTAGAAATGCGGGTCCGGTGTGAACAGCCAGACGGGTGCATGCTTTACAAATGGCGCTGCGCTTCAGCGCCCGGTGTAAACCCAGCGTTATCTGGTTCACTGAGCTGGGTATCATCACTAATCTAACCCTCATGGCATTTTTCACATTAGAATAATTGCTACTCACCTATGGCCAGGTGGAGTCTGTGACCGAAACATTGGAGCCTCAACCATCCACCTCTGTACCCCTCTCCCTCTTACACCTGTCCCTTTTCTCTGCTCACCCCAACCAGTCGAGGCAGATGGCCGTCCACATAGAGTCTGGTTCTAGAGATTTCTTCCAGTTAATGAGGTTTTTTTCTTTCCTGTTGCCAAGATGCTGCTCATTGTGGGAACTTTTGGGTTTCTGTATACTTTTTCTAGGCATCAACCTTACTATGTAAAGTGCATTGAGATAATGTACATGATGATTTGGGACTATCAATAAAATGTTATTTAATATTGTCCGTCATTTTAATTTGAGACTTTTTCATGACCTGCAGAAACTCTGTCTGGTTACTTGAGCTAAACTACATTTTATAGACATCTGAACTAGAATTACCATCCCTCAGACCACTTCTCCCAACTGCACTTATATCATTGTGGATAGCCCTGGAATAGTAGACACATGCATGCTGAATAATGTCATGACCAACACACATGCACGATATTTGTCCTGGTTATTTGTTGTGGATATGTGAAATATTCTTTGTGAATATCCAGTAAAGCCAATAAATGTTAAAGTTGCTTTCCATACAAGACAAAGAAATGTGTCCTTACTTCCTCGACCTTGCGATCCACACGAACCCTCTTCTTCAGAGAAAAAGCTGGAGACTCTGGAACAGTTGGATGCAGAACTTTCCTTTCTGGCACTCCCTGTTGACAGGAGGAAATCGATTTTACTACGTTTATTTATGGAAAGAACCTTAAAAGCTCCATGTTGTCAGTACAAAACCCCAGCTAGTTTAATGTGAAGCCAGTAGCCGACATTGAAGTGTCAGCAGCAGGTTTCAAACTCACCACGACTCCTTCCAGGATCCTTTTGGGCAGAGGCTGGCATTTAAAGGTGTGTGGCCTCTCTTCTTTCTCAGAATTCTTAGAAATCTGTCTCTCCTGGAGCCTTTTATCAATCTGCAGCTCGAAGCCTTCAGGTACTGTGGGTTCCTTCACGGCTGGCTTCTTCAAATGCTCTGCACCTTCCAGTACTTTCCTGTTTAGCTCCAGAGCCTTGAATTTAAACCTAGGAATAGAACATAAGATGATTAATTATTGCCCATGAGACTCAATGATGCTCTTTCCAATCGATAATAAACTTGAAACACCAACAGCGTTAGACATTAAATAAAGCCTGAGCCGTCAGACACTTTAAGACAGGGTGTCAGCTCAGTATTTGTAGCTTGAACTTTGATCGTTACCATTAGATTGCAGCCTCATCAGTCAGTCTGTCCCCCCTGCCTAATATTTGCCAAGAAAGACTGCATAATACCTCTGCAACAATGTGGCTACCGGCCAGGAGCTTTGTATTTATCTGCCTTACCTCGATATCTTCATCACCCATCGACGAAACAGCGCTTGTTGTAATACAAGCTGGGGTTCAGCGTGCATAGTTTGCATCTGAGCAGCAGTGTCAAGTGAAAAGTCAGTGCTATAAGGGACAAGAGTAGTAAATGCGAGCAGTTGCCGGTAGAGTTGCACCTTGAGTCCAACCTCACATGTAAAGGCCGGCGCATGCTTCTGCGTTTTCAGTGGCCCGCAAGCGCAAGAGCCCTATACGGAAAAGCTCCGCAAGCCTAACGCAGCCCGCAAAGCTGTGATTGGTCTGCCAACTACATCCTTTCCGGAGTCTTATTTCTGGTTTAATGCCCCATAATACCGACAGAAACCACGGAAGATTTAGAATAACGAATATGGACCAAATAGAAGAGCGTTTGGCAGAAGAGATCCGAAACTATGACCACTACTATAACCCGTCACTGACTGGCGGATTTGTCCGCCAGAAAAAGGCTATGAGGAGCCGCAGTGGCGATGTAAATAAGGGTCGACGACGACTGCCACACACAAAGAAGGGCCGACTCCGACAAAAAACATTACTCCTAGTGGTCTCCTTACTCCTTACGTCTAGTGGTCTGGCGTGAATTGCTTTGCATCAAGCGCAACCCTTGGGGAACCATAAATTAAAACGAGTCCGTCGACACAGCTGCGTGAAAAGCCGCAGACGCCGTTGCAGAAGCATGCGCCGGCCTTAAGGCAGCAAGACAACGATTTAGAGCCATTTACTTACTGAGTTGAGTCTCAGGGTGCGAGCGTGTTAAGCCAGCTCAGCCAGTGCAAGCACCTCCAGTAGAGCCAGAGACACCAGTTAAGGCAGGGGTGGGCAAACTTTTTGACTCGCGGGCCACAATGGGTTCTAAATTTGACAGAGGGGCCGGGCCAGGAACAGATGGATGTAGTGTTTTTGTGAACTAATATAAGTGACATGGAAAAATCATTACATGAAAGGATTTTGCCTTTACCAAGTAGCAAAGCACTTATTTGCAAGGCCATTTAACAAAAACTTGCCTTCAGAGAAAGGCTTGCTAGCCTTTGCTATTTAGAATGCCCTCCAAAAAACATGCCTTGGTAGAGGACTCTTTAATCGCAGTTTGTCTGTTGTCTGTGAAAAAAAATGTTGTAGAGTCTGTAAATTAGTCGCCAACCTCTGAGCTGCAGCCACCCGTTCTTGCGTTGACTGCTTGCTAGCGTAGTTAGCATGCTTCGTAGCAAAGTGACGGCTGATGTTGTACTCCATGAAAACTGCAACAGTTTTTCGGCATTTCAGGCATACAGCCTTCGATTGGACTTCAGTGAAAAAGTATTTTGTTGTCGACTCCGTGTTAAACACTCGGCAAGCCTTGTCCACTTTTCGTTTCCTTGATCCTCTCATTTTACAGAAGGGCTCACAGGGCAAAGGGAAAAAGTGAAGGGAGATCATGTGCCCTTTTGAGCCCTATACACCACACTCCCGGGCAAATTTAATGTAGCTGACGCTTTTATCCAAAGCGACTTACAATAAGTGCATTCAACCCCGAGGGTTCAAACCCAGAACAACAAGAATCAAGAAAGTACGATTTCTTCAAAAATAAAGCAAAACTATAAAGTGCTATAAGTAGGTGCCATTTAAGTGCTACTTAATTGTTAGTTTCCAATTTTTTTTTTAATTTGGACAAGTTCGGCAGGCCGGATTTTAAAGCCCAACGGACCGTATACGGCCCGCGGTCCGTACTTTGCCCATGTCTGAGTTAAGGTGTCAAGCACTTCATGCACTTTAGTTTTCACATTTTGCCCTCCCTGCTGCTCTGATGGACTTTTCTCTGTCTGGAAAAAGTTGTAGGATTTATGTCAGCAGCTCAAAATGTATTTTATGTTACTGAGTCATTCTGTGTCACCTGTCTTTAGCACCGTCACAGATATTAATGAACCTTTTCGTGTTGATTTAGTCACATGAGAAAAAAGGAACTTCATGCTTTTCTTAATTAAAAAGATATAAGCTAACAACCCTTGACTTTTAGTGGGGACTCTTATTTCTAATTCCATATTCATGTTAGGGCTGTGCAATTATTTGAATTTCAATAGTGATCTTGATTTTTGGGTCAAACGATCTCCAAACTAATATAATCGAGTTGAAACAATTTATTTGGCATTTTTCGTTGTATGGTAGGCCAAGAGATTTTCTAAAAGAAAATCAGTCAACGCCGCCCTGCTGAGTGCTGACTGGCACTCACTCTCAAGCAGCTGTAAAGTGAAGGAGGCGAGTTGTGTGTGTGTGGTGACCGGCGGTATTTATAATGGCAGAGGGAGGGCAGCCGTGTTTGATCGACAAAAAGGGTATAAAAAGTTCTCTTGTATGGGAACACTTCGGATTCGAAGAATCCAACAAGGAGCAGCACCACACAATGTAGCGGCCACGCCGATTCTCCAGTTCACACTAGGGGTGTCACGATACCAAAAATTCAGTAGTCGGTGCCAATACCATTAAAATAACACGATTCTCGATGCCAATTTCGATAGCACGGTAAAAAAAGGATTTTCTAAGATTCCAAAAGTGCATTCTTTGGATGTTGTTAATGTCATATATATGGTAGTTTAATCTGCTTGCGCATATACTGTGGGTTATACGGTAGTTGCTGACGCATGTGAGTGACGTATGTGAGTGACGCATTGTTGTGAGACACGTTATGCATTAAAGCGAGCTTAGCATTGATTTACAGTTAATATGAATCAGAACTCACCTTGAATTCTTCAAACAAATCCGGATGACGGTCTTCCAGGTGCTTTGCTAAATTGGAAGTATTACCTCCCTTGGTCTGAAGACCACGGTAGCATCGTTTGCATAATGCCTTGTGCGGATTAATGATAACGCCACGGTCATCTGCCTCAAAGGCAAAGTACTTCCATACACAAATCTTTGTGCCATTTTTTTCAACAAGTCGAGGTGGGGCGATCGCTGCAGCCGCAGTTTAGGGCTGCAACTAACGACTATTCTGATAGTCGATTAGTCACCGATTAATCGACTAATCGGATTATGAATGACACAAATTATCAATTGCTCTTATTTAGCAAGCAGCTTTTAAATTTAGCTTGAGGTTGTTCGAGGCATGTGATGACTGAAAATAAAGGCAATAAATATTGATACTTCATTAAAAAAAAATGCCTTTTAATAAACTTTGTTTCATATAAGGGTACTGTTACAAGGACAGGCAAAGTGCTAATAAAACAAATAAATTAAAAATCAAGTATTCATTTTTCCTGTTAACAAAAATGACAGGGAAAGTAACAGCAATAAAAACAACAAACGAAACTACAGTCTTCTTCTGATTAAATAATTGTGATTAAACAAAGACGTTTGTCAGGCAATAGGATAACATAACGCTTTTAAACTCGTTAATAAAAAGTTTAAACCATATTTTTGTAATGGATGCTAGAATCCTGCGCGCAGGTATATACGTTTATATATAACATCTGACGGAGGCGAGTCCGCATCGTCTCCGTTACGAAGTCACACGTGACTCCTCCTCCTCACATGGGCGTGTCATGCTTCCATGCAGAGCAGGTCCTCTGTACAGATACTGCAGGTAGTTTTTTTCGGGCTGTTAAGGGTGAAGTTCTCCGGAACTTTTTACTTTCTGGTGCGCGATGCTGCTGCAGCGGAGGACGCCATTGGACCGTGTTTTTACGCTATTGCACATGCGCGACTTTCAGAGATAGGAAGGAAGCGAGATGGCTCACTCCTCTGCTGCTTTCATCAGCACCTCCGGTAAAACGCCGTTTAGATCAACTGCACGGCACGAAAAACACGTGCTGTGACGTAACCAACGAATCATCGACGAGTAAATTCGTCGGCGACTATTCCTGTCATCGATTTTTGTCGACGATGTCGACTAATCGTTGCACCCCTATTGCAGTTGCCATCTTGGTTTTCTTAATGTAAACCTCGACTGGAACACTCTGAAGCGTATACTGCCCTCATCAGTTCCAGAAGAGGTGCAGCACCGATGCTAACAGCTGGCATCGGCGCTCAAAAAAATGGGCATCGGCGCTGTTTTGTTATTTGAGCATCGAAAGGTATCGTAAGTATCGGTTCTCGTGACATCCCTAGTTCACACCGGACCCGCATTTCTCTGCACCGGTCAGCCCGCGATTCTCCGCTTGTTGTTGTATGCAACCCGTTCAATGTAGGGGTTTGGGGGTAAATGATGATGGTCTTCATAGCCATCCCCCACCCCTCTCTGTCTATGTCTGTCTGTCTGCTTGTGTGCTTGTAGTGGGGGGGACCGATGGGGACATTAAATGTTGAGAGTAGGGCTGGGCGATATGGGAAAAAATGTTATCACGATATGTTTTTCCATATTGATCGATCTCGATTCTTAACACGACATGTAGTTTTTGATCAGTTTCCTGAAGCCGCCCCTCTCCACTGAGCTCAGGGGCATCATATCTGTAGGTAAGCAATAAGTAATAGCGCTCGTTATATTTTTTCCCCGCTTCGATTGTTTTCATATGGGGCAATGGCTGCAAAACACGACTGGATGGACTGTTGTTTTGCTAACATAGCATCGCTAACGTTAGCGATGCTAACGGGAGACGTAGTGGTCTTGCCTGTCTCTTTGTTTGGTGTCGTGCAAACTTGAGCCCACAGAGTCCAACTCTCTGTGTAATCACTGGGATGGTGCCGCCTCAGGTGATTGAAAAGGTTTGTGGTGACCGGCTTCGTCTGCTCCTCGTCCTTTTAGCCGTATCCAAACCACGTCCACACAACTGACGTCGCGTTACGCTTTTTTTCGAAAATGTCTTCGGTTCCGGGTGATGTAGTGATGTCGCTCTCACATTCGGCATTATTTTCGCTGTCCCCGACTTCAGTTTCACTCATTTTTTCAACTTCGTTCTCTCTTGTTCTCTCTCTCGCAACTGCAGCAGCGCTCACGATGGGAAGGGGGCGTGTCGTGTCCTAACTGCAGACGGCAGCCGGCAGACTCCGACACTGTTGTTGCGCTTACTTTTGCCACGTGAGATCGAATACATGTCACGAGGAGATAATCGAAATCGTTAAAAATTTTATCGCGATCCCGAATCGAGATCGAAAAATCGTCCAGCCCTAGTTGAGAGGAAATTTCAAAGTTCTCAGTTACAAAGTGTTTTTTGGAGAGAAATACTGAATAAATGCATCATGTTTTCAAACTCAAAATTAATAGTTTGAATAATCGTGATTTCAATATTGTCCAAAATAATCGAGATTATGATTTTTTTCCATAATCGAGCAGCCCTAATACATCTTAACAGTATTCCATCTCAACATAAAAATAATACCATTGATCAGTCCACCTTCATAAGGTTACGTCAGTCCAGGCATCTCTGTGTCTCAGTATGCTATGACAGCAAACCAGATGATAACGATTCATCTACAGAAGGCAACATTTACAGTTTAACACTGTTTGCTCATAATATACACGACTGTCTCAGAAAATTAGAATATTGTGATAAAGTTCTTTATTTTCTGTAATGCAATTAAAAAAACAAAAATGTCATGCATTCTGGATTCATTACAAATCAACTGAAATATTGCAAGCCTTTTATTCTTTTAATATTGCTGATTATGGCTTACAGCTTAAGAAAACTCAAATATCCTATCTCTAAATATTAGAATATCATGAAAAAGTATACTAGTAGGGTATTCAACTAATCACTTGAATCGTCTAATTAACTCGAAACACCTGCAAGGGTTTCCTGAGCCTTGAAAAACACTCAGCTTGGTTCAGTAAACTAAATCACAAGTATGGGGAAGACTGCTGATCTGACTGCTGTCCAGAGGACCATCATTGACACCCTCCATCAGGAGGGTAAGACACAAAAAGAAATTTCTCAAAGAGCAAGCTGTTCACAGAGTGCAGTTTCAAAGCACATCCACAAAAAGTCTGTTGGAAGGGGGAAATGTGGCAGGAAACGCTGCACAACCAAGAGAGATGACCGCAGCCCTAACCGCATTGTGAAGAAGGGTCGCTTCCAGAATTTGGGGGAGCTTCAAAGACAGTGGACTGAAGCTGGAGTCCAGGTATCAAAAGCCACTGTTCACAGACGTGTCCGGGAAAGGGGCTACAATAGCCGTATTCCCATGGTCAAGCCACTTCTGAACTCAAGACAACGGAAGAAGCGTCTGACTTGGGCTATGGAAAAGAAGCACTGGGCAGTTGCAGAGTGGTCCAAAGTCCTCTTTTCAGACGAAAGCAAGTGTTGTATTTCATTTGGAAGTCAAGGCGCCAGAGTCTGGAGAAAGGCTGGAGAGGAGCAAAATCCAAGTTGCTTGAAATCCAGTGTGAAGTTCCCACAGTCAGTGATGGTTTGGGGAGCCATGTCAGCTGCTGGTGTTGGTCCACTGTGTTTCATCAAGTCCAGAGTAAATGCAGCTGTGTACCAAGAGATTTTAGAGCACTACATGCTTCTGTCTGCTGAAAAGCTCTATGGAGATGAGGATTTCATTTTCCAGCATGATCTGGCACCTGCCCACAGTGCCAAAACCACCAGTAACTGGTGTACTGACCATGGCATTACTGTCCTCGATTGGCCTGCCAATTCCCCTGACCTGAACCCCATAGAGAATTTGTGGGGTATTATGAAGAAGAAGCTGAAAGACACCAGACCCAACAATGCAAATGAGCTAAAGGCCGCTGTTGAAGCATCCTGGGCATCCATAAACCCTAAGCAATGCCACAGGCTGATTGCCTCCATGCCCCGCCGCATTGATGCAGTAATCCGTGCAAAAGGATTCCCAACCAAGTACTGAGTGCATTAATGGACATTTTCAAATGTTTGATTTTGTTTTGCTGTTATAAATCTTTTTTTTACTTGGTCTGAGGAAATATTCTAATTTTTTGAGATAGGATTTTTGAGTTTTCTTAAGCTGTAAGCCATAATCAGCAATATTAAAAGAATAAAAGGCTTGCAATATTTCAGTTGATTTGTAATGAATCCAGAATGCATGACATTTTTGTTTTTTTTAAATTGCATTACAGAAAATAAAGAACTTTATCACAATATTCTAATTTTCTGAGACAGTCCTGTATACTGGACCATGACCATCTGGAGGAGGAAGTGGAGGGACTAATAAATTACTGAGCCATGGCACTGTGATCCATCTAAATTAATTCATCTTTTCATACAGTTCTCAAGTTTTAAAAATGCTTTCACAGGTTGCCACGTTTCTTAGCCATTTTCAGACGTAACCTGCGGATATAGTCAGGAGAGATGGGTCCGGACTTTACCCGCAGTTTGCTTTTCACATATGCACAACACAGCGGGAGGTTCATAACAGCCATAAAATCTTTCGCATTATTTAGGTGAGAGGTGGTGTGGCCGGGTGCAGCAGACTGGAAGTCTTATTCATTCTGCTGCAGAGATCACACGAATTTCTTGATAACACACAGACACCGGTGTGAGCTCACATCACCACAACTCTCTAGACTTTTTCATTGGTGTCGTCTATGTTCATGACATCCCTTTTTCACTGAGGCATATTTGTTATCTTTTTGTAATTAGAATCAACATCAACCACACTCACTCGCTGGGAATCCAGCAGGGGTTCTCACATCGAATACACCTGACTTTCCGCGGACTTAATATCCGGGGGCCAGGTGGACAAAGTTCAAAGATTTGCGTTCAAAGATGGACATCATCAGGAGAACGTGTGGAGAATCTCTGGAGTTCAATTCATGTCTGAAAGCAGCTCTAGTATAACCACCAGTTTAAGAAAGTGACAAAGACGTGACGGTGTGATGAAGAACAGGCTCTTACTTGTGAAGTTGGTCTACCTCTTCAGCCTCCAGCTCAGCACTGCTTTTCACAGTAGTGGGCCGGCTCCTCTGGCGAGTCATCAGGTGTGGGGTATGAGGTTGGGTGAGCTTCAGCTGGTCGCCCTTCACTGGATGTGGCCCCCTCTCTTGACTCTGGCGACTACGCAGATGGTAGCGGTCAGGGGTTCGTTTTTGGTACTGCTCAATCTGCTGAGCCATGGGCACATAGGCTCCTGACCCCTCCACCTTTCTCTTGTTGCCCGTCGACAAGTTGAAGGGTTTGGGTATAGTGGCACCTTTCATGGCCTTTACCTTTAAAAAAAGAAAAAAAAAAGTATAAACAAATGTTTAAAATAGGGTAGTTTGAAGTGTTTTTATTATTTCTCATTTGTTTGCTTTCAGACAATCATATTACTGCTCATCACATTACAAATTAACTCTAGTTCTATAGAGACAGGATGAGCTGAAGACAATTAAGGCAACAAAATCTGAGTATATTCAGAATTTGGATCTGGTTGATCATATGAAGAACTTACTGGGGAGGAAGGCTTGCGAAGCTGACTGATGAAGTCCACTTCTTTATCTGCTGTACTGGATGAAGTAGTCGCCTTAATGCGGTTGTCTGTGGTGAAATTGAATTCTTTAGGCACAGTCGTGGACAGGGTCACCTTCTTCGGGGGTGGATCTGAAATAACAGTGACACAGATTTCTTTCAAGAAGCAAAGTGAACCTTGATCCCATTTAACAGTCATTTTCAAATGGCACCAACCAACAGCTCGTTATTCAGCACATTGAACACTGAACTGAATTAACTGCAGCCACACAAAGTCAGTCACTAATATCCACTCACTGCCAGCCAGAGCAGCTTTGTAGCTGGCCTCGTTCTGTCTGCGGTGCAGAGCCACTTCATTCTGGAGGATCCTGATGCGCTCCATCTCCTGATCTTCAGAGCTGCACAGCCTGTTTAACACATCAGCAAACATCTCAGTCTCATTTGAAGTCAAATCTCCACTTCTATACATTCAATACTATGAAGACTCTTAAGATTGAGCTGAGTTGATCTCATTATACTTTTCTACAGACTTCTGTTTAAGAGTAGACAAAACCATCCTGACAGATTCTGCATGTATATTTAAGAAAGTTCTAGTTCAAGCATATAAATCGACTCGAGACAAAATCACCATGTTCAACCACCATGGCCCTGAAGTAACTGAGACCCGTAGCAGTTACATCAGTCCCTTCAGGATGCTTTAAAATCACACAGATAGTCTGAGTACAAGTCTTCTTACTCTGTCTTCCCAGTCTTAGGTGCAGTCCTGGAATTTGTGTGTCTATTTCTGCGGAGGACACTACTGGATTTTCGAGCTGGTTTGGCAACAGGACTCCTTAAACAGAAAAGCAGCAGTAGAAAACATGAATGAAACGCAACCAAAAAGGGGATACAAAGTGGGGGAGCCGACAAGGCATCACAATCATTTGTAAACATGCAAGAACTATTAGTACTGAATCTATAAAGGTCTTGGGATGAAATGACAATCATGACACTTACTGTTTGGATTTCTTTGATGGTGGTGCAGCTGACTGTGTTGGAGCTGAACCGGTTGTTGTCACTTTACGTTTTGAAATCCTAAAATGAGGGGGGAAAATAAGATTACAAATTGAATCACATAAAAAGTACAGAGATGCCAACAACTTAATCTCCAGTTCCCCAAACATCTGATTGTGCATTTACCATCTCCCCTGTATGGGACTGAGAGTCAACGCAACTTTAAACAAAGCACAAACAAGCAGAACATTAAACCTTTGGCCTCTGTGCTTGTGCTTTGTCACATGTTTAATTCAGTCTTGCCATTGGATGCTTAAACAAATGTATTATCCGATGCCTCAAGAGCGTGCAAGAATAAAGCTGCAGACTCCAGCACCAGTTTCATTTGTTGCACTGTGCAGCTCGTGGCAGCACACTTCAATCTCACTGTAGTGCATGTGTAGCCATAACTAGAACCGCACCTGCTTGGCTGGGCAGGGGGTTGATTCGCCGTCCTCCTCTTTGGTCGGCCATTAGTCTGAGTCACAGTTTCAGCTCCCCAGGATGTGACAAGGTTTGGAGGTGGAGATGTGGATGTGCCAGGACCTGGAACATTAATCAATCCACATGGATTCACATTGACCAAGTCATGAGGACAGAGAATAACAGAAGACCAGAGGAACGCACACCACCTTAGCAGAAAATAAGGAGTGCATCCTTGGTACTTGGCTATAATGCAAAGTTAACTGACCACTGTCTACGTCCGTCTGGACTTGAGGAATCACGATGGCTTTGGGCAGGTTGGGTGTATTGCTTTTTATAAAGGGCCAGTCAGGTCTTAGAGGTGTAGTAAGGCCCCCGACCTGTTGTTCTGCATGTGAGACACAGAGAAAGCAGATGTGAACTCAAACATGTAGGTTAAAACACTTTCATAATAGTTAGTCTTTCATACAGACTGTTTACACCCTCCACAGAGGAAAACAGAGTTCAGCTGGTCAACAAAGGTCCAACAAGTGTTATCTACCGTCTGAGGAGGTCAATGTTAAACTGCAGTCACACTGAGACTCACCGAACCACTGATCATCACTGTCGTTATTCTCCAGCTCCTTCAAGTCGACGACGTGGGACGGAGCATCGAACTCGTATCGTGCATCGGAGCCAGAGTCTCTTTCCGCCATTACTCAACACGAAGCTTTAGAAAACATACATTATAATCACTTAAACTGCGTCAACATGTGTTTAACCACCAGTAACAGTTTCTTCGTAAGACCTGTAGGGTTCATGTTATGGAAGAAGCAAATGGCTAACGCTAGCTTAGCTTAAACATTAGCTGCTTCAGACGCGTCAGGTCGTTAAACGAACCAAAGACTCACACACGTTCAGCATCGATTCAGTCATTTGATCAGAGATCAGCTTGAATTCACAGTTTCACTGAATATGAAAGAGGAGTTGTAACTTACCGACACTCTTTTCTCTGAGCGTTCGGACTTGGAGCGCTGCGCCGAGGGATGTCACGTTAGCTTTTAAATTGAATCTGACCAATAACTGACGTCCTGTTCATCAACTCGTCGCTCATTGGTTCATGAAAGCCAACTTCCTGTGACCTGGCCACGTGATCACCGCGGCTTGTATACAGAAATGAGGACACGTCTTTTCCCTCTTTATTGAAATAGACACAAACAATAACAAAGAGCACATAGTGTAGACTAGATCTGAGGTCTTCAACAGGGGGTCCGCGACCCCTAGGGGGTCCGCGGAGGTACTGCAGGGGGGTCGCGAAATCTTTGGTTGGTTAGACAATTCTTTTAATTAAATTTTTTTTTTTATTTTTATTTTTTCACGAATTTAAATGTCTTTCAATACACATTAACATGCATCCAACATATTGTGAGGCTGATTTGACCCTCTGCCTGACAACCTCCATCCATCCAAGATTAGATAAATTGTGTGCTACCCATCAGGGTCCGACATCTCACTAATGTGGGAGTATGTGTGCCATCCACAGATAGCTTGAGGATTCACTGTCTTTTCTACATGTATGTTTAAAATAAAAACATGAATCTGTGAATTACTTTAATAGCTCAGTGTTGTACGCAAGATGTACAGTGGTTACAGAAAGTATTCAGACCCCTTTAAATATTTCACTGTTTGTTACATTGCATCAATTTGCAAACATTTTTGCAAATTTATTAAAAAGAAAAACTGAAATATCACATGGTCATATGTATTCAGACCCTTTGCTGTCACACTCATATTTAACTCACATGCTGTCCATTTCTTCTGATCCTCCTTGAGATGGTTCTACTCCTTGATTGGAGTCCAGCTGTGTTTAATTAAACTGATTGGACTTGATTAGGAAAGGAACACAACTGTCTATATAAGACCTTACAGCTCACAGTGCATGTCAGAGAAAATGAGAATCATGAGGTCGAAGGAACTGCCCATGGAGCTCAGAGACAGAATTGTGGCAAGGCACAGATCTGGCCAAGGTTACAAAATAATTTCTGCAGCACTCAAGGTTCCTAAGAGCACAGTGGCCTCCATAATCCTTAAATGCAAGAAGTTTGGGACGACCAGAACTCTTCCTAGACCTGGCCGTCCAGCCAAACTGAGCAATCGTGGGAGAAGAGCCTTGGTGAGAGAGGTAAAGAAGAACCCAAAGATCACTGTGGCTGAGCTCCAGAGATGCAGTAGGGAGATGGGAGAAAGTTCCACAAAGTCAACTATCACTGCAGCCCTCCACCAGTCGGGGCTTTATGGCAGAGTGGCCCGACGGAAGCCTCTCCTCAGTGCAAGATATATGAAAGCCTGCATAGAGTTTGCGAAAAAACACATGAAGGACTCCCAGACTATGAGAAATAAGATTCTCTGGTCTGATGAGACCAAGATTGAACTTGTTGGCGTTAATTCTAAGCGGTTTGTGTGGAGAAAACCAGTCCCAGCTCATCACCTGCCCAATACAATCCCAACAGTGAAACATGGTGGTGGCAGCATCATGCTATGGGGGTGTTTTTCAGCTGCAGGGACAGGACGACTGGTTGCAATTGAAGGAAAGATGAATACAGCCAAGTACAGAGATATCCTGGAAGAAAACCTCTTCCAGAGTGCTCTGGACCTCAGACTGGGGCGACGGTTCACCTTCCAACAAGACAATGACCCTAAGCAGACAGCTAAAATAACAAAGGAGTGGCTTCGGAACAACTCTGTGACCATTCTTGACTGGCCCAGCCAGAGCCCTGACCTAAACCCAATTGAGCATCTCTGGAGAGACCTGAAAATGGCTGTCCACCAACGTTCAGTATCCAACCTGACGGAACTGGAGAGGATCTGCAAGGAAGAATGGCAGAGGATCCCCAAATCCAGGTGTGAAAAAGTTGTTGCATCATTCCCAAGAAGACTCGTGGCTGCACTAGCTCAAAAGGGTGCTTCTACTCAATACTGAGCAAAGGGTCTGAATACTATTGACCATGTGATATTTCAGTTTTTTCTTTTTTAATAAATTTGCAAAAATTTCTACATTTCTGTTTTTTTCTTTCAAGATGGGGTGCTGAGTGTACATCGATGAGAAATAAAATGAACTTTTTTGATTTTAGCAAATGGCTGCAATGAAACAGAGTGAAAAATTTAAAGGGGTCTGAATACTTTCCGTACCCACTGTATGTTTATAAATGGCAGTGGCATGGCCACCCTGTACCTTGCACATGTTAAAATTAAAAACATGAATATATGAACCCGTGTAATATTTGAATAGCTTAGTATTGAATGCACAATATCAGGGTAGTTATGTTTATACATGGCACTAGGCCCAGTTTAATATAAAACACAATTTTATACAATATATATAGTAGGGGGTCCCTGCTCCATCTCTCCACCTGTTTGGGGGTCCTTGGCCTGAAAAACGTTGAAGACCCCTGGACTAGATGACAGGTGTATATTCAAGGGGGATATTTGGACAAATAAAATAAACTAAACAAACACGCGCCCGCGCGTGTGCACACACGCACGCACACACACACAAACACTTATTAAACATTTTAAAATAAATTCTGCCACATGGTAGAAACCTTGTGTATTGTGTGTTAAGTGGGTCTCCTTGACCTTTGGAGAAATCGCCCATTTGATCAATTTGATTAAAATCATGACTAAGGATGCATTTCAGGACAGCCCTTATAAATGTGTTGTTACATTTTTAACATTTAGGTTACACTTATCATTCACTAAATTTGGCAATCCAGAATTCACATTAGATTCCATTAAAGTGTTTTGGATTAACTGAATAAGAGATAAGGGAATATCTTTACAAGGCTCATTCTTCTTAGTCCAGGCCTTTCTTACATCCAGACTGGATTATTGTAATTCCTTATTATCCGGCTCCAGCAGTAATTCGTTAAAGACTCGGCAGCTTGTCCAAAATGCCGCAGCACGTGTCCTGACAAGAACCAAGAAAAGAGACCACATTTCTCCAGTATTAGCTTCACTACACTGGCTTCCGCTTAAATCTAGAAGAGAATTTAAAATCCTCCTCCTCACCTTCAAGGCCCTTAATCATATGGCACCATTGTACCATAAAGAGCTGTCATATGGCAGGCTCTGTCAACCCTGAAATATTAATCTCAGTACCATAAAAATAATAAATTGTATGTTTTTTAATATAAAACTGGTGTCATTCAAACAAACCAGTATTTTTATAGGGTTAAAATAATGAAAATTAAAGAATATTTGTGATCATCATGATCAGGACTGTTGTTGTTAAATATTACAGCAGATTTAGGAAGATGTCTTTGTTGTACACCAAGGGGCCAAGAGTGTTTTTGAAATGTGACACTACACCAATGACATGTTACGCTGTGTTAAACCTCAAAATCAAAGTTGATAAAAATATCAAACAATAAAGTCATCCCATGTTTTGACACAGGATATCACTGGATCCTTCGTGTTTTCCGTGCGCCTTGTCGCTGGATTTTGATCCTTGGGTTCTTGTTTCCCTCCAGCGTTCCCTGTTAGTGTTTTATGTTTTGTCTGTGTCTTGTTAAAATACTCTTTGTTATATTAAATACCCTTTTTGTTATATCTCTGCATCTGGGTCCATCTCTCCCTTAAACAAACCGTGCCAGAACAACCCGACCAAAACATGGACCCAGCAGAGGTTAATTTATTTTTTGAAAGAGTTTATTATTTTGATTGTTTGGTGTCTGAGCTGGAGTTGGGAGGCCCAGACATTGCACAGACCCTGGAGGATATCGTGGTGATGAGGCCTGGCTGGAGGCTCGCCCCTGGGTGGTCCACACCGTGCCATACCTCCCGGAGGTAGAGGACAGGCTTAGGACGTGGCGCCGCACTGCAGTTCCATCTTCTAACCCTTTTGAGGGAACCTGTCTGGCCCAGGGTGGACCCTGAAGTCTGCAGTGGAGTTCTGCTGTTTTTGGCAGCTGTCGGAGCAGTGCCCCCGCATCTCCAAGGCCAGCTCGCAGGCACCACCCTCCAGCCCAAGCCGTAGTCCTGTACTCAGGAAGCGGCGGGACTTTTTGGGGACCCCGCAACCTCAAGAGGTTTCCTGCGGCAGGTTGCGGTCGTTGGAGAGGGGGAATCCACAGCAGAAGCCTCTCTCTCCAGCAGCGGGCTCAGAGGCACCAGCCGGCTCCAGCTCCGACTGGGCTCCAGCCTGCTCCGGTCCCTGCATCAGCCCCAACTGGGCTCCAGCCAGCTCCTGCCCCGACTGAGCCCCCGCCAGCTCCAGTCCCTGTCCCGCGTCCGAGGCTCCCGGCTGATGTCTCCCCTCCTCTGACATCAGAGGTCCTCGCTTCGCCTGCTCCGGTTCCAGCCCCGGTTCCTGCTCCACGTCGGAGGCTTCCGGTGGACGTCCCGACTCCTCAGGCATCAGGGCTCCTCGCGTCGCCTGCTCCGGTCCCTGCTCCAGTCCCTGTCCCGCGCCGGAGGGTCCCAGCAGACGCCACTCTGGTTCCGGCGTCGGAGGTCCTTGCGGTGCCTGCTCCAGTCCGTGCTGCTGTCCCTGCTGTCCCGGCAAGTACACCAGATCACTGCTTGCAGTTTGTACAGGCTGAAGAAGACAGCATATCAAGAGTATTGCTCTGCTACATCTCAACCTATGAGCTTTGAAGATTGGTGTAAGGAAGCAAGACCAAACAGTCCACAATTCCATTTTTGGGACCTTGTTTTGAACATGGAGTTAGCAACATTCACACTGGTCCGATCTTTCAGGGAAGCAAACTTTAGTCTGTATCGTGTAGCACTCTGTGAACTGATCCCTTATTTCTTCGCAAACGATAATGTCAATTATGCACGTTGGCTCCCAATCCATCTTCAAGACATGATGACAATCGATGAGAAACATCCTCAAGTCGCTCAACAGTTTCACAGGGGAAATTTTGTGGTGCATAAATCTGAGAGAGAATTTTCAGCAATAGCCATAGATCAGGCCCATGAGCAAAACAATGCAGTTATCAAGGGTGATGGTGGATCTATTGGACTGACAGAGAATCCTGCTGCTCTCAGACGATGGATGGTTGCTGGGCCAGAAATAAGCTACATCGTTATTGAATATGAGGCTGCATCCATTTGCAAAGATGCAACAGCATCCACCAAGCATCACGAGCAAGGTCTGAATGCTCAAAAGTCTTTCTTTGGGAAACTGGATGCTCTTCACAGAGTTCTTCAGGCATGTGGCAATCCTTTCCTAGAGGAATCATCTGACCTAATGGTGTTGGACACAAAGGATATTGCTGACCCAGCCAATGCAACAATGGTCATTGTTCACCACACAAATGGAAAGGAACAGTTCAAGACCTTTATGGAAGGACTGAAAAATCACAATGAATCAGCATTTTCCAAAGCAATCAAGAGGAATCCAGTTGCTTTCTTCAAGCCTAAAGCTCCTACCATTGTTTCCAAGGAGAATACCCTGAAATCAGATTGTCAGTTGTTTTCACGACTCTTCATCTCTTGCCAGACAAGGCAGTGTGACTTGGAAGAATTCTTCATGCATGAAAACCAGTCAGCTCCTGTTTCCCTGAGTGATAATGGAATGCTTCACTCATCCCAGAAGTCAGAACTTCTGCACATACTGGAATCTCGAATCGCCAAGCCTGATGTAGAGCCACAGGCTGACGCTATCATTGATGGGTCAGCCTTCATCAATGCAAACCCTCCACGTGGATCAAACATGTTTAGGGACTATGCTGCAAAAGACATCCTTCCTAAGGTACAGGCTTATTGTTCAAAGTACAAGCGAGTTGACATGAACAAGAAGTCCAGCCTGAAGTCAGAAACCAGAGCACAACGTGGGAAGGCCATTAGAAGAAGGGTAACAGAATCTAGTAAGGCTCCATCAAACTGGAAAAACTTCCTAAGAGATGATGACAACAAGACTGAACTCTTTAGCTTTCTGGCAAGGAAAATATGTCAAGTAGTAGCAGAAAGCGCTATTGTGGTGACAAACAGAGAAGAGATAGTCAGCAACAAGAGTGAAATCACAGAATCTTCAGACCTGGCCCCATGCTCCCAAGAAGAGGCAGATACGAGAATATTCGTCCATATGCGACATGCAACAGCAAATGGAAGTAGCACAGTGACAATCAAAACAAACAACACTGATGTTGTTATTATAGCTATATCCTGCTTCCAATCCTTCAAAGCAATAGGTCTGGAGAAGCTGTGGATTGCTTTTGGTCAGGGAGCCCATTCACGATGGATTCCAATCCATGACATCGTTTCAACAATTGGGCCAGAAAGATCCAGTGGCCTACCATTTTTCCATGCATTTAGTGGGTGTGACGTTGTGTCTGCATTCCGTGGCAAGGCTAAGAAATCTGTATGGCAAACATGGAATGTGTGTGATGAAGTGTCAGGGACATTTACCAAGCTCAGTCACTGGCCCACAACCATTGATGATGATGACCTCCAAATGCTGGAGAGATTTGTGGTCATAATGTATGACCAATCAAGTGCACCCACATCTGTGAATGATGCACGACTGCATCTATTCGCCCGCAAGCAAAGGCCATATGATGCCATACCACCAACAAGTGCAGCCCTCAAGGAACACATTAAACGTGCAGCCTACCAACAGGAGCTGTCTGGGGCCAAGCAACTGTCACTCAACCAGTTTTACCAAGTCCTGCAGAATGGGGATGGAAACTGCAAGGACAAGGGTGGTTGGTGAACTGGACAACACTGAACACCACCAATTGCTGCAAGTTGCCAGGAATTGGCAAAAGGCTCATGCAAAAACAGCTGTACTAATGGCAGGTGCAAATGTTTTCATCTGACTCTGTCTTGTACAGCCTTGTGCAGCTGTGAATGTCACTGAGACATTTGAGGCCCAATGAAATTCTTTTGACTTGACACTGAAAAATTTGCATTTTCAGACTTATTCTAGCCAAGTAATCGCTCGTAAAAATCGATTAAAAAAAACAACAGCCTAAATGACAAATGAAAGAACAAATAACAAAGACAACATAAAAAAAGGCAAAATAACAAAAAAATATTTATCTATCTATCACAATTGGTGAAATATTTCCCCAAATATGCAAGAAATATAGTTATGACTTGATGATTTGGTGGCCATCTTGAAAAATGACTGCCATATTGGATTTTTGGATGGCCCCCATTCTAAAGTTAAAGATAAAATTGAATATACAAATGTAAAATAGAAATAAAATATACATATCTAAAATATATATATACACCTAAAGAAAAACAATAGTGCAAGTGTGTGCAATAGTTAAAAAATGCTAAGGTGCAGAGATGGTGGAATTATTGCAGATTTGAGGAGTCTAAAAGTCTTATGCCCTGGGGGATGAAACTGTCTCTGAGCCTGGTGGTGCGGGCCCGGATGCTGCGATACCGTCGGCAAGACGGCAGCAGGCAGAACAGTTTATAGCTGGGGTGAAGGGGGTCTTTAATGATCCGGTTGGCCTTCTTCCTACACAGCTGGGTGTAGAGGTCCTCCATGGATGGTAGCTCCGTCCTGTTGATGTGTTGGTTAGACTTCACCACCCTCTGTAAAGCCTTACGGTTCAGGGCGGTGCAGCTACCATACCAGGAAGTGATGCAGCCAGTCAGCATACTCTCTATGGTGAACCTGTAGAAATTGCAGAGAATCCTGGCATCCATGTTGAGCCTCCTGTGGAGGAAGAAGAGCCGCTGTCTGGCTGTCTTCCTGATGGAGTCTGTGTGGTGGGTCTATGTCAGGTTCACTGATGTGGACCCAGAGGAACCTGAAGCTGCTGACTTGCTCAACCGTAGTTGAGTTGATGGAGAAGGGGGCGTGTTCTACTCCTTTTCTCTTCCTGTAGTCCATGATCAGCTCCTTCGTTTTGCTGATGTTGAGATGGAGGTTGTTGTCCTGGCACCAAGATTTCATGTCGCTGACCTCTCTGTAGGCCTTCTCATCGTCGCCGGTGGTCAGGCCTATGACAGTCGTGTCATCAGCAAACTTAATGGTGTTGGAGCTGTGGGTGGCCACGCAGTCATGCGTGAACAGGGAGTACAGGAGAGGACTGAGCACGCAGCCCAGGGCGGCACCGGTGTGGAGTCAGGGTGGAGGATGTAGGCTGCCTATCCGGAAGTTCAGAATATCTGTATGAGCTACAGCATGCTAAGCTTTCACTGTGTATGTTTAATTGCATTAATGTTGCTGCTCATCAGTGTCATATGGCAGGATCTGTCAAAGGAACCCTCAAAAATGTATCTCTGTACCATAAAAATATTAAATCATTCGTGTCTTAATATAAAAACCGGTGTCCCTCAAACAAACCAGTATTTTTAAAGGGTTAAAATAATGAAAATTAAAGAATATTTGTGACAATCATGATCAGGACTGATGTTAAATATTACAGCAGATTTAGGGAGTGGTCATTGTTGTGCACAATGGTGCGTTTTCTTAAATGTGACACTACACCAATGACATGCCACGCTGTGTTAACCCTCAAAATGAAAGTTTTACAGTGTGAGATTTTTGGCTGTGAAGGTGATGAAAGAGTTTCTTTCAAGGTAGTCCTAACGGTTAACCACCTGAAGTATGCTGATGATTTAGTTGTCTTTTCTGCGCACAGTGCTGGTTTACAGCAGCTGTACAAGTTATGACGTGCACTTTGACATTCAGCTTAGGTCTGATAAGAGTGTTGTCATTATTGTTGGAACCAGACGCCAAATCCTCAAGAGAAGAACAAAGTCAAATATATAGGTCACATCATTATGAACGATTTATGGGTTGACAATGTGCAGCATCAGTGCTGTATACTCTACACATCATCTGCACACTTTCTGTGTGCAGATGATGTTTTTAGATCATAACAACCAGAAATAGACAATGTATTCAAGTCAAACACATGATTTAAAAAGACTGATCAAACAGCACAGGATCATGTGCAAAGTATGGAGTACTGTCATGTGCTTGAAAAAAATTCAAAAAACAATTTCCCCCAAGAAATTGGACAGGAACCGCCACTGGTTGAAAGCTGAAGTTTACTAGTATTATGCAGGGATTACACATGTTCATTAAACGGGACTACTTATGTTGACTTTTATTAAGCGTTAATGTAGCAAGAAGATTATATACAGCATGTCGTTAAAATCTAAAGCTCAAAAAGAAGGAGAAACCCAGCTTCAACTGGTTTTCAAACATTTCCAACAGAAATAAGGTTTGATCACAAGCGGAAACGATCAGAGAACTTTGGAGTGTGAGGGACTGTGAGAGGAACGTCACTCTTCTTCACTTCTACAGGTTTGTAGCGTCTGATGGGCTGAGCCTTGCAAACCTTCAGAGGAGAGACAGAGAAAGAGTATCACACACAGCATCTGAGCCAGTTACAATCTCAACAGACTCAGTCTATAGAAATCCATCCGATCAATGTTTTGTAAAGGTCATAGGTTAAACCCCTTATTTAAATGAAATTAAGACGTTTTATATTTTTGCATTGACCTTGCAATTTGGCGATTGGCCACAAGCTGTCCTTAAAAATTAAATTCAAGAGGAAACAAAAGTTTGATAATTAATGTCAGTCACATTATGTGGATTATAGAATAAAATATAGTTCAAATAGTATTTCCCCTCATCTCCTCTCACAATGAATGGTGTCGTGTTTGAAAGTGACCTGTTCTTGCCGCAGCCTGGTGATCTCCTCATTTTCTCGCTGCTCCTCCTCCCGTCTCTGCTCCTCCTCCATGAGCTCCCTGAGAGCCTCCTTCTCGCTGACCAGTCGCTCGTACTCCTGGCGCTCCCGAGCGCGTCGCTCTGTCGACAGCTCAAATTTCTCCACAGCTGTGGAAGAGTGAGGGACTTAAAGGAACAGTGACCGATATCGTCAAGATGACATGAGCACAGTGAGTTCACAATAGTGAAGGGGGCTCGGAGCAGGAGGCTGCAGCTGCTTCACCGTCACAGACAATGTTCAATACCTGATCATGTGATCAAATTATAATCAGGCCTTAAGCATGACGCTGCGATCAACAACAATATATTCCAATACTAATACAAACTGTTATAAACTTCCACTTTCGTTTGAACTATAATGTTTCCACTGATCAGATAATAAAACTCAGAGATCAGTTGGAAAAAAAACTGATTTTGATGAAGAGTTAGGACTAGGGCTGAACGATTTGGGGAAATAATCTAATTGAGATTTTTTCCCCCAATATTGCGATTTAATATGCGATTTTTTTATTTGATCCAATTTTTTTCCCCCAACAAAACGTAAGGAATGATTTAAATATGACCAACAAAATATTAGATACATTTAGTGTTAAATAATATTTAAAATTATAGGTGCTTTACTGCTCCCAAGTCAGAAACATTTCACACAACTGAAACATAGAATTTGCCTCTACTATACTTTGAAAATATTTTGTAAAATCAAAGTAAATAAAGTTATAAATAAAAAACGGAGAAATGCACAGACCATATAGTCAAACAGTACAACTGCATGTATGAACAGTTTCCTGAAGCTAAAGAAAGGGTCCCACTCCTCAGACTGTGAATTTTAACCCTTTCGAACACAAGTCACGTAACAGACAGAGTGTGTGTGTGTGGAGCCACAACACAGCAGACATGAGGCGCTGTAAAGCCTTGAGCATCCCGTTCATGTCCGGGTGGTCGTGCAGCGGTACGGAGGCACCGGGCCTCAGCAGGAAGACAACCATGCTGAGCACCTCCGTCCCGCAGATGTGTAGGTGACCGGGGGGCTCCGGAGCCCCGCCGCCCCGGAGCTTGGCTTGCTTTTACGGGGAGGGATTTTCAGGTCCGCCGCCGGCACCGCGATCACCAGCGAGATGAGCACGCTCTATGTTTGCGCCACGTAGGGGACGCCGGCCTGATTCGCTATTTTCTTGATCAGCGGAGTTGTGTTGTCCCGTGGCATTCTGGCTGCGGGTGCGGACAGCAGCCCGGTGCGCTACTCTCGTTCGCACGTGATAATCTCGCACGTTGCGATTAGGAAATCGCGTTTTATCATATCGCGATTAAATCGCAAATGCAATTAATCCACCTGATAGGACCAGAGTCCAGTGGAAACTCTACATGTAGCTCCATCAGGCTCTTGGTGAAGAGGAGAAAATGAAATGTTAGTCCTACCTGCTGCAGCTCGCTCTGTCTTCTTGGGCTGGAAAGCTTCTTTATGAGTGACGGTGTTGGGTCTGGCTTTGAATATTGCCGCTTCCTCCTGTTGCTTCTGCTCTTCTTTCACCTGCAAGGCACAGAGATTGTGTGTGAATGTTGTGAAGAATAAAAGGTGCTTGTGTGCGTTCAGAGGCAGATCCATCATACCATCAGCTCCCAGCGACTGTTCTTCACAGAACCACGTTCATCCAGGAGAAGTCTGAAGGGCTCCGGCTTTGTGGCCTCCAGCTTCTTCTTTTCAGGGAGATGCACAGACTCAAAGTCTGGCAGCGGCTGGGCCTTGAACTGGGGGACCTGAAACATTCAGAGGACAGTGATTGAAAACTTGCTCCAAGACATCCAGCATAAAGACACAGCGGCTGAGGAAGTGAGACTCACCTCTTCATTCCTCTTCTCTTCCAGCCTCTTTTCTTTCATTGCCATCCTCTCTCGCTCCCTCTCGTCAAAGGAGAAAGGACAGACCTCCACATGGTGGTGCTCTGGGAGCCGCGGCTGGAAGGGGAGGCCAAAGTGTGGCACTGGGGGGGGCTTGATTGGTGACGGCTGTTTTACCTACAAGGGACAAAAGCAGGTTTAGGTTCTGCGCAGGCAGAGGAGTTTGTTACAGTTGGTGCTGCAAGCATTGGTTAATATCAATTACTCTGTTCAGTTTTCGATTTTAATTTGTATCTTTTAAGAACAGAAAACACTGAAAATATGTTTTAAATTACTGAGAGCAAAAGGTGATGGCCTTTTGTTTAACCACTTTAAATTCATACTTTGACATTTCTGAACCTAAACAGATTCAAACATCTCCAAGGTACTTGCCAAGTGCTGGGAACTACTATATGCAGCATATTATCTGCAGACCTGAAGATTACAGTTTGATGCCATGCTTTAGGGTAAGTGCTCCTTATTGTGTCAGCGACCAAAGAGGTCATGATGAATGATTGGTTAATCCAAATCAGGTGTAGATTCAATCCCTAAATAGTATTGATTGCAAGAGTGAATGCAATATATGACCTCATTATCTGACGCATCACATCAAGTCACACTTAAGTGACACTTAATAAAAATGATTTGCCATGATTCTTTCCCAACGGGTGTTGAAACACTTCATCTTCAAATTAAATACCTACAGAGAAATATTGGATCATAATCACGATTATGTTGGAGTATATTGAAATCACGATTATGCAGTATTTCTCTCCAAAAAAACACTTTGTAACTGATACATTTCCCCTTAAAAAATGTCAAAAACAAGTAGAGAACCGCGGGCTGACGGCGCGTAGAAATGCGGGTCCGGTGTGAACAGCCAGACGGGTGCATGCTTTACAAATGGCGCTGCGCTTCAGCGCCCGGTGTAAACCCAGCGTTATCTGGTTCACTGAGCTGGGTATCATCACTAATCTAACCCTCATGGCATTTTTCACATTAGAATAATTGCTACTCACCTATGGCCAGGTGGAGTCTGTGACCGAAACATTGGAGCCTCAACCATCCACCTCTGTACCCCTCTCCCTCTTACACCTGTCCCTTTTCTCTGCTCACCCCAACCAGTCGAGGCAGATGGCCGTCCACATAGAGTCTGGTTCTAGAGATTTCTTCCAGTTAATGAGGTTTTTTTCTTTCCTGTTGCCAAGATGCTGCTCATTGTGGGAACTTTTGGGTTTCTGTATACTTTTTCTAGGCATCAACCTTACTATGTAAAGTGCATTGAGATAATGTACATGATGATTTGGGACTATCAATAAAATGTTATTTAATATTGTCCGTCATTTTAATTTGAGACTTTTTCATGACCTGCAGAAACTCTGTCTGGTTACTTGAGCTAAACTACATTTTATAGACATCTGAACTAGAATTACCATCCCTCAGACCACTTCTCCCAACTGCACTTATATCATTGTGGATAGCCCTGGAATAGTAGACACATGCATGCTGAATAATGTCATGACCAACACACATGCACGATATTTGTCCTGGTTATTTGTTGTGGATATGTGAAATATTCTTTGTGAATATCCAGTAAAGCCAATAAATGTTAAAGTTGCTTTCCATACAAGACAAAGAAATGTGTCCTTACTTCCTCGACCTTGCGATCCACACGAACCCTCTTCTTCAGAGAAAAAGCTGGAGACTCTGGAACAGTTGGATGCAGAACTTTCCTTTCTGGCACTCCCTGTTGACAGGAGGAAATCGATTTTACTACGTTTATTTATGGAAAGAACCTTAAAAGCTCCATGTTGTCAGTACAAAACCCCAGCTAGTTTAATGTGAAGCCAGTAGCCGACATTGAAGTGTCAGCAGCAGGTTTCAAACTCACCACGACTCCTTCCAGGATCCTTTTGGGCAGAGGCTGGCATTTAAAGGTGTGTGGCCTCTCTTCTTTCTCAGAATTCTTAGAAATCTGTCTCTCCTGGAGCCTTTTATCAATCTGCAGCTCGAAGCCTTCAGGTACTGTGGGTTCCTTCACGGCTGGCTTCTTCAAATGCTCTGCACCTTCCAGTACTTTCCTGTTTAGCTCCAGAGCCTTGAATTTAAACCTAGGAATAGAACATAAGATGATTAATTATTGCCCATGAGACTCAATGATGCTCTTTCCAATCGATAATAAACTTGAAACACCAACAGCGTTAGACATTAAATAAAGCCTGAGCCGTCAGACACTTTAAGACAGGGTGTCAGCTCAGTATTTGTAGCTTGAACTTTGATCGTTACCATTAGATTGCAGCCTCATCAGTCAGTCTGTCCCCCCTGCCTAATATTTGCCAAGAAAGACTGCATAATACCTCTGCAACAATGTGGCTACCGGCCAGGAGCTTTGTATTTATCTGCCTTACCTCGATATCTTCATCACCCATCGACGAAACAGCGCTTGTTGTAATACAAGCTGGGGTTCAGCGTGCATAGTTTGCATCTGAGCAGCAGTGTCAAGTGAAAAGTCAGTGCTATAAGGGACAAGAGTAGTAAATGCGAGCAGTTGCCGGTAGAGTTGCACCTTGAGTCCAACCTCACATGTAAAGGCCGGCGCATGCTTCTGCGTTTTCAGTGGCCCGCAAGCGCAAGAGCCCTATACGGAAAAGCTCCGCAAGCCTAACGCAGCCCGCAAAGCTGTGATTGGTCTGCCAACTACATCCTTTCCGGAGTCTTATTTCTGGTTTAATGCCCCATAATACCGACAGAAACCACGGAAGATTTAGAATAACGAATATGGACCAAATAGAAGAGCGTTTGGCAGAAGAGATCCGAAACTATGACCACTACTATAACCCGTCACTGACTGGCGGATTTGTCCGCCAGAAAAAGGCTATGAGGAGCCGCAGTGGCGATGTAAATAAGGGTCGACGACGACTGCCACACACAAAGAAGGGCCGACTCCGACAAAAAACATTACTCCTAGTGGTCTCCTTACTCCTTACGTCTAGTGGTCTGGCGTGAATTGCTTTGCATCAAGCGCAACCCTTGGGGAACCATAAATTAAAACGAGTCCGTCGACACAGCTGCGTGAAAAGCCGCAGACGCCGTTGCAGAAGCATGCGCCGGCCTTAAGGCAGCAAGACAACGATTTAGAGCCATTTACTTACTGAGTTGAGTCTCAGGGTGCGAGCGTGTTAAGCCAGCTCAGCCAGTGCAAGCACCTCCAGTAGAGCCAGAGACACCAGTTAAGGCAGGGGTGGGCAAACTTTTTGACTCGCGGGCCACAATGGGTTCTAAATTTGACAGAGGGGCCGGGCCAGGAACAGATGGATGTAGTGTTTTTGTGAACTAATATAAGTGACATGGAAAAATCATTACATGAAAGGATTTTGCCTTTACCAAGTAGCAAAGCACTTATTTGCAAGGCCATTTAACAAAAACTTGCCTTCAGAGAAAGGCTTGCTAGCCTTTGCTATTTAGAATGCCCTCCAAAAAACATGCCTTGGTAGAGGACTCTTTAATCGCAGTTTGTCTGTTGTCTGTGAAAAAAAATGTTGTAGAGTCTGTAAATTAGTCGCCAACCTCTGAGCTGCAGCCACCCGTTCTTGCGTTGACTGCTTGCTAGCGTAGTTAGCATGCTTCGTAGCAAAGTGACGGCTGATGTTGTACTCCATGAAAACTGCAACAGTTTTTCGGCATTTCAGGCATACAGCCTTCGATTGGACTTCAGTGAAAAAGTATTTTGTTGTCGACTCCGTGTTAAACACTCGGCAAGCCTTGTCCACTTTTCGTTTCCTTGATCCTCTCATTTTACAGAAGGGCTCACAGGGCAAAGGGAAAAAGTGAAGGGAGATCATGTGCCCTTTTGAGCCCTATACACCACACTCCCGGGCAAATTTAATGTAGCTGACGCTTTTATCCAAAGCGACTTACAATAAGTGCATTCAACCCCGAGGGTTCAAACCCAGAACAACAAGAATCAAGAAAGTACGATTTCTTCAAAAATAAAGCAAAACTATAAAGTGCTATAAGTAGGTGCCATTTAAGTGCTACTTAATTGTTAGTTTCCAATTTTTTTTTTAATTTGGACAAGTTCGGCAGGCCGGATTTTAAAGCCCAACGGACCGTATACGGCCCGCGGTCCGTACTTTGCCCATGTCTGAGTTAAGGTGTCAAGCACTTCATGCACTTTAGTTTTCACATTTTGCCCTCCCTGCTGCTCTGATGGACTTTTCTCTGTCTGGAAAAAGTTGTAGGATTTATGTCAGCAGCTCAAAATGTATTTTATGTTACTGAGTCATTCTGTGTCACCTGTCTTTAGCACCGTCACAGATATTAATGAACCTTTTCGTGTTGATTTAGTCACATGAGAAAAAAGGAACTTCATGCTTTTCTTAATTAAAAAGATATAAGCTAACAACCCTTGACTTTTAGTGGGGACTCTTATTTCTAATTCCATATTCATGTTAGGGCTGTGCAATTATTTGAATTTCAATAGTGATCTTGATTTTTGGGTCAAACGATCTCCAAACTAATATAATCGAGTTGAAACAATTTATTTGGCATTTTTCGTTGTATGGTAGGCCAAGAGATTTTCTAAAAGAAAATCAGTCAACGCCGCCCTGCTGAGTGCTGACTGGCACTCACTCTCAAGCAGCTGTAAAGTGAAGGAGGCGAGTTGTGTGTGTGTGGTGACCGGCGGTATTTATAATGGCAGAGGGAGGGCAGCCGTGTTTGATCGACAAAAAGGGTATAAAAAGTTCTCTTGTATGGGAACACTTCGGATTCGAAGAATCCAACAAGGAGCAGCACCACACAATGTAGCGGCCACGCCGATTCTCCAGTTCACACTAGGGGTGTCACGATACCAAAAATTCAGTAGTCGGTGCCAATACCATTAAAATAACACGATTCTCGATGCCAATTTCGATAGCACGGTAAAAAAAGGATTTTCTAAGATTCCAAAAGTGCATTCTTTGGATGTTGTTAATGTCATATATATGGTAGTTTAATCTGCTTGCGCATATACTGTGGGTTATACGGTAGTTGCTGACGCATGTGAGTGACGTATGTGAGTGACGCATTGTTGTGAGACACGTTATGCATTAAAGCGAGCTTAGCATTGATTTACAGTTAATATGAATCAGAACTCACCTTGAATTCTTCAAACAAATCCGGATGACGGTCTTCCAGGTGCTTTGCTAAATTGGAAGTATTACCTCCCTTGGTCTGAAGACCACGGTAGCATCGTTTGCATAATGCCTTGTGCGGATTAATGATAACGCCACGGTCATCTGCCTCAAAGGCAAAGTACTTCCATACACAAATCTTTGTGCCATTTTTTTCAACAAGTCGAGGTGGGGCGATCGCTGCAGCCGCAGTTTAGGGCTGCAACTAACGACTATTCTGATAGTCGATTAGTCACCGATTAATCGACTAATCGGATTATGAATGACACAAATTATCAATTGCTCTTATTTAGCAAGCAGCTTTTAAATTTAGCTTGAGGTTGTTCGAGGCATGTGATGACTGAAAATAAAGGCAATAAATATTGATACTTCATTAAAAAAAAATGCCTTTTAATAAACTTTGTTTCATATAAGGGTACTGTTACAAGGACAGGCAAAGTGCTAATAAAACAAATAAATTAAAAATCAAGTATTCATTTTTCCTGTTAACAAAAATGACAGGGAAAGTAACAGCAATAAAAACAACAAACGAAACTACAGTCTTCTTCTGATTAAATAATTGTGATTAAACAAAGACGTTTGTCAGGCAATAGGATAACATAACGCTTTTAAACTCGTTAATAAAAAGTTTAAACCATATTTTTGTAATGGATGCTAGAATCCTGCGCGCAGGTATATACGTTTATATATAACATCTGACGGAGGCGAGTCCGCATCGTCTCCGTTACGAAGTCACACGTGACTCCTCCTCCTCACATGGGCGTGTCATGCTTCCATGCAGAGCAGGTCCTCTGTACAGATACTGCAGGTAGTTTTTTTCGGGCTGTTAAGGGTGAAGTTCTCCGGAACTTTTTACTTTCTGGTGCGCGATGCTGCTGCAGCGGAGGACGCCATTGGACCGTGTTTTTACGCTATTGCACATGCGCGACTTTCAGAGATAGGAAGGAAGCGAGATGGCTCACTCCTCTGCTGCTTTCATCAGCACCTCCGGTAAAACGCCGTTTAGATCAACTGCACGGCACGAAAAACACGTGCTGTGACGTAACCAACGAATCATCGACGAGTAAATTCGTCGGCGACTATTCCTGTCATCGATTTTTGTCGACGATGTCGACTAATCGTTGCACCCCTATTGCAGTTGCCATCTTGGTTTTCTTAATGTAAACCTCGACTGGAACACTCTGAAGCGTATACTGCCCTCATCAGTTCCAGAAGAGGTGCAGCACCGATGCTAACAGCTGGCATCGGCGCTCAAAAAAATGGGCATCGGCGCTGTTTTGTTATTTGAGCATCGAAAGGTATCGTAAGTATCGGTTCTCGTGACATCCCTAGTTCACACCGGACCCGCATTTCTCTGCACCGGTCAGCCCGCGATTCTCCGCTTGTTGTTGTATGCAACCCGTTCAATGTAGGGGTTTGGGGGTAAATGATGATGGTCTTCATAGCCATCCCCCACCCCTCTCTGTCTATGTCTGTCTGTCTGCTTGTGTGCTTGTAGTGGGGGGGACCGATGGGGACATTAAATGTTGAGAGTAGGGCTGGGCGATATGGGAAAAAATGTTATCACGATATGTTTTTCCATATTGATCGATCTCGATTCTTAACACGACATGTAGTTTTTGATCAGTTTCCTGAAGCCGCCCCTCTCCACTGAGCTCAGGGGCATCATATCTGTAGGTAAGCAATAAGTAATAGCGCTCGTTATATTTTTTCCCCGCTTCGATTGTTTTCATATGGGGCAATGGCTGCAAAACACGACTGGATGGACTGTTGTTTTGCTAACATAGCATCGCTAACGTTAGCGATGCTAACGGGAGACGTAGTGGTCTTGCCTGTCTCTTTGTTTGGTGTCGTGCAAACTTGAGCCCACAGAGTCCAACTCTCTGTGTAATCACTGGGATGGTGCCGCCTCAGGTGATTGAAAAGGTTTGTGGTGACCGGCTTCGTCTGCTCCTCGTCCTTTTAGCCGTATCCAAACCACGTCCACACAACTGACGTCGCGTTACGCTTTTTTTCGAAAATGTCTTCGGTTCCGGGTGATGTAGTGATGTCGCTCTCACATTCGGCATTATTTTCGCTGTCCCCGACTTCAGTTTCACTCATTTTTTCAACTTCGTTCTCTCTTGTTCTCTCTCTCGCAACTGCAGCAGCGCTCACGATGGGAAGGGGGCGTGTCGTGTCCTAACTGCAGACGGCAGCCGGCAGACTCCGACACTGTTGTTGCGCTTACTTTTGCCACGTGAGATCGAATACATGTCACGAGGAGATAATCGAAATCGTTAAAAATTTTATCGCGATCCCGAATCGAGATCGAAAAATCGTCCAGCCCTAGTTGAGAGGAAATTTCAAAGTTCTCAAGTCAGTGATGGTTTGGGGAGCCATGTCAGCTGCTGGTGTTGGTCCACTGTGTTTCATCAAGTCCAGAGTAAATGCAGCTGTGTACCAAGAGATTTTAGAGCACTACATGCTTCTGTCTGCTGAAAAGCTCTATGGAGATGAGGATTTCATTTTCCAGCATGATCTGGCACCTGCCCACAGTGCCAAAACCACCAGTAACTGGTGTACTGACCATGGCATTACTGTCCTCGATTGGCCTGCCAATTCCCCTGACCTGAACCCCATAGAGAATTTGTGGGGTATTATGAAGAAGAAGCTGAAAGACACCAGACCCAACAATGCAAATGAGCTAAAGGCCGCTGTTGAAGCATCCTGGGCATCCATAAACCCTAAGCAATGCCACAGGCTGATTGCCTCCATGCCCCGCCGCATTGATGCAGTAATCCGTGCAAAAGGATTCCCAACCAAGTACTGAGTGCATTAATGGACATTTTCAAATGTTTGATTTTGTTTTGCTGTTATAAATCTTTTTTTTACTTGGTCTGAGGAAATATTCTAATTTTTTGAGATAGGATTTTTGAGTTTTCTTAAGCTGTAAGCCATAATCAGCAATATTAAAAGAATAAAAGGCTTGCAATATTTCAGTTGATTTGTAATGAATCCAGAATGCATGACATTTTTGTTTTTTTTAAATTGCATTACAGAAAATAAAGAACTTTATCACAATATTCTAATTTTCTGAGACAGTCCTGTATACTGGACCATGACCATCTGGAGGAGGAAGTGGAGGGACTAATAAATTACTGAGCCATGGCACTGTGATCCATCTAAATTAATTCATCTTTTCATACAGTTCTCAAGTTTTAAAAATGCTTTCACAGGTTGCCACGTTTCTTAGCCATTTTCAGACGTAACCTGCGGATATAGTCAGGAGAGATGGGTCCGGACTTTACCCGCAGTTTGCTTTTCACATATGCACAACACAGCGGGAGGTTCATAACAGCCATAAAATCTTTCGCATTATTTAGGTGAGAGGTGGTGTGGCCGGGTGCAGCAGACTGGAAGTCTTATTCATTCTGCTGCAGAGATCACACGAATTTCTTGATAACACACAGACACCGGTGTGAGCTCACATCACCACAACTCTCTAGACTTTTTCATTGGTGTCGTCTATGTTCATGACATCCCTTTTTCACTGAGGCATATTTGTTATCTTTTTGTAATTAGAATCAACATCAACCACACTCACTCGCTGGGAATCCAGCAGGGGTTCTCACATCGAATACACCTGACTTTCCGCGGACTTAATATCCGGGGGCCAGGTGGACAAAGTTCAAAGATTTGCGTTCAAAGATGGACATCATCAGGAGAACGTGTGGAGAATCTCTGGAGTTCAATTCATGTCTGAAAGCAGCTCTAGTATAACCACCAGTTTAAGAAAGTGACAAAGACGTGACGGTGTGATGAAGAACAGGCTCTTACTTGTGAAGTTGGTCCAACTCTTCAGCCTCCAGCTCAGCACTGCTCTTCACAGTAGTGGGCCGGCTCCTCTGGCGAGTCATCAGGTGTGGGGTATGAGGTTGGGTGAGCTTCAGCTGGTCGCCCTTCACTGGATGTGGCCCCCTCTCTTGACTCTGGCGACTACGCAGATGGTAGCGGTCAGGGGTTCGTTTTTGGTACTGCTCAATCTGCTGAGCCATGGGCACATAGGCTCCTGACCCCTCCACCTTTCTCTTGTTGCCCGTCGACAGGTTGAAGGGTTTGGGTATAGTGGCACCTTTCATAGACTTTACCTTTAAAAAAAAAAAAAAAAGTATAAAAAAATGTTTAAAATAGGGTAGTTTGAAGTGTTTTTATTATTTCTCATTTGTTTGCTTTAAGACGATCATATTACTGCTCATCACATTACAACTGAACTCTAGTTCTATAGAGACATGATGAGCTGAAGACAATTAAGGGAACACAATCAGAGTATATTCAGAATTTGGATCTGGTTGATCATATGAAGAACTTACTGGGGAGGAAGGCTTGCGAAGCTGACTGATGAAGTCCACTTCTTTATCTGCTGTACTGGATGAAGTAGTCGCCTTAATGCGGTTGTCTGTGGTGAAATTGAATTCTTTAGGCACAGTCATGGACAGGGTCACCTTCTTCGGGGGTGGATCTGAAATAACAGTGACGCAGATTTCCTTCAAGAAGCAAAGTGAACCTTGATCCCATTTAACAGTCATTTTCAAATGGCACCAATTAACAGCTCGTTATTCAGCACATTGAACACTGAACTGAATTAACTGCAGCCACACAAAGTCAGTCACTAATATCCACTCACTGCCAGCCAGAGCAGCTTTGTAGCTGGCCTCGTTCTGTCTGCGGTGCAGAGCCACTTCATTCTGGAGGATCCTGATGCGCTCCATCTCCTGATCTTCAGAGCTGCACAGCCTGTTTAACACATCAGCAAACATCTCAGTCTCATTTGAAGTCAAATCTCCACTTTTATACATTCAATACTATGAAGATACTTAAGAACGAGGACTCTATCTCCTAGTTTTATACAGACTTCTGTTTTAGAGTAGACAAAACCATCCCGACAGATTCTGCATGTAGATAAAGGCAGCCAGCCAATGAATGGTCTATCCAGAATCTATAATATTTCTTAGTTCAACATGCACACAGCATACATATAAATTGACTTGAGACTAGGGTTGCAAAATTCCGGGAATATTCAAAGTTGGAAACTTTCCATGGGAATTAACGGGAATATACGGGAATTAACGGGAATAAACTGGAAATGTTGTGGGTAATTTATACTCACTGTATTTACCTTGTCATATACAGACATAAATATAAACATTTCGTTTTGTCATAGGCTGATTTGAGCCCTGAGGAAACTTTGGGCACTTGACTATACGCTTCTGCATCGTTGTGTCATTCTTAACATAGGTCTTTGCACAGTATTTGCACATGTATACAGCCTTTCCTTCTACATTGGATGGGGTGAAATGTCTCCACAGATGAGATGTGCACGTGGCATTGTTCTGTAGCATAAGATGATAAAAAAGTTTGTAAAAAAACACTAATGCAATGCCAGAGATATAAATAGTTCGCCAAACAACTGGAATCGTCAGTACTCATATTTTACAATTGATGGATAAATGAATTGAAATAGGCTAGATGAACAATCCTCAATCAGCATGCTAATATATTTTCCCCAGTAATATAATCGAAACTTACCTGACTAGTCCTGCACACTACAGCAGGCCTCAATAGCCCTTCTGTAGAGTGAAGGATGCTGTGAATTATCTGTGCATGTGATGGAAGAATGCACAGTGGAGGGTTGAAACTCAACGTTCCATACATCTTTAAAATAGAGTTTTGAATGATGTTTTTATTGCTCAGCGTTTAATTTGTGTACTTTTTTTTTTTCCAAAATTCCCAAAATTCCAGAGCTTAACTTCCCGTGGAAAGTTTCCGGAAACTTTCCGCCCCTTTGCAACCCTACTTGAGACCAAATCACCATGTTCAAAGGGCCCTGAAGTAACTAAAAGTCATAAAGCATATCCTCATATCTAAGCATTTTTCACCTACCTCCGACCCCAGCTGGCTTTTCACTCAGCCTCAGTTAACATTGACTTTACTATTGTGTTTAGGCGACAAGTCAGATTAACATATTTTCTAGCACAAGGAGACTCATAGCAGTTCCATCAGTCCCTTAAGGATGCTGTATAGTCGCACAGATATTCTGAGTAAAAGTCTTCTTACTCTGTCTTCCCAGTTTTAGAAGCTACTTTCCCAGTCTTAGGTGCAGTCCTGGAATTTGTCTGTCCACTTCTGCGGAGGACACTACTGGATTTTCGAGCTGGTCTGGCAACAGGACTCCTAAAAAACAGCCGCCATAGAATTTTTTTTGAATGAAACCAAACCAAAAAGGGGATATAAAGTGGGGGAGCCGACAAGGCATCAACAAAATTTGTAAGCATGCAAGAACTATTAGTACTGAATCTATAAACGTCTTGGTATGAAAGGACCATCATGACACTTACGGTTTGGATTTCTTTGATGGTGGTGCAGCCGACTGTGTTGGAGCTGAACCGGTTGTTGTCACTTTACGTTTTGAAATCCTAAAATGCGAGAAAAAATAATAAAAGATAACAAATTGAATTACAGAGATTCTAACAACTTAATCTCAAGTTCCCCAAACATCTGATTGTGCATTTACCATCTCCCCTGTATGGGACTGAGAGTCAATGCAACTTTAAACAAAGCACAAACAAGCAGAACATTAAATCTTTGGCCTCTGTGCTTGTGCTTTGTCACATGTTTAATTCAGTCTTGCCATTGGATGCTTAAACAAATGTTTTATCTGATGCCTCAAGAGCGTGCAAGAATAAAGCTGCAGACTCCAGCACCAGTTTCATTTGTTGTACTGTGCAGCTCGTGGCAGCACACTTCAATCTCACTGTAGTGCATGTGTAGCCATAACTAGAACCGCACCTGCTTGGCTGGGCAGGGGGTTGATTCGCCGTCCTCCTCTTTGGTCGGCCATTAGCCTGAGTCATAGTTTCAGCTCCCCAGGATGTGACAAGGTTTGGAGGTGGAGATGTGGATGTGCCAGGACCTGGAACATTAATCAATCCACATGGATTCACATTGACCAAGTCATGAGGACAGTGAATTACAGAAGACCAGAGGAACGCACACCACCTTAGCAGAAAATAAGGAGTGCATCCTTGGTACTTGGCTATAATGCAAAGTTAACTGACCACTGTCTACATCAGTCTGGACTTGAGGAATCACGATGGCTTTGGGCAGGTTGGGTGTATTGCTTTTTATAAAGGGCCAGTCAGGTCTTAGAGGTGTAGTAAGGCCCCCGACCTGTTGTTCTGCACGTGAGACACAGAGAAAGCAGATGTGAACTCAAACATGTAGGTTAAAACACTTTCATAATAGTAATTCTTTCATACAGAGTGTTTGCACCCTCCGTTTCAGAGCCTGGGTGCGTGGTAACAAGAGAGAGAAACTGTCTGCACTTAGATTAAGTTAAGAGTGTTTGTTTGTCATCATTGTATTTCAACAACATGTAGAACCAGGGTTGCTCATCAGGATTGGGCACAGAGGAAAACAGAGTTCAGCTGGTCAACAAAGGTCCAACAAGTGTTACCTACCGTCTGAGGAGGTCAATGTTAAACTGCAGTCACACTGAGACTCACCGAACCACTGATCATCACTGTCGTTATTCTCCAGCGCCTTTAAGTCGACGACGTGGGACGGAGCATCGAACTCGTATCGTTCAGCAGAGACACAGTCGCTTTCCGCCATTATTCAACACGAACCTTTAGAAAACATACGACATTAAAGTCAGTTTAACCGCATCAACAAGTTTTTTACCACCAGTTTACACACGATAACTATCTGTGCTGAGTGAAGAACAGGACCGAAGCGGAACAGATAACAGAGAACCCGGTTTATCTTTAAGAATACATGATCGTAACATTCAGTCAGTGAATGTCTCTGGAGACAGTTTCTGTAAGAGCTGTAGGGTTCATGTTATGGAAGAAGCAAATGGCTAACGCTAGCTAAGCTTAAACATGAGCTGTTTCAGACGCGTCAGGTCGTTAAATGAACCAAAGACTCAGACACGTTCAGTATCGATTCAGTAATTTGATCAGAGATCAGCTTGAATTCACAGTTTCGGATGTTTCACTGAATATGAAAGAAGAGTTGTAACTTACCGACACTCTTTTCTCTGAGCGTTCGGACTTGGAGCGCTGCGCGGAGGGATGTAACGTTAGCTTTTAAATTGAAACTGACCAATAACTGACGTCCTGTTCATCAACTCGTCGCTCATTGGTTCATAAAAGCCAACTTCCTGTGACCTGGCCACGTGATCACCGCGGCTTGTATACGGAAATGAGGACATGTTTTTCCCCTTTTATTAAAAATACACGCATACAATAACAAAGAGCACATAGTGTAGACTAGATGACAGGTATATATGAAAGGGGGATATTTGGACAAATAAAATAAACCAAACAAACACGCGCGCGCGCATGCACGCACGTACACACACGCATACACACACACACGTATTAATTTTTTTAAATAAATTCTGCCACATAGTAGAAACCTTGTGTATTGTGTGTTTAGTGGGTCTCCTTGACCTTTGGAGGAATCACCCCTTTGACAAATTTGAGTAAAAGCATGACAAAGGATGCATGTCAAGATGAGCCCTTATAAATGTGTTGTTGCATTTTAAACATTTAGGTTACACTTATCAATCACAAAATTGGGCAATCCAGAATTCAGATTAGATTGCATTTAAGTGTTTTGGATTACTTGCGTAAGAGATAAAGGGATATCTCTACAAAGCTTATTCTTCTCTCTTTGGGTACAATTTAAGTTTTATTTCCAAAAAAGAAAAGAAAAGGCCATAGAGTCCCAAAGGTTACCCATTTCTTACAGGCAAACTGCCTTTCTCATACCAATAACACTTACTTATAGATTTCCTATTAGTTGTATCCAACAAGTTTGTGTGCTGGGACTAACAACAACTCTCAGGTAAATCTGTCATTTATACTGCATACAATTAAAGAAAACTACAGAAAATGAGTAGACACTTTAAGTCCTGTCTGATGGTTAATGCATGAAGTGTATGAGTGTTAAGTCAAGGTGAGATTTCTTAAAAACTGTCAAAATTACTATTTCTGGTGGTCCAAGGGGAAAAGTCATGGAGCAGGACTGCCCCTCTGGGAAACATGATTGTATCAAACTCTGTGACACTTCATCCAATAGTTGTTGGGACATTTCAGTGTGACCAAAGACCTGAGCTAAACAACTGACTTTGCCGTCCACTAAAACACAGAGATATGAACCAAACCAATCAGATCCCATTTAGCTAATAAATATTTTATTTGAATAATTTAAACTTGTCAAATGCAAGAATGCCCTTAAACTGCTTTAATTAGTAGATATTATTAAAATGAGCTATCCAAATTTTTTACTACTCATAATTACGATCTAATATCAATATTTATTAACTTTGTTGGAGTTTTGTTTCCTTATGTGCTTTCATATTATTTATTTGATCAATAAAACATGAATGAGCCTCGTTTATTTGTTACATCAGGTCATTCCCTCATTTAGGAACTTTCACTTTTAGACTGTACCCATGCTTCAAACAGCAGTTCACAAACCAGTGGGATGCCAATAGTATTTCATCCAGATTTTTTGAGATCATGTAGATTAAATCTGCTTTGAAGTTATTGTGGTAATTAATTCCTGCATAACGTTATAACTACATAAAATTGCATTAAGCAAGAATAACAGACAGATATGGACAGACATATAAATAGAAACCAACAAAGACAAATGAGGTATATACTTGCTAAGAAATCAGAGAATGCAGGTATGTGGACATAAAAAACTAGTCTTTAATTGAAATGATTTTCCTGCTCATTAGCACAGGCCGCAGGCCAAGAATCAACACCTGGAACTCAACTCTCTCATTCTGCCAGTGTTTGACAGAGTAGCAGCAAGCTAGCCATACAGTAATTCACACATTGCATACATATTTAAAACAAACTGACACAGGACATCATTCACATCTTTTCCTATGTACTCTATTATATACACCAAAAGTCCCTGCTGAAAGTTAGTGTTTCCGTGCCTTGTCCCTTTTCTTCTTTTCTTCGTATTCTAGGATCTTTTTGTGGAATATTCCTGCAGGACAGAGGACAAAAGCATGAATAAGTGCACTGGGGGAAAAAAGCGTACAAGTTCTTCTTACCAGCTGGCTGTGATTTGGCTTAAAGAAAAATGTAATATTGCATAGGATAGTAACTTAAACGCACATAATTTAAAAGTAATTCTATAGATGAACGGTGAGACACTTAAGATAAAATACGCTATGTTAATTAAGTGTCAAAGAAGAGTAAAAAGTTAAGTAAAAGTAAAAAAAAGAACTAGGTTGAAGCAAAATAAGTGGTGTGTGAGTAAAAAAAAAAAAAGTGAGTCTTTTTTGGACCATTGTTTTCCTCCTAAGGGGGTCGGACTTGTCCGTGGGGGCAGTCACAATGTGGTCATCCCTTTTGGAGAAGGAGTGAATTTGCATTGTTTAATTATGTCGCCTAATGTCTAAAGGGTGAGGTCGCATTCTATCTCCACCATGAACCAATTAATGTTCACTGTGTATAAAATCAAACAATAAAGCAATATAAGGCAGAAGGGGAATAAAGTAATTTTGATAACAGTATTATGAACTATCATAACATTAATAAATATTACTACCATTCATAAATGCATGCGGCTATATGGCAAGGGAAATAAAACATAACATTCCTAGCTTCAGTGTGTTTATTTGGTAAATGTGTAGATGTAGTATAACTTCGAAATATAACTTAATTTAATTTACGTAATCACTGTTTACTATTAATTTATTTAATTTAATTTATTAAATGTGAATGAAAAAAATAAACTCTTTGAGCTGCAGTGTGAATGTGATGTCAGTTCACTGAAGTCTCCTTCTCACAAAGATATCAAACTGCAGTCCCACAAGGAATCTGGATGTCTGGTCTATCTCATTCTCACTGTTAAGTTCCCCCGTGTGGGATCAATAAAGTTTCATCTTTTGGTAAATGGTCTTGATGACCACTCAAAGCGCTTTACAGTACAGTTTTGCCATTCACCCATTCATGCAGTGCATCTATTAGCTGCCCTTTTTTCTATGAGAGGCCATTTTAGCATGCAGATGGGGAAGGCTGGGATCTAACCGTCGACCTTCAGGTTGGCTAAAGACCGATCTATCCCTCAGCCACAGGCTTATCTTCAACTCATTTGTGTGTGATGTCTTCACAGTCCTCACCTTGCTGCGGCCCAGGCTGCTGCTCCACCTCCTGGATAAACAGGTCAAACATCTGTGTCTGTATGAACTTCTTGACAAAGTGTCGAGTGGTCTTGGACTCAATGGCCTTGTAGAAGCTTCTCTTTTCGAACACTCCCTGCGCCCCGCGACGGTATTTCACATATGAGGCGTAATGGCCGACTGTTTTCACAAAGAAATGCAGGAAGGCTTCCGACACCACTCGGTTCAGCTCCTCCACTGCTGAGAGAAAGAACAGAAAACATTTGTGATGATGGAGCTACGTTTCTCCTTGTCACCGTCTAGTTTTTGTGTTTACTCACTTGATGCTTCTTGTCTTTTACTTAGTGCCTCTAGTATTTCTGTTTGGAGCTTTGGGGGCAGAATAGAGGCTTCATCCCCAGTCTGGTAAAGGAGGGTTTTTACAATGTTACACTTAAAAAAAAAATCAAATTTCAAAATTTGCATACAGTTATGTTCACAGGTTATATTGTTTCCCCATGCGTGCACCTACGCACAGCATTTAATTTACTACTATTTACAACATTTACTGATTTACCTTTTTGCCTGGAAAACAGAGCTAGTAGAAAGCTATTACACTGCAGCTAATTGTTTTCAGATTTTCCATCTCTATCCATTGTTCTCCATTTGCATTGTAAATTATTGAAACATTTGAACTAAACTGTAAAACTCCAGGTTGAAGAGGTTGAATCCTCTCTCCTTTGGAGGTTAATGTAATAGTTTCCTCTTTAATCTGTGAGCTTTGTTACACCAAATAAATTAGGAAAGGAGTGAGCTTATTTGTTTAAAGAAAGGGTTTGGTAAGGCAATAGATATAGCTGGAATAAACCTTTAAAATGAATCCTTAAAGTCAAATTTTGTCAGCAATTGGTTAAATTTCCAATGCAAACAAGGAACGTGATAAAGGGCATCTCTAGTTCAGGGGAGGGTTCTGAGAGCACTCCATTTGTGGCCTTAGTGACTTAAAGATCATTTTCCCATATCGATAAAATTCACTGGGAAGTCAAAAACCTCAGGTGCTTTATAAAAATATGACCATTCAATTCATTCAAAAGCCTTTTCTGCATCAACTGCCATTAGGGTTATTTACACAAATTTGAACTTGGACAAAGTTATTGTTTCCTTCCAAAATTTTAACTAATTTTCAACGAAAAGATTCACTAGAGTTTAGTTAACAAAGCACTCACCAAAAAAATGAAGGTCTTCTTTTTATCCTCGGACAAGTCGACCATCAGCTGTGTCACAGAAGAGGAAAGGGACAGAATGAGGACGTCCCTCTTGAATTCACAAGTAATGCCACTCCTGCCTTTGTACAGCTTAAGTAATGTTAACTCACATCACCCTGGTCGTCGACCTGGTCCAGCAGGCGCTTCTGGACTCCCAGCAGATAGGGGGTGGGTGCCATCACTACATCGATCAGGATCTTTGGAACTATGGAGATCAAGGTGTGCTGCCAGGTGAAGGGGTAAATGAGGGCTGCTACTGCATGAATGACTTGGGATAATGTGCTGCAGAGAGATGAGAGTCAACATCACAGCTGATTATGAGCAAATAGACCGACTTTGATGAACCAATCTGATTGATAGTCAAAATTTCAATATTACCTAAGGTTTCAGCTGCAGAGTTTAGGCTTTTTATGAGGTGCATAGGTTTTATATCAAAATCAAAATTCAAACAACTGAATTATCTGCAGATCAATAAATTGGGAGTCTCTGATTCCATTTCCAAGTATTTTGGGAACTTTTTTTAGATGATTTACTTTGATGACACCAAGACTGATTTGATTCATAAAAAGGGTTTCTTAAAGGTTCAGTGTATAGGATTTAGTGACATCTAGTGGTGAAGTTTCATGTTGCAGCTGAATAACCCTCACTTCACCCTCCCCTTCCAAACATTAAAAAGATAAAGTGGTAACCTTCAGTTGTCATAAATACTCAAAAGGTGTTTAGTTTGTCCAGTCTGGGCTACTGTAAAAAACTGTCCGCCTCTGTAGCGAGTACCCGCTCCTGATATAAAGTAATTAAATACAAAGGGTCCGTTCTAGGGTAAAGAAAACAACTATTTGTACAGTTTAGGTGATATACTTATGTATCAATAGGATTATTTTATATACAATTTCAGCCAAAAGATCCCTTTCACCTAAATCATACACACTGGACCTCTAAAGATGCTGTTAAGGAAACAAAAGGTATTCATGTTGAAAAGCCTTTTCCACACTTCTTTTATTTAGTGGTGAGTGTCCAGGTAAGTATGCAATACCCAAGATCATCCGCGATGAAAATGATCCGTCTCTCCAGGACAGCGGCCGCGAACACCAGTAACACCTCATCATCTGTCAGGCAGTCGAAAAGTTTGGCAAAGTTGACATGTTCCAGCCATGAATCCAGTGGACGCGTCAGACTGATGATCTGATGGAGAGTGAAACTGTCACAAATACGTCAACAGTGGTAGCAGCAGTCTTTTCAGACCGTTACTGCACCTCTGTCTAAAGTAACTAGAGCCTTGAGATATAGGGATAAATGTAGGTTAGTTTCAGTGCTTTTCAGGATGTATTACATCCACTTTACGTGAATGTACATGATGACAGCAGCAGCATCACTGCCATCATGAGCCAGAGGCTTTGTTCAGAAGAACTGGTATTTACATCTGTCCTGCAGATCTGACCACAAGTGGTCAGTGTTCAGTACGTGTTCATGTCTGGCATTAATATACATTCTGAATATGTCTCCTGTCACCACTTGTGATGAGATTTCATAATAGATTTTAAAAATGTGTTCCGCCCAATGAAAGTTGGCTACAGGAGTTGAATTGTAATGGCCACTGTCAGGTTTATAAAATAAATAAAGGAGACTGTATGGATCAGGATGAAAGACCCCTACTGGGCCCCAGGATGTTAGGGACACACACCCAGGTCTGATCAGCCTCTGGTGGGCCTGCCTCAGCAAAGGGTGTCTTGTGGTTAAAAAGAGGAAATGCCCAATGATGCTTAGGTACACAACTGATGATACTCCTGGTGATCACTAACATCTGCTAGTGGTTGGTAACTTAACACTAAACTAATGCGAAAGACCTTCAATCTTACAAGGTATATTCAACATCTTGCCATTTGCTCAAACAATGTCACTATGTATGTGTGTGTGTGTAGGCATGAGCGAGTGAGAGAAAGAGAGGTAGAAAGCAAGCAGAGTCAGGAGGGACTGAATGAATCACGTGAAGCTTGAGAAAATGTTTTAGCAATTTGTGGCCTTAAACGCATTTGTGTTAATACAGCAAAAAGAATGTGGCCATATTTGTCCCACATCACTGTGGCTTGAGTGATCTCAAGATGCATTACGGATCAAATCTGGTGTGTTCACCCCGGTAATTAGCACTGACCACTTATGATCTGTTTACTCAGGAGGAATGCTACCAGGTGTGAAGTAGTCAGAGTCTTTACGGCATCAGGGAACCGTTTATCTGTCCCTCTTTGAGTCTGAGGGCTGGTCACAGTAGAACTGAACAGAAGCAACAATGGCAACAGTGAATACTTGAGATGACTGAGAGATGCTGAGACATGGTATGTGGCCTGATGGGAGAAGTGTTAAGGTTTCTGTTGTGAGCTAGAGGTTGGGTAATGCAGGACAGGTTCAGACACAACCTTACACTGACACACCCACCGAGAGGATCTCATGTGACACTGGATTTTACTGTGTGTGTGGGTTTGTGGGTGTGTTTTTATCCTCTACATTCACAACCTTCAAAGACATAGAAGACAATCAGTGACAACACAACAGCCTCTGTACACACAGCATTTTGGAACCTGTCTTTAGAACTTTCTGTCTGTCCATTGGCTCAATGTTTTCCTCTTGTGTCACTGAATGTAGTCATACTACTTTAATGCAGCTTGGCTGAAGTCCCAGTCAGCCAGCAAGAATCCACTTGCATTCCTCACCGAAGCCTGCCGGAAATCACTGATATATATATATATAAGTTTACCGTCTTTTCACCGTCCATAGTACTTACAGTTGATTCATTCAATAGGCGGTGAAATTATAAGTATTTTAGAGATTCTCTGCAACCTGACTTGTAACCAGGGATGGGCAGTATTTATGATACGTGCATTTAAAAAAAATATTCATATATTTTATCAAGACACTTAAGTGTTTTGTATTTTTGTAATTTAAAATACTTTTTGTGAGAGGTCTACATGATGACTCATAAAAAATGAAAATTGGCGATTACTCAGTAATTTGCCCAGGCTTGTTGATATCAGAACATTTAGGTTCAGAAAATTGATGACCCAGCACAAAGCAAGACCCAAAAAAGAAGCACAAGGTGAGAAATGTGTCGGTTGCCAGATCTCCATCGATTGGTAGCTTAAATTGTGACAAATCTTAACAGTTCCTGTTAGGTATAAGTGTTGTTGTAGTATCCTACAGGCAAAATAAAATGTATTTTATGTTAATGTTAGCTTGCTACTTTCAGCCATGTCATGTCATGAGTTATGCACGAAAAAAACTATAAAGCGTTTTAGAGTTGTTGTTTAACATTTCTTTATAATGCCACAAGATGGTTTAACTTAGTAAAAGCACAGGTTTTTGTGCCTTATTGTCATTACCAACGTTGTGCAGCAAAGTACTGAAGGAACAGTTAGTTCTCTCATACACCACTGGCGTTTGTTGTACCTCACAACATCTCTAAGTCCAACTGTGTAACTTAGTGGGGGGTGTTTTGTGTTTAAGGAGAATAACTCTGTGCAAATGCGTGGGCAGTTGAATGATATGATGCACGGGGCCGAGCAGCGTAGTTAGTGTTTTGGGTAGTGCACATAAGGATACGGCGTAGGGCCCTTAGGAGAATACACGTCTATGCGTAGGCTACGTCGTAGCTTGGACGCAGAATTATGAATTGGGCTTAATATGTTAAGTCCTGCCTGCAGCACAATCCCTCACATGAGCGCTCCGCAGATTTCTGTTGTCAAAACGTATCAACGGAAAATGTGAAAGGACAACTCCAGAGAAAGTCGGACCCAAATTCTGCGGACATCCTCCAGAGTTCATGTCTGAAAATGGCTTTAGTTTGTCAATAAAAAGGTATTGATATTTTCATTAACATTTGGCTTACAAAAACTACAGACAAACTGTTAATTCCTGATAAGATGCTACCGAGACTAGAAGAGAAACGACTATGTGGATCTGCATAGTCTACTGTGTCAATAAAGAAAAAAACACTATTGATACAAGTATCGTTAAACTTTATGTGGACTGTTGTGAGCAGAAGGAGGGTTTAGGTCTGACCTCAGTGCCCGACTCAGGAATGAAGCTCTTAATCTCCACAGTGTTTCCCGGAGCTGGGAATGGGGCCTCCCGCAGCTTCTGCATGAATGGATAGATCATAGCCATGGAGATCTGCCGCCGCTTCTCAACCTCGTCAAATATCTGGACACAGACAGGAGAACACACAGTAATGGGGCAATAATAATATATCTCCACTTACTATTTGGACCAAATGAAACTAGAACATAGAGGGATAATGTGATTCTTTTTTAATTTTACCATAAGTTATTGAATAGAAGGCAGTGTTAAATTCAGCAAATTTATTTCCACAACAGCTTACGGATTTAATGCAGTGTTACCCAATTACAAACAAGTAACAGGAAGTGAATGATAAAGATATTTCTAGGTTTCATTCCCATTCTGAAAGGGTTCACCTTTGACCACTGTTTTAAAGATAAAGAGCTGTAGTACCAAACAGGACATGTTTTATTGTGAAGTGTGAAGTTTAAACACAGTGGAAACTTCAAAATCAAACAGAACTTTAGTACTACAATACTGAGACTGTAGAATAGGACAACAGGTAAACTTTTGGAAAAAATATAGTGCTGTGCTAAAGTTTTCAGTACTTATGATTCTTAGATTCTGACACATCATGTGTCTTACTGAAACTGGTCCCAGATTCATTCTGCAGCTCGACGATGAGCCCTAACACTAAAGAAACCTGGAGAACAAGGAGTCGAGCAGCAGATGGTCTTGTCCCCCCAGGGACCTGATCTCAGCATCATGGAGTCAGTGTGTGATCACATGAAGACACAAACACTGAGGCCCCGTACACACCTGGCATTAACATCTTTACTCACATGCGTCTCGTGATCAGATCTCACTTCCCCCCTCTATACAAAGAAACACTTATGGCAATTTTGTTCATGAAGATCAAGTTCTGTTGTTTTTACTCAGTCTGAGTTCATGAGAGGGTCCGATGTCACTCTGTTTGTGTGTGTGTCGGCACGAGTGAGCGAAAGAGAGTTAGAGAGACAAGTCAGGAGAGTCTGACTGAATCTCGTGTGAAGAAAGATTTGACCAATTTAAGGAAAGTATTGATCATTATGTGATGATGAGAGTTGATATTGTGGCGGATGTTATAAAATATTCAACGAGAAGAGAATAACTACTTTTGATTTATAGTATTATAGTATATATATAGTGAATCTGCAGCGGGTCAGAGGACGTCAACTGAGGTCCTTCACATGTGGCCAAGGACACATTCACATTCCCACTGCTGAAAGAATGTGGAAACATGTGGCCCAGATCACCTCCAAATGTGATCAGATCTATGTCTGATTTGAGTGCATTCCCACCTGTATTTAGAGCTGTCCACTTGAGATTGGATCACAAAAACCACATGTTCACCAGTTGTGACAGACTGAATCCACTGAATAACTGTGGAAACTCCTGCAGACAACCTTACTCACTGTGCAGGTGAAGATAGAACTGCTGCTGCTTTAAAGGCAGAGTGGTCACAGCAAATATGAAAGAGTTTTTTTTTGTTTACTGCAGTTATTTGTGGTATTATTATTCTTATTTTTAAAACGATTTCCTTATTATTATTATTATTTTAGACAGCATATTCATCTTAGTTTTAGTGCCCAAAACATTTGCTTAAAGTTGCTGACTGTTTCTTATGGAAAAATATTTCCAATTCTGGGAGAGATTTAAGTGAACCCTGACGCACGTCAATATGGAGCACTTGATTTGGTACCACAAGGTGACATCTTAAAATATCTTGTTTTGTGCAACCAAAATATTCAGTTTAATCCCATACAAGAACGAACGTCAGCACTCCAGTTAAGCCAGGGGGTGAATAGTGCCGCAGATTGCTGTTAGCTAATTACTCCCCTGTTTAAAGGAGGCAGCATGTGAGAGCTGACACTGACATAGTGAGACACACCCTCTGTAAGTGCAGATCCAAAGAGATTAACGTGAGAAACAAGAATTTATGAAAAGAACTGTGCCCCAGAACAACCCGGCAGCAAGGTGCGAGGTGGCGTTGTGTTTTTGTGCTGTGTTCTACACATCTGGTATTACATGTTATAGATAAGAAACTGGAGAAACCAAACATGCAGTATTTGCTCGGAAATAATTAAATTATAAGAGATTGATATATTGATTTGATTGTTATATTAATTTAGTCAACCTGTCAATAGCATATGGGGCTCGATCATGTGTAGCAGTGTAAACACACAATTCGGAATGATGAAATAGTAACTATTTTGTCTGTGTGTTTGAGACCCTGTTAAAAGGTCAGACTTACAGTTAACTGGGCTAGATTAATACATAGAAAAACACTCACTTATTTCCTCTTTTACAAATGTTAAAAGTTGAGCTCACCTTGGAAAAGAGGCCGAAACAAGCCAGACTGCTAATGATGCAGTACGCCTCCGGGGGGCGAGCTCCTTTCCCTCCGGGCTTCACGTTGGCAAGTGGGAATAGAGAATACTTCATGAGAAATACGTGAGTTCAAAATTATGACACACAGTGAGACCGTTTCAGAAAAGACACTGACCAATAACCTCCTGCAGTATCCATTTCTTCTGCTGCCATCAACCTCAGTCAGAACAAAGGAGAAGGTCTCACTACAGACAGAAGAGGAAAACTCACAACCAGAGCATTACACGACATTTCACATTGTATGAAATTAAGAACAAATTTAATATTTTGCTGAGTACTTTTTGTGAGTGAGAAAAAGTTAAAGAAAAGGCTCAGCAGCAAACAGACACGAGCTCTTATAATAAACTGACTGCAGCTCTAAGATTAAAGCTGACAGATGCCTACACAGGCAAGGGGAGTTGTAGTCAAAGTGCTTCCAGCTATAAGTTTCCACTGTCACACATTTCATGAAGAAAATACAGATCCTTTGCATTCTGAAATGAGTCATGAGCACAAAATCATCGGAGACGTGAGTTTCTGAAGTCTCCAAAGACAAATCTGGATAGGAGAGAGTGTAAATAAGAGCTGTGGATAAATGTTGCCATAAAATCTCTAAAGATCTATTTGGAGCAACTTCTGATGAGACAAACAATTTAGCCATTTGCCATAATGTTGTGCTGTGGAGCTGTGAAGCAGCCAGTGGGATGGGAAATATTGCACAGGTAGATTCAATAAAAAAAATCTGTAGGTTAAAACGGTGAAGTTGAAAAGAGGCCTCAGTCCCCTGAGCTGAACGTCACTGTGGGTAGATCTTAAACAACCTAAAAATATCTTGGAGCCTAAATTGATCTGAAGGAAGAACATTCTTCAGTCAAAAAGAGATAGACTCTGCTAAAGAAAGTGTTTGCGAAGGGTGATTCTATCCAGACATTTGGCACAATCACTTTTTCTTTTTTTTAGACTTGAGTATGTGAAATAAAAAGAGAGTATTAACATTCAAAGCAGAAAGACTCAGATTGACCTCTTTTCACTCATGGATCTTTTATGAACTTTGGTGTATAGTGAAGCAAGAACACAGGAATTAAGGTTGTCAAAGTGATAAAGGAGCCGACAAACCTGTGGTATTCTGTTAAAGGAGCCCAGTTGATGCCTTCTGGGAAACAAAACAATGTGATTGCCTTTAGCGTCTTCTCTTCTTCCTCCTTCTGGGATCTGGCCATCCCATCCCTCTGAAAACACACAGATGATAATATCAACATATCTTGATTTGGTTTGGCTGCTTCATATTGTTTATTTAACATATCCTCTTGAACAAAATGTTAAAATTGATAAGCTGGGAATTTAATGTTTTGGGACTGAGTTATGACGGAAGACTGGGCTGACTACAGCTACATCCACACTACCTCATCAATTCTGCTCCAGATACCCCTCGTGTCCACACTGCTCTGGAGTTTTAGAGCCACTTAAACAGAGAGATTTGGAAATACTGCTGGACCCGTTTCAGTTAGGGTTGTAGTTTGAAAATGCCTTTTCAAACTAGAAAGTATAAGTATGGATATAGCCTTTGTCCCCACCTTTTAAACTCTGTGTCCTGCAATCCTAATATCAGAATCTTTTACTTGTAGCTGGGATTCGTGTTTTGGAAACAAACATTTCCATGAGCAGGTTAAGTTTCCACACAGGTCATTTTTGACCTTGCTACAGCAACAGAACTGGCTCCTGTCGGTTAATATAGTTATTTCATTTGTTTTACAAATTTGACATCAACAGAAACAGGGGAATTACCTTGAGCCAGCTAAAAATCTGTAAGTTATTTTGCTTTGAGCTATTTAATTGTTGTATTTCTTACCACTAACTGTGGATCATATACTACGTTGGACAGACCACACAACTTTGCCTTGGATCGTGTATTACTGTGATCTGTCTTACTTAGCAACACATCAGGGGTACTTTCTCAGGCAGATCTCTTGTGTCTACATGGTGTGACAGTGACAAACTGACCTTGGGAAACTGGTAGGTGATCTGAGGCTCATAGCTGCTTCCATCCTTGTCCTTCTTGAGGCTGACAACCACCAGATACTCAAAGAAGTACTGACCACTCAAGTAGCGTTGCTGCCTGGATGTGTTGGGTTCCACTGCTTGGCCGAGTGGCTCTGCAGGCTCCTGGTCTTTCGATCCTTCACAGAGTGTAGAAATACATTGTGCAGGGTTACTGCTGTAGTCCAAACAGAAATGTCCACAGGCCTCTTTCTCAAACAACCCATCTGTCCTGTTGACTGCACTCTACTGCTCTGCTCAGAAACCATCAGTTTCCCCCACATCAACAGCCCAGTTCACCCTGTCTCCCTCATGGTCCGCCAGCCTGCTCATGTGTTCTCTGTTGCATTCCTCCCTTTTTGTTCAGAACAAAAGGAGCAGCAAGGAGGGTTTTTTTCTTAGGTCAGCAGGCTCCTTTTCCTGCATTTACTAGTCTGCTCTATTTGTCATGGAATGAGAAAGGAAGAGCTGTCCATAAAAACTATCAGTCTGATTGCTTTGAGCCTCGGAATAATAGGGTTATGTAGAAATTATGTAATTAATACTATTTTTTTGTTAATACCCTTGAATTAAAGCTGAAAGTCTGCATTTCACTTACGTCTTGATGTTTCATATTCATTGTGGAGGTGTAAAGACAAAATTAAAAAAAATTGTGTCACTGTACCAACACGTGTGGACATCTTTAGATTATTTATTCGAATTGTAGAAAAGTGGAGAAAGTGTGTATCATGAGTTACACTGTTGTCACTGTGGAGACAACTGTCAGTGGATTACTCTACCTGATGATTTTCAGATAAGTGCAACACTTACATTTTTTATTTCTGAGCAGATCCATGGGCATTTATTCATTAGCTATATGACTATATCTTCAGAAAGTCTAAGTCACACTCTGAATATATAAATCTGTGTATCATGTCAGTGAAGGAGTGTAACTTTTGATCAGCCATCGGTGCTGGAGGTCAGAACCTCATATCACCAATGAGTACTGCTGCAGCTCCAGCTGCTGACAGTGTTGATAAGCAGCCAAATAAGTGGTAAAAACTAACGATAGGAGCGTACTGTAAGTGAAAATAAAAATCTTGAGTGTATACGGAGTAAATACAGAACCACTGACTAATAGAAATAATAATAGAAATGAGAAAACAAGTCAGTTACTTAAGTCAGTAAACTAAAACAAAACTAAAGTCGTACTAAGTAATCATGATAATAGGAGTAAGTAATAAGGAATATTGCATGTGATAACATAACAGCAGAAGAAAACTGTTAGCAGATCTTCATGCACTGCAATGCACTTGCATACACTGTCCTTTTTACCTCAGGCAATATACAACAGCAGGTCCTGTTCAGTCTCTATTCCACCAGTCAGTGTAATGCCTAATAACACTTTGACCAAATGTGCTTGAATCATGTCGCTGCAACAGCATACTCACTGTCTTTTCTGCCTCTGCGGAAGGAGGACCACATAGCACTAAACCTCTTGAGGGCCCCTTGTTGTCCACCTTCATCTTCACCTGTTGGGATGGGACCTGATGGAGAAACAAAAGCTGCTCATCACTGACACTGTCACACAATCACACAACAACAAGGTTAAACTAAAATATCGAGGCTCAATTATATTTCTTTGTCATAAATATTTAATAACATCTTCTTTTTTGTTAGTTAACATGTCAGTATGTATTTCGTTGAGCTCTATCAATTATACACACTTGACAATATAACATTTATAATTAAGAATCTTTTGAGTAATTTCTTTCCCTCATGATGCAGTAAATATCTGGCTCACTCATTGATTTATCATTGAGCTAAAATATTTATATATGTGTGTGTGTGTGTGTGTGTGTGTGTGTGTGTGTGTGTGTGTGTGTGTGTGTGTGTGTGTGTGTGTGTGTGTGTGTGTCAAATATTGGTTGTATCAAGAGATGCAGATGTGACACCACAGCAGATCGAGATAATTTAACTTTTTAATACATCCACAGGAGAACAACCCTGCGTTAGTATTTGAGTAATTTATTTGACCACAAATGACAAGTTAAGATGAAATTGACTCATAGCATTATTAATTATATCATATCTATAGAATGTTCAAAAAATAATATATCGTCAATCGGCCGCACAATAATGTGATATCATGACAGTCCTAATATCAGTTATGAAACCTTATTTTGACAATGCTTGGTAACATGAAAAGAGAAAATTGTATATTGTCAGTCAAAACTGAAATGTATCATGAAGAAACAGCCTGATTGGGCTTCAGCGACTGTTCTTACCGTGGTTTCCAGCGACATCAGAGATGACGTTCCCTATGGGCTGTTCACCTACACAAGACAGAGGTTTGGTGAATATGATGCAACTCAGGAAAAGTCCTGATTCACTCACAGGGAATTTACGATGCCAGCCATTCTGCTGGTATTATGCTACACTGTGGAAAAATATTATATTATTAAACCTGAGGTAAACAATCATCTAAACTCAAATCCAGCACCCAGTAGAGCTCATACCTCCAGCCGTGCACTTAAATTCCATACCAAATCCATCATGTTCATTCGGACATTGGTTCTATAACTTTTGAGAATACATATAAGCAGTTGATGCCATACCGAATCCACATTATCTCGGCTCCACTTTAGTGGTAGTTACAGGTTATAAAAAAATTATGCATTGGTGCTGCTGCACTAATAAAATACCAAGATAAATTAAATCAAAACAGCGATTATGGTTCACAGAAAACACAATCTTCAGAGGATTGCTGCTGATATAACCCAAGCATTATTTATTAGCATACATTGGCTGAAAAGTCCCTACATACTATGAAAGCCCATTTAAATCTGCTCAAACCACATTTTGATTTGGCTCTGCACCAGATTGCATGGATGTCAGTCCCCTAAACATGCCTGTTTTTTTAAATCAAGAGCATGAATTATTCCCTCAGATATATTGAAGAATGTCAAAAAAACTTCAAATAAATGTTGAAGAAAGTGATTTAAAAAAATCCCTGATCCATCCCTCTGGATCTGCACCAAAACTTAATGGCTTCTACCTTGGCTCACGTCCCACCTTTCCAAGGGCATACAAGGCATCTCTGAAATACTGAAAGAATTCCTTTAATTTATTTTTGCAGAAACTTGAGTCAACTTTGATACTCTAACAAATATACAGATTAGGATGTGAAAAGAAGAAAGAACGCAGCATAATAAAATACAAAGAATACAAAGAAGACAAAACGACTATCAATGAGATGCTGATAAAACTTGATGAAGTAAAGACTGTAAAATATGAGTCCCACATGAAGAATGTGAGAAACTACTACCAGTAAATAGTGAGGAAGTTACTATATGATTTCAAAAATTTAACATAGGAGGAAAACTGAACATTGAAATGATGCAACATACATTTGGCCTGAGAAAGAACACAATGAAGTGACTGCATGACTTTTTTGAATTTGAGGTGAGTTTCCTCTTGATTATAAATGCATAAAATAAATGTGCAAGATGTATGAGAAACAACGTGAAAACAGAAAGTAAGACCTCAGTAAGTTAATGTTATGGCAATAAAACTTGTGGATTTGCATTTTTTAGGATCTGAAGCTCTCTCAGTTTTCACAGATATACATATACATATGTGATGGAAATAATCAAAATACTTACATAAAAATATATTTCTGTGTGTCTGTTGAAAGTAATTGCTGAGAATACTACCCATTATTACCTTTCAATTCAGGTCACAGCCATGAGTTACTTATTAACCTTGATATACGCAGTCAGATAATCAAATGGCCTAAAGCAAACACTTGGGAGTCCATGTGGTCTGGAATACAGACTGAACTTTGAGTCTGAACTACTGAAATAGTTGAAGCTCAACTATGTTAAATCAAAGGTCAACAGTGTGATTGTTTCACTTGCATTTGTGACTGAAGAACTGAATCTTGAATCTCATACTGAATGTATGACTGTATTTTCGAGGTGTTCAGACTGCACAGTCTTCCGTGCAGAATCCTACAGCATGAGCCCCTCAAAATTAGCAAATTTGAAGGTAAAATATTCATGTCACATCACTGTCAGTTCTGCGACTGTATTTTCATTCATGTCAGGAACCAAAACCACAGTAGTTTGATCAAGAAGCTCATAATAATTAAGGTGAGTGAGATAAACTTGTGTCGGATACATGCTGTTTTATAGAGGTATATGATAGGATAGAGTAAGCAGATATTAAAGGAAACACATCAGGTCTGAAACAGCTTGATGATAACTATGGCTACTTTCTGACATGCAGTGAACTTCATTGGCATTTCCTAGTAAAAAGTCTTAAAAAGTCTAAAGAAACTCCGGAGGCACTAACCTAGACATTTGCGTTCACACATACAGCCCCTCCAGAGAAAGTCCGGAGGATCTCCAGAGTTCAGTGCATGTCTGAAAGCAGCTTTATAATAATGGTTGAGTCTGAGCTGAAGTTAAGCGTGAATACTATCTTTATTCTGCTTGTCTGGAAGCTCAGACACTAAAACCTGCTTTATGACACTAATCAACACTAATCAACAGCCAATACAGAGGCTTGATATGATATGCTTGAATGACTTGGCTTATTCCACTAATCCTGCTAACAGACACACCCTGTAGATACACAAAACTGGCCAGCTTTAACCAAGCCATTAGGGAAACTCAGCCACTGACACAGAAGCAGCTTAAATGGTAAATGGTTTTGTATTTATAAAGCGCTTTTCTAGTCTTGATGACCACTCAAAGCTCTTTACAGTACAGCTTTAAATTCACACACCAGTCATACAGTGCATCTATTAGCAGCACTTTTTTGTTCTATGGGGGGCAATTCGGGGTTCAGCATCTTGCCCAAGGACACCATCATTCAGATGGGGAAGACTTGGGATCGAACTGCCGACCTCAAGGTTGAAGGACAACCGCTCTACCTCTCAGCCACAGCCGCCCTTAAGATGACTCCCCATCTGTACCGTACCGTACCACACTGCAGCAACTCCAGCAGAAAGGACACTGACTTTCTGAAGTCTGTACTACTGTACAACTATCAATAATTATCACAGTATATGGTTTTCATCAATAGCAATATATCAAAAGTCTAATCCCAATAAATATATATCAATATAATCCATTGTGTAAACACAGTGAGGAGGAATAATACATTTGATCGTTCTCATAATTAAAAAATGTGTTGTTTAGAGAGTGTGTTATATAGAAAAGTTTTAAAATCCCTTCACCTTCACTCAATGTCAATATAAGTCTTTCAACTTTAAAGAAAATAATAAGATGAAATTTATTGTAATTATAATCAATACTGTATTTTAGATTCACAACTTCTGATTTCGAACTTAATCACAATGTACTCGAGCGGCCATCAATAACATCTCCTTGTATCAACAGCAGCACTCTGTTGAATCACTTGTTTACTGCAGACTCTGAGGAAAGAATTTTTATACTTGTGCTGCATTCAAGTCACATGGGAAAAAACTGTCTGTTTGTCATCTTTTAGATAGTGAATGTAAAGCAGTGGTTTAGCATAACTAATACAGAAACAATCTTAAACTGATTATTATAAAATAGAATAACATAAAACAGAAGTGTTATTCAATGTCTTCATCTAAGTGCTTGGGCTAAAGTTCATTTTACAATCAGGGGAAGCAATCAAGAGTGATGAAAACAATTTGACGAAAGATGGGGAGTCAACATATGTCCCAAAACATTCATAGTGCCGGAAAATTGTAACTGACACGAAGGGATGTGGTCCATATCCATCCCTTCAGCATCAAACACTAACACACACTCTTCAGCGTCACAGACATACCCACACAGACACACACTAAAGCATGACACACAGAATCTTTCTGTTTCCTATGCCTCAGTTGAAATTCAGTTACTACAGCAGCAGTAGGCTGACTTCAGCAATGCTATCAGGAAAGCTCTCTAACTTTTGCGCTGTGGCTGCATTGCATGTGCAGCGCTACTTTCTGACTGCTCGCTCGTGCTATCGTCCATAAAGTTGTAACCATCCATGCAGTTAGTCAGACCTCATAGTTTCCGCTACACTTGCACACTAACCCATAAGTGGCGAGCATTGCAGTTCTCTCCCTTTCATGCAATAACTATGTCACTCCAGTCTTTGGAAGAGCCCAGTCTTGTGTACAAACACACCCCTGCCTCCACCGTAGACTCAGTTAACTCTGAGGGAAACACTGCAGTGCAAGTGAACACATTCCTGGATCCGCCCATTTATTTGGATCAGCTTAAACACTTTATTGTATAATTGTAAAAAGAGTTATTTCCTAATCCATCCTGCACCCTTCTTGTTTTGTGGTAATCCATCAAGTAGTTTTCAAAATCCTGCTAAAAGATAGACAGTTACTCCATCATCATAACCTCCTAGTGGTAAAAAAGAGGGGTACTCAGAGTGTCTACCTACACCAAGACCCAACAGTCCCCTTATAAAACCACATTTAAATTTGTTCATTCCAGCTGTTAGCTACGTAATCCTTCCAAGTGCAGATGAAAAGTTAACCACTTTGGTAGAGGTGGCCATAGCTGTTGCCTCAAATGCACTGAAATCAATAAATTGTATGACGAAAATTGTATGTACACTTAAGAGATGAAAACTGGACAACAAAACCTAGACAAAAACTGAAAGATCAATTGACTCAGATTTGTTACAACTGATACACAATTTCACCAGAAGATAAAACTAATTTAAAATCAGCTGCCATAATGAACAATGGTCACCAGACAGCCCTAGTCCCTGCTGAATCACTTAAAGACTAAACTGGTAACACTTTGCCACAAGCTGCCTTCTTTTAGGCTTGTGGTTGTCGGTGCATTGTTTAGTTTGCTGTCAATTAGGTCCCACATTTATCAACACTGAGACTTTTATATCAATAAAAAAAGCTGAGTGAGCACAAATTTTACATAATAAAGAATGAAGTCCAAAACAAAATCCCCATGCACATTATCCTGGTTTCACTTTCGGCCTGGTTCACCTCCCTGGTTCCTGAAAACAACATTTTCTTAAGTTAACAATACAAAACCTCTATTGACAGGAGAAGAGGCTTGCACTCTGTCAATAGCAATAGCGTGATAAGGGTGTAAATAACCATCCTGTTGAACAGCTTTATACCCTGAGGCTGCTGAACATGTTACAACACCGAGCTGTCTCGTCTGTAAGCAAAGGAAGGTGTAGCCACTGAGGCTTAAAAAAGAACTGAATCCTGTTCATGAGTTATTTTCAACTTAGGAAACATGAAACCTGTTGATTTAAAATAAAAGCTGCCCACATTGTGTTTAGGTTGTAAATTGTGTGTGACTTTTAATTCCAAATATATTTTTTAACTTACTTTTCCATTTCTTTTTCCCTAGTGATCCCTTTTAGGGATCTGAGTGTGAAGCCAGTGCGGAAAGACGCAATTAAACCGCATGTACTTGTCAATGCAGCTGCTGAGGCAGAAATATAATCACTTATATTACACACGTGGATCCATTAAAAAGCTAAAAGTTGATTAACTAATATCTGATGGCAAATGTATTAGGTATAAGTGGATTTTAGTTGGGAAACTAGCTCAAGTACGTGCACTGGTTACAACCAGATATCTGACTTTAGTCATATAGTTAAAAAGGTTCAACAAAACTCCAAAATAACTTGCACGACTTAACTGAAACACACCAAAAGTGCATGTTGTATTTAGTGGAAATAATCTGATGGCTCTAAGAAACCAAACACTAAAGTCAATTATCATTGTTATTATTATTAATGACAATACTATTTAATAATAACAATAACAGGCCATTGTATCAATAATAACATCATTACATCTATACATATCACTCTTTTCATTTTCATTATAAAAACCAGTCTGACAAACTAATGGAGGTGTAAACAGTGGTGGAGCACATGACACCCGGATGTAAGAGTTCACAGACCTGTTGGAGACCGGTTACAGGTTCGCTACTGAACCAGTTAGTCGGTAACATGAGTTTTGGTTCCCAAGTCACGTTGTGCTGTTCGTGCCGGGCTCGCACTGTGAGTATGTGGTTCCTGGAGCAGTCTCCGTACAAAGTTAATGTCAGTACTCACTCCATCTGTTCTGTGCGCCTCCTCTCCTCCTCCTCGTCACCGCTTCACTCATGGCTGCTCCACACACACCTCGGTCCTCTGGGTAGTTTCAGAGTCAGTGACACAGCAGCAGCGGCTCTCATCGTGTCCTCTCCGACTCAAACATGTCATCCTGCTCCGTGTGCTCACTTCCAACTAAAAACACCAGCAGCACCACCAGCACCACCCGTATGAGCGCAGGAGCTGCTCTCCGTGCTGCGTTCAGGGGACGAGCGAAAAAACCGCTGCGATGCGACTTTAGTTCGCTGAAACGAGGAGCCTGGTTTGCTGCCAGTGAACACAACAAGCAAGTCAGCCACATTTACTTAACAACAGCTGGACAGAACCGAGGGTTAACTTAAGTTCATGTAGAGAAACAGAGATCTGCCAGGCTCCTTCCTTCCAGCTGCAGGCAACAAACAAGCTCTAACACGAACATCTGGAGTAGACTAGCGTAGCTCTTACCTAATAAGAACCTGTTTATGGAGGGTTTTCTGGGCCAACACTATATATACAAATACATAAATAATTATATGAATACATAAATAAAAGGATAAATAAACATATACATCATTATCAAATTAAATGCCTGAATACATTTGTATTCATAAATGTATTTATACATTTATTTATGTACTTATTTATGAATTTATATATTTTTATTTATATTTTTATTTATGTATTTCTAATTTTACTTAGACATTTATTTATAAATTTCGAATTATATATTTTTATTTATTTATACTTTTATTTATACTTTTATTTATCCTTTGCGTAACCTGCTGTATGGAGGACCATACATGACTTAAGTATAGATACATAAATAAATAAATGCATAAATAAATAAGGAAATAAATACAGAAATAAATACAAAAATAAATACAGAAATAAATACAGAAATGTATAAATGAATGTCTTAAATATATTTCCACATTTATTTATTTCCACATTTATTTATTTCCACATTTCTGTGGAAATAAATAAACTGCCTAACTGCAGTCTCATGCAGGATTGGTCACAGGAGTGTAATGATCCAGGACTACTTCTGCTGCCTTTCAATGCTGACTGGTGTCCAGTAGCTGTTTGCAGCGTTGAGCCAGTTCACACTTAAAATGAACTAGTTGAAGTTCAGAGGGTTAGTTTAGGTTTTTTTTATGGTATGATTTAAGTGTTAGTAGTCCTGACCTTGAGCGTCACGTCTCGTGTTGTACTGAGCACAAGGAGAGAGCAGAGAGGAGGAGGAAACAGAAACTGCAGCTCGCTACAAACCACCTTAAGCTTCTGCTCTGTCCATGAAGCAGCTGATCACCGACCAGATGTGACCAGAGAGGCTCTGTGTTTTCACTGTTTCTGTTCTACAAAGTCAATGACCGGCTGCTTCAAGGTGGGGAGCTCAGATCTCAGTCACTGCGTGGGTCTCTGAGGGAGTGAGTGATGAGTGGCGGTGGTGCTCAGTTGACCAATCCTACTCGAGACTGAGGTTGGAACCTTCTACCTCATTTACATATAGACACAGAAAAACTGAAATAAGTATATGTTCAGGCACGTGCACAGATGACCTGGATGAGAAAAGTGCCCCTTCTGCTGAAGCCCAATTTTTTCTTCATTCATCAATATTTAAGAATAAAAATGACACCCTCTGTCATCAATTCCCCCCAATGTGTTTTGATATCTGACGGGGCATTTATCTGAGTTCTTGTGAAAATTTCGCCCCGACATGCTCCGCGGTGCTCACAAGCCCCTGCTGGCCCCTCTCTCCTCCTCCTCCTCTTCCTCCTCATGCAGCGCTGAGGGCCAAACGGCAGCAGCCTACTTCCTCTCTGACCCGCAGCATCAGACAAACAGGTAATGACGCTGTGTGTGCAATCCCCCGACGTTGTTTGGTGATAAATTAACCACAACATTAGCGCTGCAGACAGACAGACAGACAGACAGACAGACAGACAGACAGACAGACAGACAGACAGACAGACAGACAGACAGACAGACAGACAGACAGACAGACAGACAGACAGACAGACAGACAGACAGACAGACAGACAGACAGACAGACAGACAGACAGACAGACAGACAGACAGACAGACAGACAGACAGACAGACAGACAGACAGACAGACAGACAGACAGACAGACAGACAGACAGACAGACAGACAGACAGACAGACAGACAGACAGACAGACAGACAGACAGACAGACAGACAGACAGACAGACAGACAGACAGACAGACAGACAGACAGACAGACAGACAGACAGACAGACAGACAGACAGACAGACAGACAGACAGACAGACAGACAGACAGACAGACAGACAGACAGACAGACAGACAGACAGACAGACAGACAGACAGACAGACAGACAGACAGACAGACAGACAGACAGACAGACAGACAGACAGACAGACAGACAGACAGACAGACAGACAGACAGACAGACAGACAGACAGACAGACAGACAGACAGACAGACAGACAGACAGACAGACAGACAGACAGACAGACAGACAGACAGACAGACAGACAGACAGACAGACAGACAGACAGACAGACAGACAGACAGACAGACAGACAGACAGACAGACAGACAGACAGACAGACAGACAGACAGACAGACAGACAGACAGACAGACAGACAGACAGACAGACAGACAGACAGACAGACAGACAGACAGACAGACAGACAGACAGACAGACAGACAGACAGACAGACAGACAGACAGACAGACAGACAGACAGACAGACAGACAGACAGACAGACAGACAGACAGACAGACAGACAGGCAGGCAGGCAGGCAGGCAGGCAGGCAGGCAGGCAGGCAGAGAATTTAAAGGCAGTTTTACTGTTGTACAAATTACACAAGTAATTATTGAAATGAAAGGTAGGTCTTAAGTTGAGCTATATACATATAAGGGTAATGCTGCTTATACTTCAACTCTGTCAGAAAAAAGTAAACAAAAATGTGTGTGTACTGTGTTGTCAGCTTTATAGAGATTATGTAAGTCACTCTTGATCATTATGCACAACATTGATTTATCTCATTTACAAAATTTGCAGCATAATGCAAAGAAAAGACAGACTCCAAAAGCAGAAGGACAGGGAACTTCAGCAAGCAGCTCAGGGTAGCAGCTCTCTTTGATATTGGATCAGGACATCAACTAGTAAAACAAATGAGGGAGAATCAGTAAGTTTTTATTTATTTATTATTATTATTTTTAATTTCATAAATAATTTTGGCAATGGTTGCCCTTTTTTTGGGTTTGAGCACCTGCCCCCCAAAATGTCTGTGCACGTGCCTGCATATGTTGAAATAAATAAATGTGGAAATGAATGAATAAATGTGGACATTAATACAGAAGTAAATGAATCAATGTCTTAAACTTATTTCCACATTTATTTAGATAAATAAAACTATAAATATATAGGTTTGGACCAGAAAACCTTCCATACTTGTCAGACAGCTGAATAGATAGATTAAAAAACAAAACAACAAAGTTGCTGAAATATATGGTCTGTATGTATATGTCTTGATAACCACTCAAAGCACTCTACAGCACAGTTTTGCGATTTACCCATTCACACACATATTCACGCAGTGCATCTCTTTTTTATCACGCATCACTCATGCACTGCCAGCACAGCCATCAGGGACAATATGGTGCTCAGTAACTTGCCCAAAGACACTTATGTCCAGCTTTTCACTACAATACTTAAATTCATATTGTTGCTACAGAACTGCTTGCATCACACAGATAAAAGGAAGCAATTGGAGATTTTAAACTGATTCTGCAGATTTCTAAAAGACTGGTAAAAGTTTAGCAGAGGCCTGTGGGCCATCTAACTTAATGTTATGGACCTTACACTTATCATAATGGAAACCATTATACACCAATCAGAAACAGCATTTAAACAGTTAAAGTTTCAATGTTGTGGTTGGTCTATACATGTAAAGTAGTGGTATGTTCCATTTGAATGTCCCCTGAAATTGAATTTCAGACTCCGAGACAGACAAACCTCTTCAGCCACAACCTCATAATCCAAGATGGCTGTTCCATGCATTGAAAGTCAAAAAAGCAGATACTATTATCACATTCATTTTATTTGTCTCTAATTGAAGCAGTCAGTGCTGCCCAACATTCACATGTGGATTGGTATGCATGTATTCAAATATATATTGGTGGCTTATACCTGGCTTTCGAGCAAAGCCCTTGTCCCACACACTATGAGATAAAAAAGTTATATGTTTGTCTAGAACCCAGTGAACTGAAGCCTGTGTTAAATGTTATGCAAAATACATACTGTGATATATTTATAAAGATCCCATCACAGCCACAGAGGTCATTGTTCAACTTAATTCAGACAACTAATAGAACTTCTCAGGAATAGTAAAGTGACCTTGACAGAATTAGATTAATAAGGTAAAATAAATGATGACATCATTTGCAATAGTCCTAAGCACATTTTTGAGATTTCGTCCCTCTAATATCCCAGACTCATTATAAAGGTTATGTTTTCTTGTTTCCTCTTATGCTGAATTATTAGGGCCCGAGCACCGGAACGGTGGGAGGCCCTATTGAAATTGAAAGGATTATTCTGAGCGTAGTGAAAGGGCTTTTTGAGAGCTTTCCCATGCTCAAAAACTTTCTAAAGTTTGCAGTAAATTAGAGAGTGGTGGAAATTGACGTATTCTGGAGTAATTTGAAATGGGCGTGGCAAAATAGCTCAACAGCGCCACCTACGGAAAGCCCCCTCAGCCCCCTAGCTTTAACCGTTCCTCACGAAAATTGTGTATCATGACGAGACGCACAAGAAAGCCTCTTGGAGCATTATGAAAAACGCAACAGGAAGTCCGCTATTTTGGATTTAGTGGCCATTTTTGCCATATTCCACATTTTTACTTTGATGTACTTGTCGTAGAGCTTTCATCGGATCAACTTAAAATTTAGACGAGTGTCATCACAACAAGATGGAGATCTAAAGTTATCAAAAGATCAACTTTTCACCAGAGCGTGTGGCCGTGGCCTGGCGTCAAAGTTTGATTAAACGCCATCAAAACACGGGCGTCTGTATCTCGGACATATTTGGTCCAATCGAGTCCAAACTAGACACATAAGACAAGAGTCGCGACCCAAAGAAATAAACACAGAAATCGTGACTTAAAAGCACAGCGCCCCCTGGTGGCAGCAGGAAATGTCTTGTTTTTTGTACGTCTTACACTTGGAAGTATTTCTCCTCATCCACTTTGCGCAACCATGTCAAACTGTGGCGAATGGGTCTCAAGGGATTGATAATGAAGATATAAGATTACTGTGACTTTTCGTCAAACGCCATATTAATGGCGTGGCATCAAAGTTCATCAACTCGCCATGACACACGAAATTGCTATAACTTCCGTGTTCAAGGTTCAATCTCCCTCAAACTACATGTGTGTGTCAACAGCCCCCCCCTGAAAGCTGTCAGATGGGTTTAAGGAATGGGCGTGGCAAAATAACTGACTAGCGCCCCCTAAAGGGCAGCCCTGGCACTATGATTGGCCTACAGCTACGAAAATCGACGGGGACATGTGTCTTTTCATGACAAAGAAATAAGTCTCTTGGATAGATATGTTAGAGTAAACAGGAAGCCCGCCATTTTGGATTTGGTGGCCATTTTGGCCATATTCAGCATATTTACTTTGACATACTTGTCGTAGGGCTTTCATCAGATCAACTTAAAATTAAGATGAGTGTCTTCACAACAAGATGGAGATCTAAAGTTATTGGAATTTTAACATTTCGTCTTTCCTTGTGACCGTAGCCTGGCGTCAAAGTTTGATTACACGCCATCGAAACACGAGCTTCTGTATCTCAGGCATATTTGGTTCAATCAAGTCCAAACTAAGCATGTAAGACAAGAGTCGCGACCTGATGACATCTACAAAGACACCATGACTTAAAATCACAGCGCCACCTGCTGGCTACAGGAAGTGAAGCGTTTATCCTTGCCGCAGTGCAAAAAAACCCATGCAACGCGGAGACGAGCGCTTGGTCATCGAACGCTGTCTTTTCCCTGACCGCGACAGACTTGAAACGCGCGTGTGCTCGGGCCCGTTAGTGCTACAACGTAGCCCTAGTTTCCTGTTTTATTTTGTATACTCAACTCTTGTGTTTTCTCAGAGAACGAGACTTCCTGTACTGTGTTCCTCCACCTGTTAATCAACCTGATTGTTTCCACCTTCACCTCCCTAGTTTCTCCCTCTAGTGGATTTAGTCTCTGAGGTCCTTCTCCTGTTTGAGAATTCACTGTAGTATTTGAGTCTCACGTCCCAGCCCTTTGTTCCCAGTATCTTTGTGTTTTTGGACTAATCTTCTGTTTTTTAACTTCCTCTTTTCTTAGTGATTTGGATACTGTACCCTGAACTCTATTTTGAGAATTTAGCTCTACTACTCTGTATGTCTCGACCTCTATGGTCTCCACTCCTCTGTCTGTTGGCTGCCAGCTGGGTATCACTCTCTCCTTCTTCTCTTGTTTTTCATTTCCTCCTGTGTGTGAGGGTGAATGCTGCTACAGGATGTGGCTGCAGGTCTTCTCCATCCTGTCTCCTCCGCACCTGATCACACCTACTGCCTCCATATCTAAGCCCAGTATTCACCCAGTATTCATTTAATCCTCTGTTTAACCCAGTTGTATACTCAGACTTCTGTTCCAGCCTGTTTGATCATGTTTTCACCTGCGACCCTGACTCTTTCCTATTTGTCTGTGTCAGGCTCAAACCCCCTATCTGTTCCAGCTGCTCTCTGTCTGGTTTCATGGTTGAGTTTAGCATTGAGGTCCAATACTTGCTTTAAACTTTACACACAGGTGTTGTCATAGACAGAAATAATATTTATAAGATGGAAGCCCAATATTTAATAAGAAAATAACTGAAAACATGTCATGCAGCCTCTGTCTGTTCCCATGTTTAATACTCTGCTCTGTCAGGGAGCTTTCAAAAATTCATAGCAGCAACAAGATTCTCCAGGAGAACTAATCCCCCAACCCAATGCATGATTATTACATTTCAGTTTATGTGTATGTCATCAGAGTAAAGGTGTGCTCAGACTGAACACTAGGAAATATTTCCCTTTGTGTTCTAATGGAACACTTGTGTTCTAATGGAGCACAACTCAAAGTGCTGGGTCATAATAGCTGAACCTGTTTGAATATGATTGGATGTTATTAGTCACCTGGAAGCCAAGCAGCTTCTGAATTAGCCAGTGACAGTGAAGCTTGAATCGAGCTGCTGATCATTTAGTGTGACATTGTAACATACCTGTCTTCTTCACCTGGTCTTGAGAACCACGGAGCTGGGAGGCACCATCACCATCGGAGACCGGCTCTGAGATTGAAAGGCAAAAACTAAAGCCTACAAGGTTTGCATTGACAACTCTGTGGCCAGTTGGTGTTCTTCATGAGGGACCAAACTGATTTGTTAATTAATGTCACCATCTTGGTAGATTAAAATGAGTGAGAGGAGCTGAAATATGAAAGTATCATGTTTACCGTTCCTTGGTGACTCACGCACTGATGAAAACGACAGCAACCCTCTGCGCCTTCCAAATCCAGCCTCTTCGTTGCTGTTGTGCCTTTCTGTAGAAAATATATGACATGCAGTAAGATATGTCAGTAATTAAAAGGCTGTCTGGCATGCAGCTATTGTCTTTGACCAAATATAGGCATTTTACATCTTTGTGAATGTGTGCGACTTGATCATACTTTTTATACGAAGAGATGAGAAGTTGAAACTTCTTCTTGTGTTTGGAAACAGTTGCTGCTCTGCATCACAGCCACAGAGGTCACTGTACAACTTAATTCACACAACTAATAGAACTTCTCATGAATAGTAAATTGACCTTGACAGAATTAGATTTGTTATAATTCTACATAATTGCTAATTAGTCTTAGATTATTATGACATAATGTAAGGTCAAATAAATTATGACATAATTTGCAATAGTCCTAAGCACATTTTTGAGATTTCGTCCCGCTTATATCCTAGACTCATAATATAGGTTATGTTTTCTTGTTTCCTCTTATGTTGAATTATTTCCTGTTTTATTTTGTATACTCAACTCTTGTGTCTTCTCAGCAAACTTGACTTCCTGCCCTGTGTTCCTCCACCTGTGGATCATCCTGATTGTTTCCACCTTCACCTCCCAAGTTTCTCCCTCTAGTGGATTTAGTCTCTGAGGTCCTTCTTCTGTTTGAGAGTTCACTGTAGTATTTGAGTCTCACGTCCCAGCCCTTTGTTCCCAGTATCTTTGTGTTTTTGGACTCATCTTTTGTATTTTAACTTCCTCTTTGCTTAGTGATTTGGATACCGTAACCTGAACTCTATTTTGAGACTTTAGCTCTACTACTCTGTGTAACTTGACTCCTCTGTCTGTTGGCTGCCAGCTGGGTATCACTCCCTGGTTCTTCTCTTGTTTTTCATTTCCTCCTGTGTGTGAGGGTGAATGCTGCTACAGGATGTGGCTGCAGGTCTTCTTCATTCTGTCTCCTCCGCACCTGATCACACCTGCTGCCTCCATATCTAAGCCCAGTATTCACCCAGTATTCATTTAATCCTCTGTTTAACCCAGTTGTATACTGAGACTTCTGTTCCAGCCTTTTTGATCATGTTTTCACCTGTGACCCTGACTCCTGCCTGTTTGTGTGTGTCAGGTTCAAACCCTCCATCTGTTTCAACTGCTCCATGTCTGGTTTCTGTCATGTTCCACCTGGATTAGATTCATCCGCCTCTCCGCTCTCGACCCGTTCACCTACAAACTGTTAGATCAAACAAACTAATCCCCCAACCCAATGCATGACTATTACATTTAAGTTTATGTGTATGTCATAAGAGTAAAGGTGTGTTCAGACTGAACACTAGGACATGTTTCCCTTTGTGTTCTAATGGAGCACAACTCAAAGTGCTGGGTCATAATAGCTGCACCTGTTTGAATATGATTGGATGTTATTAAACACCTGGAAGCCAAGCAGCTTCTGAATTAGCCAGTGACAGTGAAGCTTGAATCGAGCTGCTGATCATTTAGTGTGACATTGTAACATACCTGTCTTCTTCACCTGGTCTTGAGAACCACGGAGCTGGGAGGCACCATCACCATCGGAGACCGGCTCTGAGATTGAAAGGCAAAAACTAAAGCCTACAAGGTTTGCATTGACAACTGTGACCAGTTGGTGCTCATGAGGGACCAAACTGATTTGTCATGTTATTGAAAGAGAATGTTGCATTAATGTCACCATCTTGGTAGATTAAAATGAGTTAGAGGAGCTGAAATATGAAAGTATCATGTTTACCCTTCCTTGATGACTCTCTCACTGATGAAAACGACAGCAACCCTCTGCGCCTTCCAAATCCAGCCTCTTCGTTGCTGTTGTGCCTTTCTGTAGAAAATTCATGACATGCAGTAAGAGTTGTCAGTAATTAAAAGGCTGTCTGACATGCAGGTATTGTCTTTGACCAAATATAGGCATTTTACATCTTTGTGAAAGTGTGTGACTTGATCATACTTTTTATACGAAGAGATGAGAAGCTGAACCTTCTCCTTGTGTTTGGAAGCAGTTGCTGCTCCGCATTCTGAGGGAAAAAGAAATAAGAATGCACTTAAGTGTCATATAAGACACAAATTTGTCAACTAGAAAGGAATTGTATCATAAAAAAATAATATGTTCTGACTTCCAAGCAAAACAAATAAGTCTATATCCCACCAGCTTCTGGCATATTCAGAGAGTATTTGACACCATTTGACATTTAATCTTGATCTTGATGCGGAGCACAACATGGTGATGACTGCTACATTGGTTCAACAATATGTACTTTGTTAAGGTTAGAGAAGCATCATGGTTTGGTTTGAAATTACTCAATTGAGTTGAGAGGACATTTGATGTTATGGTTACAATAATACCAATATGGTTAGAGTTATGAAACAATCCTGGAAATTCTGTACTAATTCTACCAACATGTCGGTCTGCTTGTATGAACATATGTATTTATGCATGTCTTTCTCACACATAACTCATTAAATGTTCAACTTATTGAATTCTCACTTGGCATGTGTATGCTTAATGGTTCAGGGAAGTGCAGTGTAACATCTGGTGCGATTTAGACACGCGATACGGTCAATATTAATACAATTTAAATAAACAATCAACCCGCGCTCTGTAACAGTCAGTGGGGGTGGGGCAATGTGCTTTCCGTCTGTGGACCGTTTGAACATGACTTAAGCTACAGCTTTGGATAAACTACAGCAGTGGTCAGCAACTGGGTCAAACTTCAGGGTCAAAATCGTCACGTTCATTTTTTTAATTGGATTAGTTTTGTTTTACCATATTGAACTGAGACACAGACACTTCACAGGTGCTGACCTTAACCGTGACAACAACATTCAGAGACTCGCTTTCCCTTTAGCAAGTTGTCTTGCAAGAAGTTGTGACCTTTGGTCTGAAGATTGTGTCAATTGCTTAACAAACCTCTGAAATAGCCAACATTCAGTGGATGACAAAATAACCAGTTGAGTCAAATATTCAAATTTATATAAAATAAAATAAAAAAGCCACTCACATGAAGAGTAATAGTTTCATTTGATATAGAACATTGACTCTAAACATCTGTGGATAAAACCAGGTAGGATGAACACAAAGTTTTCTAACTTCACTCTGCACCATAGACTGTCTATAAAATGCTCTGCACACAACGTCCAGCACACAAACAATAAAAAGTGACAGTATATTGTTGAACTGTTTGAAGAGGACTCATTAAAGACAAGGAACAATTCTGAAGTAGCTACAAAGCATTAACAGAGGACAAGAGAACAGAACATTACAAACAGACAGGTTTAGAACATAAGTAGCTGATTTAAAATAAACATCTCCATTGGTGGGATATGGGAAACAAACATGACTTTATTATTTACTCACTCATTAGATTTTTCTGACTTTATCTAATTTGCTATCCAATTTTGTGTTCCATAATAATCGTCCTCAATGTTGTATCTCTAAATAAAGGCACTTCTAAGAAGTTACGGTGACCACACCTACAAATAAACAATACGCTGGTGGTACACTGGTCCATAACTAACACATATTTATGACCAAAGGGCAGCGTTTCTTTAGGTTATCTCCCAAAGATAAGCAGTAATCAATTCGAGTCATTCTATTCTCTGTTGGGCTGCTGACATGAATGTAAGTTTCAACTGCATGAGGTTCTCTCTTCATCCTTGTTCATTATACAAGCTGGATTTACAACCTTACTCCTGCCAGTGGTGTCATACAGTATATCATAAAGCACCCAGCAGAACCACAACTTCTACTTTTGATAGTCCAAACATATTACAATGATGACACTTGTGCTCTTGTTTCAGTAAAATTTAGAATGCTGGACGTACGCTTGTTTTTAAATCACTGGTGAAATGACTTTTTACATTAATAAGTAAATAATTGTATGACTACCACTGACCACAAGGGTCAGAGCTTGAAGGGGCCTGATGACCCCAGGTTGAGTCCTGGCTGTGTATAAATGTTTTGTTTGTGGTCATTTTAATTGTTGTTGATTGTTACCTAATAACAAGTGTACGAGTGAAAACACCAGAGGTAGAGGATTTTTACTGATCAAACTAGTATAGCTGTAACGGCCCCCCCGCTTCTCCACACAAACGCTGAGTCTCTTGAACTGATGTACACGGCTCTTTATTCTCACATCTGGTTTGCCGTAGTGACACCGTAAAACTGTAATGACAGTTACAAGTTACAAAGATTTTAATCATTAAAACCAAACACGAACGTTAAAATACAATGAACAAACAAATCGCCACGTGAGACATCTGACTCGTTAACGTGACAGCGACTCCCTTCCGCACTACCCGCAGCAAAGTAAATGGGACCAGCTTCCTTACCTCGTTCCGCTTGGCGAGGGGTGTTAAGCTAAAGTTGTTTGGATGGTTCTTTCGGTCCGAGAAATGCCGCAAAGCTGGCGTCCGGTTTGGTTTCCTATCTGTGCCGGGCTGACGGCAGGGATTTTATTGCACTGGGGCGGAAACGAGGGATCAGGTGTGTCGAATAAAACCGTCCGCTCCTTTGCTGCAGGTAACTATGCGAGGGGAGTCGCTACGTATAAAAGACAACGAAAATAACCCAAACCGTAGTTGAACATAAGAACAATATATAGCCCAACCCTAAAATAAAAGAATAAAACAGTCTGCATAAACTGGCCGGTTTTGCTGACAGTTACAATAGCATATCAAAAAATTCCAAATCTTACTTCTCATTTAACATTTTTTATTAAAAGTGTTCATTATGTAAAATGGACCCCAGTGTTTTGTTAATTAAATACTTTATTTGTTATTATTACCAGGGAATATGTAAAAACTTCCGAATGTGGTGAAACATGTGGTGCAGTATTTTGACTGTTTAAAATGTTTAAAATGTATTTATTAATTATTTAAACATGTCATATGAATAATGTCCCAGAAATCTCTGTTTAAGTTTAACATGTCCGAGCACAGAGACAGACATTTAGGTAAAACCATATCACACCTCTGGGGTCGCTAACTACCCAGTATGACCAGTGCATGTGGTTGCGATTACCATTTTCAGACAAAACCAAACTAGTGAAAAACTTAATGAATTAGACAAAAAATGTAAATGTATGGAGAATTGAAAACGGAATGTAGAAATAAGATCATATATAAGTTACAAATATACACATTCTGAACTACAGCCACCAAGTTGTGGGTTATACTTTGCAATCCCAAATATTTGAGGACCTGTTAGATCAGTTTGTCAAAGCACTACACACCACAAAACCACACACCCAATTAGCGGAACACCTCAGATCCTTTGCAAAATTAAACACTCTTGTAAAAACTTTACACTAATTTATAAAAACATATTTTGTTACCATATGAAACACACGTTTTGACCTAATTCAGTTTGAACCAGTTACACACTGCTGTTGCTAACCCAAATCCCATCTCAGTGATTACAGTACTGTAAGTGAACTACACAGAAAAAGTGCAAATATACAATAACTTCACCAAACACTACACAAGACCGATGCCGCAGCCTAATGAAAATATAATTGATTTCTCTCCATATACCCAAATCAAGTCAACATGTCAATTTGGAGAATCACCACAAAACATATCCCAGTGTTCATGCTACTCCAGAAGTGTGCATAACATTGTAAGCTATATATCAGACAAACACAAAATTCTGTATCCAGTAAATGGTAAATGGATTTGTATTTATATAGCGCTTTTCTAGTCTGATGATGACCACTCAAAGCGCTTTACAGTACAGTTTCACATTCACCCATTCACACACACATTCATACAGTGCATCTACTTGCAGCACTTTGTTATTCTATGGGGGGCTATTGAGGGTTCAGCATCTTGCCCAAGGACACTTTGGCATGCAGATGGTTCAGACTGGGGATCGAACCGCCTTCAGGTTGGAGGACGACCACTCTACCCCTCAGCCACAGCCGCCCAGTACAGGTTACAATGACAGATGACAATGTATATCTGCTAAGATTTGGCTGAACTCTTAGTCCAGCCTCCCTCAGCGTCAATCTGTGGTTCACGACATGGTCAACAAGTGTTGCGCGAATTTCATTTGATAATTTTGATCCTCCTCTTCTTTGAGCACATTCTCCTCCTGCTTCAGGTCTTCCTATTCCTAACTCTTCCTCTTCCTCGGCCTCTACCTCTGGCACGGCCTCTGCCTCTTTCTCCTTCTCCTCCTCTGTGGATTCCCCCTCTCACCCTCACTCTTTCTCTTCTGACTCCCTTCTATTTTGGTTGAAGTCAGATGAACTCACCTGATGCATTTGTATAGTGCTTAACCTGATTGGTGTGTCTACAATTAAGCAATCATGTGTTTGCGCACCCGACGGCTGTGTTGAACCACTTGGCTCATAGGGAAGTGACATCATGATATCCTTCTGTGTCTAATGTATACAAGTGTGTTTAGTGTTTTGCAAATCAATGTGTGTATAGTTTTACAAAAAGTGTAAGGCTGACATTGTGCTTATAGTGTGCTTATCTGGGCCGATGTTTTGCTCCTTGAGTGGAAGGTTTTGATAATTATGTAATACTTTTGAACTGTAAAGTTAAAGTTAATGTAATGGTCTCTGAGCAGGCCTCCCCCTGCAGGAGTTCGGTCGTCAAGGAGATGTACCTCATCTGGTTTGGCTGCATTTTATAAGCTGGTGACGCTCTCGAAGTCGATCTCTCTTCCCATGGGTTCCACAGCATTTAGTTTCAGTTCTGATTCGATTTCCACATTTACATTTCCTTTTAATTTCTTTAAATAACCTTATTCTTAGTTTAAATTCATGTGTGTTCTACACTACTTTGTCCAGCCTTGAGCCAGGTTGTGACAGTTAAGAAAAGATAAATAATAGTAAAGCAAGTAAAGTACAATGTTTTATTGATTCCAAAAATGAAAAGACCATTTCCCCTTTTAAAATGACATAAATTAGCATGAGATTATCTGTATATATACTGCAGGGACCCCAATTTAAAATCTAGTTTTTTTGATCAGCCACTACCACAAAGTAATTAATTAGTAACATCTATAGTCAGTGTTTCAAGTTCAGGTTGATAAGCACTTCAGTCTGCTCCTCCTCTGATACCGATGAAATAATTTTTGTTTCACTTACACAGAGAGAGAATGATACAAACATTGAGATGGTTTGAACCCTTGTGAGTAGAATGCAATGTGAATTGATGAGATAGAACTTGTTTCAAACTAAAGTAACTGCAGTATTCAGGAGTTAATCTATTATCAGTTCTGGATTTTACAAGTTTGACTAAAGACTGTCACTTGTACTTTGTGGCCCCATTTACTGTTTTTTACTCATGATTAGAGTAAATGCTTCAAGTTCAAGTAATTACATTTGAAGCCTTCCCCTCTGAGTCAACACCAAAATGGTGTGCTGATGTAAATCTGCAGGAAGTAAAATTGAAAAGTTGACAAAATGAAAGTTCTCTATTCCTGCTGTCATGTGTTCACAGGAACTGTCAGTTTCTCACACTTTACATTTCACTGTGAAAAATTTGCTCTAGTTTCCAACCTGCTGCTGACTGTTTCATTGCACCTCAATCTTTATCCAGAATTCAAGTTCATAAAGGAGCAACAGACAAAGAGTGTGGAACACACTTACCACTTGTGCTTGCTGTGACGTCTTCTCCATTTTTTGAGCTGATGTAAGAAACTATTTATCCACTGGATTCCCTGTTAATGAGCTGACTCCGACATAACCTTGACTTTATTTTTCCATCAGTAAATACAAGCTGAAGATGTTCTCTTTCCCAGCAGTCAGTAGTATGAAGAAGCAAGTGCAATTGTATGAGGAAGCGCTTATTTAAGTGGGCGGTTGGACTTCATACTAAGGCTGGGATTTCCTCTATCAATGTGTAACCACAATACTGTGACTCAGATGACACACTATGTGTGTGGTGTGTGTGTGTGTGTGTGTGTGTGTGTGTGTGTGTGTGTGTGTGTGTGTGTGTGTGTGTGTGTCTGTGTGTGTGTGTGTGTGTGTGTCTGTGTGTGTACTGTACAGTTAAACCAGTTCGTCTACTTTTAAAACCAGTTAATTAATGTACTACTTAGACTTGGATAATGATTAGTCCTGTGTACTTTCCTGACTCTTTAAATCATTTTGAGGCAACTGGCCCCAGTTAGAAGCCTGTTTGATTCTCAATAAATGATCGTCACATCGTTGGAGTGCTCTGCCTTTGGGTCCTGTAATCTTTGACCATAACCGACTTGTGCCATCTATTGGTGATATAAAGATGGAGCAGGTGCCAGACGATAAGATGGATGTGATAGAAGTAGTCCTGCTGTTTTGGATCATTTGTAGACAGTGCAGAAATGACTTGAGGGAACTGCAGTTGTCTATTCAGATGATATAAAAGTGTGAATAATCCTCTGTCCCTCTGAATGTAATGCAATATTCTTGTATTGGCCATCTTTCTTAAATACATACAACTTATGAGGGCTAATAATTTGATATGCCGTTCAGAGTGCAAAGGGCATGATCAAAGTTATCTTGGAAATCTCAAAATTATGACAGTACGGCGAAAGAAAGGTAAAGCTAGATCAAGACCCTTGAAGCTTTGCTATCTGAAGCAATGATAAGGACCACAGTATTATCAGCATTTAGCTGTTGTTAGCCATCCAGACTTTTATGACTGTCAGACAAATCCCCCAACAAGACGTTTGTCTGCTTAAAAGACAAACTGCCGAATAGCTTTATTTGTAGGAGATACTGAATTTGCTAGTGATGTGACTTGGGGTTGTCCACTAACCAGAATGTTGATGGTTTCATCCCAGTCGTTTATATTTCCGCATGCCGAAGTGTCTTGGGCATGTTACTGGACCCCAAATTGCCCCTGGTGGCTGTGTCTGCATTGATTTATGTCTGATAAAGAAATCTTTGTACATAATCGCACTGTTTGAATGTGTGTGTGAATGGGTAAATGGCAATACTGCACAGTAAAGCTTTGACAAGAAGATCGCTGTATAAACAGGTGTTAATACCAGGTCTGAGAAAAGTGTTAGTTCGGTTCATGTGATCAAAGTATATTATACAGCAACATATTGTTTCTACCAATGCTGAATTACTCTCACTATCATCCTAAGAAAGGAAAAGGACATATTTTTACATTAAATAAACTGTACATATACATACTGTAAAATAGCTAATCACTCTAGCTTGTTATACTAAAACCCTTCTTATTATTGCCAGTGGTGGCTTCAGCCACATTTATCGGGGGGCAACTCTTTAAAGGAAGGATGGGGTGACTTGTTCAATGTGTAAACGTAAAATATTTGGGCTCTACAGTGGCATGCCACTATTTAATCACTGTTTGAATGACATCTCCCATTCAAAGCAGCAAAGTGATCAAGTACCCTCTCATTAGAATCATGCATATGCCCTACCCGTGGGGAGCTTGGTCAGTGCATTTAGATCTCCTCATCCCATTGAGCTTCTAGTAGTACATAGTACATCTTATATAGTACGCCATACTCAAAAATTGGAGTACCTGATATCTGAATGAAGAGCCTCACAGTCAATGACTGATCTGATTGAAATCATTCTGAAAGAAGCAGTACTACACTGAACATTCTGCAGACAACTGGATATTCAAAGGTATATGAAACCATCTCAAGGCAGAATTATGAGAATCTAATGAATTTAGCTATTCTTAAAAAGATTATGACAATCATGATTCCTCATTATCTATATTTTATTTTGTAAATCAAGGGGTTATCGCCCTCTAATGACCAGTAGTGACTTATTGTAAACTCAATTGAGTTACTGCTGCTTTTGATTCTTATGTTAATTGAGGGTAACATTTGACAATTTACCTAAAATAAATTTGTAAGTTTCTATTTTCAGTTAGTTTCGATTATAATGGACTGGACTGAGTGCTGTAGTCACATGGTGGACTTGACATTTGGGTTTACACAAGCGACGACTACACACTATTGATCATAGTGGGAGAAATGGAGACTGGTGATGAAGAAGGTTCACTTTGAAGCACTCCACCTCCATGTGGAACAAGATTTACAGACTTCAGTCAGACAGCACCAGGATCTGAAAAAAAAAGCTTGTCAATGTTGATCTTAGTTTTTTTATCACATCTGTCAGAAGCTTCATTCAGGGACAGGACAGTGTGATCACAGCTCAGACTCTTTGGAGTGTGTGCATATGTTACTTAGACCAGAAACTCAGCTGACTGACATCAGTGAGAGCAGAGAAAACACGTCTTTGCGGATCAAGCATGGAGAATAACAAATGTTTCCTCTTTTTTTTTTTTTTCGGGTAATTTTTCAAACTGTATTTACTGTAACTATTCCGAGCTCCACCTCCGAGTTGTTCAGTCAGGCCGGCTGCTTTGACACGGTTTAGCCACTAGGGGTCATGCTGAGTTGTGACTGATGGTGACACGCAGCACTCAGTGACACAGAGGAAGAGACGGCAGGCACCGCACCTTCGACCAAGGTAAGCGAACAAAGACAACTCTGAAAATACACAACAAACAGACTAAAGGACAACATGTCGGGTGTTTTCTTTCTTTAACCGTTACACCAAATGAACTGTCGACACACTACCGTACAACCTTGTATTTGAAAACAGACGACTCGAGGTGTTTTAGCAGAGAAGTGGCTAACGTTGGCGAGCTAACTTTCCCTTCGCTGTTTGCTTTGGGTAACTTCGGGTTGTCAAGTTCGTAAAAGTGAAGATCGAGGTTCTCCGACGAAAGCTTTCAAAATAAAGTTCCTAATAACAACCGGGTGAGGAAACTGTCCTTCTTAAACGGGTCCGTTTTATTTTGAATATGGTTTCCGGTTTAGTGTCATACTTTATCTTCTGACTTCACCCAGTCAGGAACTTTAATAGCTAACTAGCAAGCTAACTGAAGTTAGCTGGTTAAAGTTGTTGTTTATAGGGCTATGGGATGTTGAGAGCTGTGTAAACCTACCATTATATATTATATTTGAGCCAAGATAACGTTTAAGCACCTTAAATGTTAAGTTAAGTTCGTATCTGCATGTTCTGTGGGTGATGAATGGCTACGTTGCAACCGAGAGGAACAACTTCAGAGGCTACGTGGTGTTTACGCTGACTGGGTCACAGAGCTGAGCAAAATTAGCTTCACTATATGTTTGTTAAATAGTTACCAACACAATATGTCTGTATGGAGGACGACACGATGAGCCCTCGTTTAAATTCTGTACAAAATACGTTACCTACACCTAAGGTCAGGTGGCATGAAACGCTACAAACATTTAGATTATCATCAATACAAGGCTGAAGATACAAACTGCTCGTTCTTAATAAAATGAAACTTCTCACTGCTTAATATGAGGCGGTGCAGTGACATGACAGTGACATGACAACTAACACATGGTTTCTATTTCGGATGCTTTACACCACCACAATAATTTGCATGTAACCCCCATGGTAAAGGTTTTTGTAATAACAAAACATCCCCATATTTTACATAGGGTCGTAATTGTATCAGGCCTCCTTTCAATCTCACTCATGCACACAGACGCAGTGACATCAGACACACATTTATACTCAGACTGGATAAAAACACTATAGTTAAGTCTATGTGAACACAGGACATTTGTGAGCAGGGAAGTTCGTTCCAATCACAAGTGGTCACTGAAGACCCATTCAGGATACATTTTACTGTTGGGTGTGAAATGACAAATGTAGAGCTGACCACTTGTCAGCAATAATTTCTGTGAAAAATATCGTCCCACAACATTTGGTATTGTGACAGCTCTACCTAATTACCTTTTGAATAATGCACCACACCAGAGGTGTCCTTGCACAGTTTAAAGCTTTAGCTCCATGGGGCAACTCACAAAAAACATGACTGAAGCGGCGTGAAATTATTGTACAATTGTGAACGCATGTTGTGATCGTCCTCTTCTGGTGAATGCACAACCAGCGTGCTTGATTTGGGACATTACCCTGTTGAAAATGTATGCACTATACCAATAAGAATACTCTGTACTGTAGACAATATAGTACATGTGAGTGTACTGACTGCAGTATCCGAATTGATTACAATGTAAAAATGCAGACTCAAATATGAGCTCAGTTTCCCTTAAATCGCATCTGTCTCAAATATGGAATCTGCTAGCATTGCACAAATCCAATTTCGTCATTATTTCTTCATAACTGCATGTCACATTGTTATTGCTCTGTTCAGGCAGCAGAGCCCATAGCTTTCCTTCCTCTTTCTCTGGGTAGCCATCATTGTATTTATAACATTTAATAGAGCAGACATTGCAGCCTACTCTGCTGCTTCCAACAGCAATCCATTATCTCATCCAGCGTCTTTCTTCTCAGTGGTACAGTGCTGTACTTTTGCTCAGCCTATGTGGCAGCTTGGTGGACATTTGGCTCACTTTGTTGTTTTCGTGTATTTGAAGGTAAAGCATGGCGATGACCGGCCAGAGCTCATGCTCCTCCATGAGTAACCACACTAAGGAGCGGGTCACTATGGCCAAAGTGACCCTGGAGAACTTCTACAGCAACCTTATTGCCCAACATGAGGAGAGAGAGATGAGGTAATGTCTCTTTTACATTGTCATATGGGATTTTAAATGGCTACATGCTGAGTTTTTGCAGTGCTGCCTACAGATGTGCCCGGATTAAATGTGACCCCAATGTTTGAAATCCACTTCACTCTTCAACTATCGATTTATCTCATAGTGAAACTGAAAAATTACTGCATCTTCAAATTCTACCTTAATATAACTAGAGCTTAATCTCCTTAACTCAAGGTTCGGCACCAAGGACAGCACTATATACTACAGTTATATTTTAGTATAGGTTTTCACACATTGTAACCACAATATGCGTATCTACACTTGCACATACGTATATGTGCAGGAAACTGTCTCTTCAGAAGAAAAATCACACAGACTTGGAGGAAATTGTTTTGGATGCTGAAACATTTGGTAGTGGTCAACTGTAAGGCGAGGTTACATCTGTGTGCTACAGGAATTTTGTAGTTTTTAAATGATCAATGAGAGAGTGAAACTTTGGCCTTCACATGTTCTCCTTGTTGCCTATTTCCTTATTTTTTATCCCTTGAAATGGTATATAGTTTTTTGTCATTATACTATGCCTTTTATCTTATAATACTATGAATTTGTATCCAAAAAATTACTCTTTTATAAATTTTTTTTTTCCTTCAATGTGGCCCCAATACTCCGTCGTATGGTCTCTCCTTTTGTTGGAATTTTTTGTAAATTTTTTCACAAAGTGGCAGTGAAGTCTTTATGACTTTGCCTAATTTCTATATACTATAATGCTATATGCAAAATTATATAATGGGGGGTGCATACTCTATTTGGTGGCTATAAAAGTAATTGTCTTTCCAGACAGCAGAAACTGGAGAAAGTGATGGATCAGGAGGGCTTGGCTGATGAAGAGGTGAGTTACATCTGCAGGGTTTCCCACAATGCTCTGTTGCAGTATATGTTAACTCTGTCAAAGGATTTGCTCCAAAGTATTGGTCAGATCATGAGGCTTGCTGAAACAATACTGTGAGGGGCTTGATGTTTGTTGTCTTTGAGTGAACAGTATTTCAGTATTCATAACGAATTTCTTCACAAGTGTTTGATCCACTGTTGCCTCTTGTACAGATTAGGGGTGGGAATTGGCAAAAATGTAACGATTCTATAGTATTGCGATATTTGGGCCACGATTCAATATTCTTGCGATTCTTAACATATTGCGATACAGCAAGTATTGCGATTCGATTCTTAACATATTGCGATTCATGTCCCCCATATTATTCAAAGGCATAAAAATTAGGGAAATAAGACTGCTCAGCCCACTTCAAATGTCACATTTAATTCTGTGAAGAACATTGTTTTCTACACATTAACTGAAGTGCAAAAACTAAGAAAGGGTAGTGCAAAAACTTTGTCCTTGAACATTCAGGACACAGGACCTTTGTAATTATTTTCTGAATAGGAGACCTCACATGAACGCTGAGCTCCCAGCACATAACTAACAATTATTTAAATACAATACAATAACATAAAGCAGACATAATAGAGTAACATAAACCTGAGAATAATCATATAAATAATAGTAACTTAGAGCTTCAATCAAATTGAGAAAAATAAACAAATGTGTACTGCAAGAGTCCAGTCCAGTTGGCTGTAAGGTCATGAACCAAAATGTTAAATTCATTTGGGAATATTGGTATTTTTGTTCAGAAAAAGGAGTTGGTCAACATGCTCAGATGTTAAAGTCCTCCTCTGGGCCGTTACTATGTCTCCTGCAGTGGAGAAACCCTTTAGCAGACACACTAGTGCCTGGAATGCTCAGGTATCTTTCAAACTCTGAAACTCTCCTCGTTATGCTTTTCCAGCCACTGTTATATATATATAATTAAATATTGCAAAAATTGTAAATAAAGTATTTAAAAATAAAAAATATTGCAATACTTTGTGCTACTGTTTCGATTTAATTGCGTGCGCAAAATATCGCGATACTGAACAGAATAGATTTTTTCACCCACCACTAGTACAGATGTGGCAGATTTTTTTAAATGATCAGAACGATGTAGCTGTTTTCGGTTTTATCCGTTTCCAACAAGTAGTTGGTTGGTAGATATATATATATATATTTAAAAGTAGGGTTTGTGCTCTGCAGAAACGTATTCGGCGATCTCAGCATGCAAGGAAAGAGACAGAGTTTCTGCGTCTGAAACGAACTCGCCTGGGTCTGGAAGACTTTGAGTCCCTGAAGGTGATTGGCCGAGGAGCTTTTGGAGAGGTAAATACCCTTTTACACACAGTGTAAAAAACATTGCTACTAGTTTATTTTAACCTGCACGTGCTGTTAATATGGTGAATTTGTTATATTTGACAACCGTAGATGATAGTACTGATGACATCATCAAAGGCGATGGATCAGTTGGTCAGGCACCGCATAAGACTTAATAATAAACACCCCTACAGTAGTGTGCACTCTGTTGGATCACAGTGGCACGCAGAGAAGATACTCTTTTATCTGTGACAACACACACAAAACACTCAGGTCATACCAACAATGTCTTGCTACACAACTGTCCCCCAATGTCTTATTACTTACACGGCCACATCTAAAGTTCTTAAGCTATGAGCAATAGAAAGTCAAGAATCAAGATTCATTAAAAATATATATATATAAACCACTCAGGCAATATGCAGAGTCACAGCAGTGGAGTGTGTGTCTGTGCAGAGTTACTTTTCCCTCCCAGTTACTTGTGGGATCACAACACAGCTACACAACAAAGGGCGGCTGTGGCTGAGGGGTAGAGTGGTCGTCCTCCAACCTGAAGGTCGGCGGTTCGATCCCCAGTCTGAACCATCTGCATGCCGAAGTGTCCTTGGGCAAGATGCTGAACCCTCAATAGCCCCCCATAGAATAACAAAGTGCTGCAAGTAGATGCACTGTATGAATGTGTGTGTGAATGGGTGAATGTGAAACTGTACTGTAAAGCGCTTTGAGTGGTCTTCATCAGACTAGAAAAGCGCTATATAAATACAAATCCATTTACCATTTACAATTATTTTATATAATCGACTGCTCATAGTGATGAATTTAACTCGGGACATACGTTTCCACACGGTAGCGTTTAGTTGGAGGAGGCAGTTCTGCAGCACCGGCAAAAGTTGGACACAATTTCTTACCAGCATGCATTGATTAAGTCAGAGCTGCGAAGCACCGCATTAAGTCAAATGAGTCCACTGCTTGTATTTAGCCATCAGTCCGACCATCCATCCCATTCTTGTTGGAATAATTACTCAGGATTGTCTTGAGGGAATTTTTTCATGGGCTCTTGGATAAAGTGATTAGAATGTTTTTGTCGGAAATCACTGTGACACCACAAGGCTTTCTGGTCTTTAGACAACATTACAACTCTGGGAAAGAATGGACTGTGACCACATGTCACATTAAAGCAGATGCTAAATTTGTTGTAAAGATCTTCTGGTAAAGTCTCTAGACAGTATGTTACACACTGGCAACCATTCACTGGAATCATACATGTCAGTATAAGGAAAAAACATAAGTCTGCTTAGAGATGGGTGTAAAATGAGAGACCAAAGACGATTATTCATTGATTAAGCATCTGTTGGTTTGGTCTGAGCTTTGCTGTGTTTGCCTCTAGGTCCGTCTGGTTCAGAAGAAAGACACCGGTCACGTATATGCCATGAAGATCCTCCGCAAAGCTGACATGCTGGAGAAAGAACAGGTGAGGCAGCAAAATGCTCAAACTGGAATACTACTGCTGTTGTTTGTGAATGACATTTTTGAACCCGCCTGTATTTGTGGTTGTCCCTGTCTGTAAGGTTGGTCATATTCGTGCTGAGCGCGATATTCTGGTAGAGGCAGACAGTCTGTGGGTTGTCAAGATGTTCTACAGCTTCCAGGATAAGATGAACCTCTACCTCATCATGGAGTTCCTGCCTGGAGGTTTGACCTCTAACCCAACAACACTGTCATCTGTTTTAATCCATTAATCCTAACTGTAAACCTGACTGTTTCTGCTGCTGTGCTGCAGGGGACATGATGACTCTGCTGATGAAGAAAGACACTCTGACAGAAGAAGCCACTCAGTTCTACATAGCAGAGACAGTGCTGGCCATCGATTCCATCCACCAACTGGGCTTCATCCACCGAGACATCAAACCAGACAACCTGCTGCTGGACTCCAGGGTGAGTCAGTTTTCATTTACTGTTTTCAGTAGACTAGATACAGATCAGTTTAGCTTCTGCCGGACATGCACTCAAATCTGCAGAACCTGCTGACATTCTACCGAGGAACTGTATGTGAAAATGGAAACGGAGATACTGAACTGAGAACTGAAAGAATTAAGGTAAGAAAATAAGAAGTCGTTTACCGACACCAAAGCCTCGCTGTCTGGACTGGAAACGTCGGTAACGGATCTAAAACAACTGATGGGGAGACTCGAACAGAGGGTCGAAGATAGGGATGGGCATTCGATTAAATTGTCTTAATCGATCGTCGGGAGAATTAATGACGAATCTTCGATTAATCATTCATATTTTTATATTCAAAAATTCACTATTTATAGGCTATATAAAAATGCAGTGAAAATAAAAAAAAACAAGCGTGTTTCCTCATTCAGGTCTTTATTACAAGATTCACAAAATATGCGCTGCCGTAATCTCAAGCAGCGGAGCCGACAGCCAGAAGCCGGGGCTACTAAACACTAATAATATAAAAAACAATCATGTTAAACAATAACTTAACCACAAATATATAATACTTAGGTCTGACAGGTTTTGCCACATGTAACTCAAAACTATCAAAAAAGGCACCGAGTCGAGAAAGCTTCATAAAAATAACTAGTAACTCACATACAACTTCAGCACCAGCCTACTGACTTGTGTTGAGAAAGATGACATGTTAACATGCTCTGGAGTCAGACGCGAACGCAGCCTGGTGACCGTCGGTCCAGCCGCCGAAACAACTCGCTCTTAGAGGACTGACGTCGCCGTGATACCATACAGTCTATGCGTGATACACAGGTAGCTCCGTGCTAACTTGGCTAGCCTGGGGAACCTTATTCTCTGCTCGTTGTGCATCGCAGATCCCCCGTGCTAACACCGAGTTGATGCTAGGTTGAGAGTGAGACCGAGAGCAGGAGGCGCCGCCGTTAACCAGGGTCGGATGTGCGTTCTTCAAGTGGAACATCATTTGAGTCGTGGCCGAGTTGTACTGAAACACAGCTTTGCAGTGTTTGCAGTGAACCAAGTCATTGTTTAATTCTAAATGGTCCCAAGCTAAACTTCGCCGTGACTTCTTCGTGTTTACTTTGGAAATGGTAACACGGTAACTCGCAGGTAACTGAGTAGGTCTGTGGCGCTTCTTTCAAACACTGCCCCCCGTGGTCAAATGTGTAATTACCGAATTAATCGATGAAAAAATTATTTAATCGAGGAAATTCTTAATCAATCACTTGATCAATTAATCGATCGTCGATTAATTATGCCCATCCCTCGTCGAAGGGATGGAGACCAGAGTCAGCGCAGCTGAAGACACTAGTCAACGACATGAGCGGGTGCTCTGGCACCTGGTGAGACGCGAGGCGGCCCTCACGGACCTATGTGACGACCTGCAGAACAGAATGCGCCGCAACAATCTGAGAATCTATCCAGTCCCTGAAGAAAGTGAGAAAGGAGATATGGCTGGATTTGTTAAACAACTTATTAAAGCCACGCTGCAGCTACCGCCTGAAATCAACGTACACATTGAGAGGGCGCACAGATCTTTGGGGCTAAAACCAGACATCACCGCACCTCCGCGCTCCATCATTGTATTGAAGCTAATGATCTAATCCGATATTTCCAACTTTGGCACTATTTGACCACACACAAGGAATGGGACAAAATTAAGGAAACACTAGACAATTTTGAACAGTTCTGGGTACAGATAGCTGAGTATCAAATTCAAACAAAACATATAATATCCTGTTTATACAGTAGAATTCATATTGATACATCTATTGACACATTGGATATAAAAGGTAAATGGGAATTGGAGGCTAACACCATTATTACAGATGATGAATGGGAAAGCTCTTGGGTGTCCTGGCACAAATGTTTAAGTAGTCCAACCTGGAGAGAATTTAGTTGGAAGCTAAGAATGAGATATTTTAAAACGCCCTAGTAATAGCTAAGTATGACAAGAAGTATGCCCCTCTCTGTTGGAGAGGTTGTGGTCTAAAAGGGGACCTTTCTCACATTTTCTGGGATTGCCCTAAATTGCAGAAGTTCTGGGAGGAGGTGAAGAGGGAGATACGTGAGATGAGATCTTGAACTTAGACAGCTTGATTGACCCACAACAGCTGATTTTGGGAACTACACCTTCAAGGGTGCGAAGGAGAAACGAATTGTATATGACCAGAGTTTTGATGTTAATTGCACACAAAGTTATCACAGTAAACTGGCTCAGGCCCCACCCACCTACCGTTGACCAGTGGGCCCAGAGGCTCCAGGCTGTGAATTGCATGGAAAGTTGAACTGCAAGCCTACGACTCTGGATGGACATTTACTTAGCAAAATGGACACCTGTTATAATGTATATGTTAAAATGAACATTCTGTTGACATTTGACTGGACAAGCTGAACTGAATGTGAACTTGTGAACCCATTGGGATAACCCTTCAGCCATTTGTGTTTTCCTTTTATTTGGTCTACACTTGTAATATTGTATGACATGCTGCGTGAGACTCACTGTCAAGTAACTTTTTCTAATAAAAGTTAAAAAAAAAAGATAACAGCAAGGCAGTTAAACTTCCGGGATATCAATCTGTGCATTTAGGAAGCACAAATTATCCTTCCTGACTAATTCTTCTTTAGTTTTATGATCTGCTAGTGTCCTTGTCACTACTGGTAGCATGAGGCGTACCTGCAGCCCTATCGGGTTGCACAGGTAGTCCAGTTTGCGGTGTCTCCCAGCCCAGTCTCAAAAGCATGGAGGAGATACCAGGAGACAGTTACACAAGGAGAACTTGACAGGCCTGTAGAAGAGCATCAACTCACCAGCAGGATCAGTATCTGCTCCTTTGTGCAAGGGGGAGACACTGGTGTGCATACAGGCAAGGTGGGGCCATCCACAGTACTGAGTCACACTTTGTTTTGCTGTGATAAAATTCACGCAAGTTGGATCACCCTGTGTTTTCAGTTTTTCCCTTAATTTTTGGTATGATTTTGAATCCAGCCCTCAATGGGTTGATGATTTTGGTTCCATTGAGGGTTGTTACATCATGTTGCTCGCAACAAAATAAAGAATGTACATCAGTAAAGATTTTTATCTTAAATAATTGGTTCATCAAGATCTGATGTGTGATTAAAGTGTTTTGAGCAGTTCATATTGCAAAATATCAACAAACAAACAGCATCCAAAACAACTAGAGACAGTTATTTAGATTGTTTTTATAGAATTATAGAGACAGAAGAGATCTTCGTTAGTTTGTAGCTAAGTTAACAAGGAAACAACATTACCGGCCAGAGTAATTCAAATAATTTAACAGTCCAAATAATCCTGTTAATAATCTGTTAGCAGACTTGTGTTTTTAGGTCCCCTCACAGGACCCTTCACACATTTACAAACATATAGCGTGATACAGATCAAAAAGTCAGACTGAAACTAAAATTACTTGGGTTGTGGGCTGGCAAACTCTAAAGATGCTGCTGCAAGACAGTGATATTCGCAATCACACTGCTAGCCACCAGCATCGTCCATCAGCTACATAGAGAGAGGCACTGCCCCTCATCTTACCACCAGTCTACAAATGAAACACACATCTAAGCTATTATAGCGTTATTTATGATTGAACTGGCTGGCTGTGGCTGAGGGGTAGAGCGGTCGTCCTCCAACCTGAAGGTCGGCAGTTCAATCCCCAGTCTTCCCCATCTGCATGCCGAAGTGTCCTTGGGCAAGATGCGGAACCCTGAATTGCCCCCCATAGAACAACAAATGTAACGAATGTAAAACTGTACTGTAAAGAAGTTTGAGTGTTCATCAAGACTAGAAAAGTGCTATATAAATACAAACCATTTACCATTTACTGAAGACTTAGCTTGCAGCACTGTACTGAACTTGGATATGGGCTCCGCACTGTGTGCTACAGACCTCAGTGTTAGAATATTGTGTTTCGTGTGTTTCCAGGGTCACGTGAAGCTGTCTGACTTTGGTCTGTGCACTGGGCTGAAGAGGGCTCACCGCACTGAGTTCTACAAAAACCTGAACCACAGCCTGCCCAGTGACCTCAGTAAGCAAAGTCAGTAAACCTTTTCCTTTATTTCATCTAAAGTCTGCAAGCAACCTCAGCTCACATTCATCACACATTACGGTCCTTATTACAACACGAGGGTGTCAGTTTTAATAGTTCACTGCGCTCTCTCCACAGCCTTCCAGAACATGAACTCCAAGAGGAAAGCAGAGACCTGGAAGAGGAACAGGAGGCAGCTGGTACGTCTGGACATATGATAATATTTTGACAGGGTTTTGGTCATATTTGACAGGAGCTGGCTTTTCATCCACATTTATGAAGATTTCGTAAGAAACATATGAGCATATAGATAACAGTTTAAGATAAAAAGGGTAAATTTACCCTCACCTGAGGCCTAAATGTTTTTCACAAAAGGGAATAATGCAATAAGTCAGCTAATATTACGATTTACTTTTTAATTGATGTGGACTGGAATATGTCTTTATTTGTGTCTTTACTTCATTTTTTTAAGTGCAAACATTCCTGCAAAGTAACATGTTAGGGCAGCTGTGGCTGAGGGGTAGAGTGGTCGTACTTCATCCTTAAGGTCGGCAGTTCGATCCCCAGTCTGACCCATCTGCATGCCGAAGTGTCCTTGGGCAAGATGCTGAACCCTGAATGGCCCCCCATAGAATAATAAAGTGCTGCGATTAATTGTACTGTGTGAATGGGTGAATGTAAAACTGGACTGTAAAAAGGCTTTGAGTGGTCATCAAGACTAGAAAAGCGCTATATAAATACAAAACCATTTACCATGTTCATTTCTCAAAGCAAGTTATTTCTAGTATATAATGTTATCTTGAAAATATCCAGCCCCACAAATATTAACTTTTTTGACTCAACATTTCAACATCTATTTCACAGGCTCAACAATATACCAATGTCCTGACTAGAATTCCGTTGTTATGATTTATCTAGGTGATAAATACAAATTAAAAAACACGTGAACTCAGATGAAGAAACAAATGCTCAATGTTCATAACAAGGAGTATTAGAAAATGTGTCACCTCATAGCAAACATTGTGTTGTTCCTGTCAGGCTTTCTCCACAGTGGGGACACCAGACTACATTGCTCCAGAGGTCTTCATGCAAAATGGATACAACAAGCTCTGCGACTGGTGGAGCCTGGGAGTCATCATGTATGAGATGCTGATCGGTAATGACTCGCGCACACCACGTCATTTACCTCTGGGAGACTTAGGCCAGATGTGGTCATAATGACAATGACTGGTCTTTGTGATCTACAGGTTACCCTCCGTTCTGCTCTGAGACGCCTCAGGAGACGTACAGGAAAGTGATGAACTGGCGAGAGACGCTCACCTTTCCCCCAGAAGTTCCCATATCAGAGAAGGCCAAAGACCTCATCCTCAGGTAAGATACACCTCTTGACATCTCCCACCCCTCTCAAACTTACTAAAGTTGTTGATGCAGCCGATGGTCACACTCTGATAAGTGCTTGCACTCGTTTTGTATATTTATGGTGAATGCATTGTTTAGCTTTGAACAAAGATCTGAGACACCTGAAATAGTTTGCATGATTTGGTGTGTGTGAATGATATTAAGTGAACACATGTCATGAACAGGTTCTGCTGTGAGGAGGAGCACAGGATCGGAGCTGTAGCTGTCGAAGAGATAAAGTCCAATCTTTTCTTTGAGGGCGTGGACTACGACCATATCAGGTAAGGACCGTTGACATACGCTCATCTTAATTTTTACTTTACGACATTGAGACATGTGAAATCTTCCCATGTTCTTATATGAGTGATAGTTAAGTCTATCAACTACTACTGTAGACAGTATGTTGCTTTCAGGCATGCACTGAACTCTAATCTAATCTCCTGAAATTATCTATAGACAGAACACAAATGTTAGTCAGTGGCTCCTGACAATCTTTGGAGATTTTCCTGCCAGTCCCCTTGTAAAAACTGGATAATATCTGAGTGAGCCCATGTGAGATTAAAAAGAGGTTTACACGTAGACGTCGCAAACAAAGACATAAAAGGGGACATATTATGCCCATTTTACCACAGTTGATATGGTTCCTTGGGGTCTTAATGAAATGTCTGAAACATATTTTGGTCAAAATACCACGGGGATCATTTTAAAACAGCACCCTTTTTACCCTGTCTAAAACAGCCCTCCTCAGATTGACCTGTTTTGAGTGAATTCATATTTGAAGGCAATGTCCCGGAAAGAATTGGCTAAAGATTGTTGGTGTGCGGCCCGGTAAGCCCAGGGTTCCCATCGGTGCTTACCGGGGCGCAGCCATGGAGCCACGGGAAAAGATGATGGAGCCCGGGGAGACGGTGGAGACCGGGCTCCACCGGCTCCACCACCTCCACCGTCAGACGGGAGAGTCGGCGTCAGCCCCTGCAGTCAGGCTCCAAGTGATGGAAAAGTGACCCTCACACAGTTGTAGCTCTTGGGTCGGTAGACATGCCAGATACCCAAATAAACATGTAGAAGCACTACAAAAGTGGAATTTTCATAATATGTCCCCTTTAACTTGGCAAGACTGCAGCTGAATTAGTATATTATGTCCTGCCTCTACCTGCTGCACTACCACCTGGCCTGAATACTCACGAGATTCCAGTGTTGTTTCGTACCCTACTAACTGGAGAATCTACTGCTGCGTTCTTCATATTTGAAACACAATCTCCGGTTCCCAGACATTTTCAGGAGTTCATGACTGAAAACAGCTTTTCTGCCTTTTAGCCTTTAAGATGTGTGTGCTCTAAATTCATTGTAATGGGTTATCTTTAGTCTCTAGAGAGTTTGAGAAACAGCTAAATCGGATAATAGGTTCACTCAAAAGAGCCTCTTTATGGAGCACCCCTCTGGTGAACCCCAGCACAGACCTTGTGTCATGTATGAGTTGTGTACTAATGTTTGCGTGTTCTTTGTAGCTGCTTTAGGAAGGCCAGGCTCATAGTGCAGATCATAGCTGATTCTCAGCTGTGTTCTCACCAAGTTCTCAAATGCAAAAATTTCCCCTCTGATTCTTCTCTAACTGGACTGATCTGCTCTCCAGGGAGAGACCTGCTGCCATTCCCATCGAGATCAAAAGCATCGACGACACCTCCCATTTTGATGAGTTCCCTGATTCCGATATCCTAACACCTACAGGTACCATACTGTTCCTGATGAAAACATTTCAAATTCCATGCCTCTGCTGTGAAATGCTTGAAAACCCTGCTCCTCCTCTTCCTCCTCCAGCCACCCCAGTGTCCAACCAGACTGAGGTTGACCTGAAGAACAAGGACTGGGTCTTCATCAACTACACATACAAACGCTTCGAAGGCCTGACCGCCCGAGGAGCAATACCGTCCTACATGAAGTCAGGAAAGAGATGAGCACCTTCAACTGGCTTTTATCCGACACCGCCACGAAACCTGAATGAGTCGTCCAAACCCCTGAACTTCAGGCCTGAAAGGAGAACGCTTCCTGTTCTCAGCAGTTCCTGACTAATGAGGATTCTTGTCACAGGACTTTGCAAATAATAAAGGGGCTCAATAACATCCATTGCTTTCCACCATAGGAACTGCTGCCTTCATCTCCGCAGGTCTTCTCTTTCTCTGATGCTTCCGAGGGTACCTCTCTACTTCCTGCTTATACCTGAGAACAGAACTGTGGGATTAAAGTGATTGTGATTCTCTCCACTTGCCTTTTCCACCAGTGGATGCAGTGGGACGTCTTCACTCCTGATACCAGCATCATCTACATTCCCTCTCTATAAACCAGCACCAGTCTGTTGCACCTACCAGGGGTTCTTGTTCTAAACCAGGACATCCACTCTGCTCTTTCTTTTATGTTGACTTGTCAACTCAGACGCTGGGTTCAGCTGTCAGTTGAAGTGAATAAGGTGCTCTTCAGGGATTCTGTCCAAATGTTTCTCGTTTCCTCTAAGAGCTCAGTGCTGCTGGCTCTTTCAGATGATCCAACCAAAGACTTTCTGCTTCATATCTCTGACACGTCACGTCCTTAAACTTAGACTTTTTGTCCTTTTATAGACTAGTACTAGGAATATTTGCCTGTTAAGTGTGATAATGAGTGATGCATTTTGTGGAACAAAACACAAGAGTCTTGTTACATTTACATTTGACATTATGTTCAATTACCTTGAGCACCTTATATGATGTCTGATCAGTAAAGTCAGGCCCATTGGTTTGTTTGGATTGGTGTTTTCATTCGACTGATAAGAAAACTTTCCCCACAAATGTCTTCATTGTAATATTTTAATGCCACAAACTTCAAACTTAAATTAAACTAGATGAATGGATTTATTAATAGAACTGCTGAACTCACTGCAGCCGCCAAGACAAAGCGTCAGCTCCTTGGCTGATCGACTTGCTGCATATATGTAACGCTGCAGAAAAACCGGGGACAATAGTTCCAGATTCAAAATCTTCAACTTTGTGAGAATAAGTAATTGTTTGATGACAAATGGCCTCAAATGATCCTGGACGAAGAGAAATACATCTGCTTGTTGATGTTAGCCCCCCCCCCCCTTTCCCTCTTCTCCTCTGCTTCAGCTGCTACATTCACAAGACATTGAAATGTTTTGGATGATAACTGTATGTTGAGATTTCTTTCTTTAATATATTTTGATATGTAATAGCATAATTGTTCATTCCTGAGGTCAGGATGTTTGAACTTTCAAATCTGGGAGCACAGGGCTTAACAATTTCCAGTGAACACAATATCCAAAATGCTGTCATTTAAAATGAATGTAAATTAAGTTTTATGGAGTCGTGGAGAAGAAGTTCCTCTTTTTTTTTGCCACAATAATTTTAAAATGGTGTTTGTGTGACTGGTCTGGACCTTTATTTTCATCTTTGTCCTGATCTGATGTGCAACTAGAAGAACATTTCTTCTTTCACAGGAGAAAATATGAAACCTTTAGAATTTGACAATATTGACACCATAAATTGATTCATTTAGCCTCTAACATGGTTGAAATTTATCAAAAAAGATTTATGAAGTCAAATTATAAGCTACTCTTGTAGGTTTGACTCACTAAGTCCAAATTGAATCATATTGGTTTAGTTAGTCAGAATTGGTTTTTAGTTTATAATCACATTTTGAAATATGTATATACATATATATATATATTGTAAGATTTACATTAATTTTAAATACAGTTTTGACTTAAAGCAGACCAAGTATTTTATAATTTTGACGTAAAAATAAAAGATACATTTAGTTCTCTTTTTTTGATGGTTTTAACATTTTCTCACGTTTTCCCTGTTTGTGGCAGGAATGATCTTCTGTATGCACCAGCTCAGTCTGAAGGTTTTCCTTATCTGTTGTAAAAAGCCTCTTCAGGTAGTGTGTAGATGAAGCTCAGCACGTTGTAACACGTTGTAGAAAAGCACACAAGGAGCTTTTTTCTTTGACTCTATTATTGGAATGCTCTTGCTCCGCATGCTTTGACCAGACAACAGATGAGTCTGATTCCAGCAGCAGAGCATGTGGTCTGGTTTCATGATGCCACTTGTTGGGTGAGTGAATGAGATTTCAGATTGTGCGTGTGGATGTTTTCAAGATCTGGAGAAAGGATGCAATGTTCTCCACATGCAATGCTCAGATGTGTGTGTATGCTGTAGCACATGTGAACTAAGAGTGAGAAGTGAGGGGGGGTTTGGGAATGTGGGTGTACATTATTTAAACCACTGTTCTCTCTGTGGCGTGTGGCTGTTTTTGTTTTCTGCTATTTGACAATGAATTACTCTGCACTTACTGAGTTGTGTCTTCCTTCAAATCTGATCGTCTTCATTATAATTCCTGTGTTGTGCCCCCTAAAGGAACAGCCAGCCCGAACCAGTCAGTTGTCAACATAAGATCAGATCTTCAACAGACTGGAGTCACAATGACCAACTAAACCTGATTTTTGAAATTAAAGCAAAAATATCTGAGTGCCAAGTTTAAACCCTGTCAAATAAACCATTAGTAAGGCCATTGGTGACAAACTTTAATCCTTTATAAAGTGAGTAGTGACAATGACATGGTTGATGTAAGCAGGGGTGAACGTGGGGTCCAGTCTCAAATATGTTACAAACACACCTGGACAAAAGGATTAAAGGAGTTCATTTTGGTAGCCAAAGGTCAAGGTCACAGTGACTTCACAAAATATGGTTGTTTTTCTTGAGGGTGATATCTTAAGATCAGTTGGAGGGAATGTCTTCAAATTTGGTTAAAACATTCACTTAAGACAAACTCCAGGCTGAACTGTTCAGTATTGGTTATCCAAGGTCAAATGTGTAGGTCACAGTGACCTCCCCAAACACCACCTCCAGTGCGGGTGGTATTTCTAATTTTTTTATTTAATCGTAAGGCTGCTTTAACAAAATGAAAAACATGAAGAGGTCTGAATGCTTAGTGAATTTAATAGTTAAAAATGACATATCAAAATTTCCACTGAAGACATTAAATAATTAATTGGTTTGATAAAGGTATGTTTGAAATGAAAGAATGATTTAGAGATTTTTGTCAAAATGCGCAAAATACCTTCTCTATATCCTGTTTGACATTGTATTACTGAGAAAAAGATCCAGCCTTAACTGCCCCATTAAATATGACCTATTTATTTATCCTTTGAATGGTGCCTTATTAGAATGTGGTGCCCAGATACTGAACATGAATGGAACACGGCTGAGTAGGAAAGCTTTTATTTTGGTAACAGCCGAGGAAGAATGAGTGAAAACACAGCTCCACGATGAAAAAAAAGACAAGCGATGACCACATTTTTCAGCTTTATTGAATAAAAAAGTTTCTGCAGGTATTTTAAAAACAAACTGAAAACTCTTCAAACATGAGGATATAAAAGTAAAATTTAAGACATATACTCCTGTACACATGTACATATTTAAATATCTTTTGTACAGTTTTTACGTTTTAACCATCATATCTAAGTTGCATTACGTAAGTTGTGCTAAGTTGCAGCCTGCCACACACGCAATCAAAAATTGCAATGCTTTATATAGTCTCAGTAAAACTAGACACACATTATTTCCACAAACAGGAACAAACACACCGTTTAGAACTGCACTGACACACAAAGCCTTGTGTCATTTCAGCTTTACTGATTTATTGTGTTAATCTTTGTTTTGATGTGTGGACGTAGCCAAGTCAATATTTTAAAAGGATGGTTCTTTTAATGTGAGACTGAGACCTTTGCAAGAGGATATCACACACGAGTTTCTTTGTTTCCTTTTGCGTCGGTCTCATGAACTCAATATCTCAAGAACGCATAAAGGGAATATCTTAAAATTTGGTACACTATTCACTTAGACTCAAAGATGCACTGATTACATCTTGGTGGTCAAGGTCACTGTGACCTCACAAAGACCGTTCTTCACTTGAGGGAATCCTTTTACATTTTGCGAAAACATTGTCTTGGACTTATGGATTATCTGATTTCATTTTGATAGGGTCAAGGTAAAAGAGTATGTGTACGTTGAAAGGGATATCTTCAGATCAGCTTCCTTCACTTAGACTCAAGGATAAACTGAGTTGAGTCAAGGTCCCTGTGACCTCTCAAAACACCTGTTTTGCTTTGAGAATGTAATGCCTCACGACCACCTTGAGGGAATTTGTTGAACTTTGACTCAAAGATGAACTGATTAGATTACAGTGGTCAATGACCAAAGGTCAGTGACCTCATTTGAATCTGGAAATACAGTTTTGTAGATGCCAGAAACAAACAACCCATTGAAGTAATTTAAGTTTTTTCCTAAAAACATTTTAACCAGATATCAACCTATTTTCTTTGAAACATAGAAACTTGTGTGTTTGGCCACTAGCACACAGACCTGGGGTCAGCTGCTGGACACATCCATGCATTGCATTCGCTCCTCTCAGGTCACCGCTTACGTCTTTAAAGCCCAATTTGAAAAGTCTCTTTATCTTGTAATGATCATTAACGGTCACAGTGACTCAGCATCAGTTCCACAGTCTCACTTTTGGGAAAGTTCTACTGTGTCAGCAAAATTCAGATCCTCCAAACCAATCTGGGCTGATTTTGTTTAAAAAGCATGCCATGCAACCATTTCATGCAGCCATTGATTTCCATTCATTTATTTAACAATGTGAAAACTTAACTTGAGGAATTTGCTTGCAATGATTCGACCGAGTAAACATTATGGGGAATTATTTTTGCATATGGTAAATGGTAAATGGATTTGTATTTATATAGCGCTTTTCTAGTCTGATGAAGACCACTCAAAGCGCTTTACAGTACAGTTTTACATTCACCCATTCACACACACATTCATACAGTGCATCTACTTGCAGCACTTTGTTATTCTATGGGGGGCTATTGAGGGTTCAGCATCTTGCCCAAGGACACTTCGGCATGCAGATGGTTCAGACTGGGGATACCGCCGACCTTCAGGTTGGAGGACGACCACTCTACCCCTCAGCCACAGCCGCCCAATCATATCACAGTGATCATTTTGTAAATTGGTTTGAGCAGTTTTATAATGGACCATAAACAGATTTATTGATCCTGCACAGGATCAACAGTCATCATACTGTGTAACAGTCATGGTTACTGGTCAGAATGTGTTGGGGTCTGTGTTTGATAATGTGATAAGATCAATGAGGTTATAACAGCTGCAGTCTGCTGTTGATGGAAACTTTGGTTGAGGATGTTGATGTACTGCAGAACCCATGAGCCTCTGCAGCTGTCGCTATGGAGAGGAGGCCATGACATCAGAGGAGGACGCTGCAGTCCAGAACTAAACAATGCAAAGTAGTTGAGAACGAGATCTGTCCTCACCCCACTGAGACCAAACCAAAGCTGCTGTTAGATAAAGTTTGATGGCAAGCGAGAAATGGAGTCTCTGCTGAACATCCCAGCAGGGTGGCAGTGATGATGTCAGTTCTCGATGGAGGGCAGGGAGGTGACAGGCACCCAGCGGGAAAAGAAGCTGGATCCTCTGTAGAGCTGACCCTGGTACAGGGGTGGGGGTATTGATTATTATTATTGATACTTACAAGTCTCAATTCTAAACCTGGTCAAAGGGACTTCATAGAAACAATGATTTTATATGAGTATATTTATTAATATCATTTTAAACATAGGTCTTTCCACAGGATGAGTGGGAGTGACAGAGTGGGCGTACCTTGTGGCTCAGGTGACTCCAGCAGTGCAGCCATGACCTGAAGATGGGAGAGCGAGGAGGAAGACCTGCAGCCAGACTGACACAAAGCCCAACCAATCACACTTCAACATCTTCGCCGGGATTTTACAAATACCACTAACTATGTTGTTGCCCAATCAAAGAACACAAGGTAATAGTTTGTGATACAGCTGCGGTGTGTGCTATGATCAAATGAAAATCAACAGCTACAACCTACAACCTTGGAATTTGCTGAAAGTTCCAAGTTCACAAGGTTTGACGTGTTTGCTCCTGTTTCCAGAAATAGTGGAGGCCAATAGTGTCAAGATCTAACCAATACAAGCCAGCTGTGCACACTTTGTTGTCACCATGAGCGCTGCAGCAAGCAGCAAGTCACTCAACACTGCCTCATCAAAGCAACATGAGGTCCCTGCTGATATCCCCATTGTGCACAGGAAGTGTAGTCTGGGGTATAGGGTCTCAGGAGGTAGAGCGTGAAGGTCAGCGGTACTATTGATACTGAGTGACGACTACACGTTGAATCCCATCATATTGTCATTGAAGAGTGAAATGATTTTCCATATGAGAATATAATCATGTTGGAGGAATCGACTCACCCACAGTTGTTGACTGCCATAAGATCAGCGACCAACATGAATGGATATGTGAGAATACTCACTGCAATCTAGAAAACAACACTGCATTAATCTGAAGTCATGACAAATAGGAGGATTAGTTCAATTAACAATGGAACAGCTGAACTTACCCCCATCACAAACTTAGTATAGCTTCTGACTGCTGAGGCCTGACTGAACTGCAACACAAAAAGAGAGGCCACAGTTTACTGGCTTTATATGGAACAGGAAATTGGATTTACTTTGGAAGTTAAAAGCTGGAGGAAATTGCTAAATCATTACTGCTACCTTCAACCATTAATACACCTCTTCATTTATGTTGGACACTGTCTTTTTTCATGAATGATGTAAACACCATTATTTTGCTGACATGCTCTGCGACACATCGTATCTATTACACTTCTCTATTGCATATAAATTATATTTTATGATTATGGGCTATACAAATAAAATGTGTAGATTGCTTTTATAATGGTCAGCCTTTGAACAAGCGAAGCCCTCAACTGTTGTCTGTTATCGCCAATTCTGCCGAATGATCACATTATTAGGCAGAATTGGCGTTAACCCTTATCTTTCTGATGTTCTCCTTTACACGTGGCATCTACTGCACTTCTGTCCGTCCTGGGAGAGGGATCCCTCACATGTGGCTCTCTAACGTTTCCACGTTCTTTTTACCCTGTTAAAACCCTGTTTATTTTTGGTTGTTTTTCCTAACTCTTGTTGAGGGTTAAGGGCAGATGATGTCACACCTTGTTAAAGTCCTATGAGACAAATTGGGATTTGTGAATATGGGCTATACAAATAAAATTTGATTGATTGATGTTTCTACACACACACACCTTTTTCTGAAAACCACCAGGTTTTAAATGGTTGCTTTCAAACAAGGCATCCGCCTTCGGGAAAGGTTTATACAAAGATTTCTTCTTTCAGTTAAGCATTTAATTTGTTGCTTTCGCAGCAAATCACTTGCCTTTCAGCTGTTTAAGCAACATGTTTCAACTCTCATTGCTTCATGTGATGCACTTTAGCTCCCAGCTAGCAGTGGTTGCAGAAGGTGTAGAATAGTTTCTTTTACATGCAAGTGATTCAGATATTCCAGTCTCCCATTGGAACTTTGTTTATGGCTTTTTGTAAATGTATATTCATAAATAACGGTCTTATTCATTACTTTTCATCAATATATAATGTATTGTGTAGTTATGAAATAATAGTGCTCGTCATCCAGATAGAGATACTTACACTGTCCTCTACAGCGTAGGTATTAATAAGGTGAGAGAGGAGGTTACAACACCACAGGAAGAGAACCTCTCCCAGCATGTGGGGTATGAGACCTCTGCAAACACACAAAACACTGATCAGACTTGTGGAGGTCAAAGCTCTAGACAACATGTCGGAAGTATTTTATTAAAAAAAACTGTAAAATGATTTAATTACTCACACATATAATCCAGCCATTCCTTCCTCCTTAAATATGTTGGTAATACAACTGATCATCCCACTGTAAATATGACATCAAATCCATGAACAATGTAAAAATCTACAAAGAAAATGGGTTTCTTGTTTTCAAATTTAAAATGGCAGCTTCATGGCTCAGCTATTGTTGAGTGTCTAAGCTGGTGAAAATGAAGCAGCTCTGAGTCTGTTCTTCCCAATGCTCCTCGCAGCAGTTTGAAGGAGTTGGGATGATGCTGTCATATTTATGTGATCAAATCCCACCTACAGTGTCCTGATGAGGCAGATTAGCTAAATTTCCAAATATGAATAAACTAATATTAATAATGATGGTTGTGACAAAAGCACCTGGAAAAAAGACTGAACTTTAAAAGAAAATCTGACACCAACTTAACCTCTGTATATAGTGACCTTCATTAATAGTGGCCTAGTCCGCCATTCGTAACCTGAATTCAAATTGCGTACCCATGTGAAGGGATAAATTGAAGAAAAATCTTCCCAGTTTACACAGAAACATAGTAGAACAGCTGCGTTAAACACTGTCCTGCATAGGGTTGTTTATGTGTCATTACAAGTTCACTCAGTATGACCCACACTCAGTCCTTATAGCTCATTCTGCAAACGTCTCTGAGCTCTATCCTCAGTGTTCACTGTTATGATTATTATAGATTTATATTTGCAAAAGTATACATTAGTAGAACCTGCCAGAGTGAGACACTGGGAGACATGAACATAGTCTATGTACTGAAATCAATACGCAGAAACATAAGCAAAGAACAACAAGCTGGTAATAACACTTTAACATGGGCGGCTTTGGCTGAGGGGTAGGGTGGTCGTCCTCCAACCTGAAGGGCGGCGGTTCGATCCCCAGTCTGACCCATCTGCATGCCGAAGTGTCCTTGGGCAAGATGCTGAACCCTGAATGGCCCCACAAACAATAACAAAGTGCTGCGAATAGATGCACTGTATGAATGTGTGTGTGAATGGGTGAATGTAAAACTGTACTGTAAAGCGCTTTGAGTGGTCATCAATACTAGAAAAGCGCTATATAAATACAAAACCATTTACCATTTACTTTAAGTGAAACACTTCAACTGACCCAATGAGCCTTAATTAAAACTTTAAACACATAGTACCTACCTACCTACCACCCTCCCTGCCTACCTACCAATCTATACTGGATAACTAGCTAACTTTAGGGGAACTCCAGCACATTAACTGACCTATTCAACAGCAGACTTAGTCTTCAATTAAATATTGTTGAATAAACTGCAACTCTAAAATCAGTAATAAAGATGTTTTATTCTTGCTGATCCCATACATGGCCTCTCTGGAATCTAACTGATATTAATCTGTTGTAGTGCAGGGGAACTATAATCCCTACATGTATTGTATACCAGATTAAAAGAAAGAAATACATAAATCTACTTCAACAGTTAAAAATATAAAGCTGTCTCACTGACTTTACACTCACTTCGGCATGCAGATGGGTCAGACTGGGGATCAAACTGCCCACCTTCAAGTTGGAGGACGACCACTCTACCCCTCAGCCACAGCCGCCCCTCGAAGCTAGTGCTTCACATTAAGTGCTTCACTGGTGATCTATGGGTGGCCTTTTTTGTGAAGCAGCTAGAAGAAAAGTCCTGTAATTTTTGATAGGGGTTACACTGTGGGGCCACAGAAATCTGAAGGATTATAAGTTTAATAAATTATCATTCAATAATTTTTTTTCTTTAACCTTAATTGTTGGTCATTTAGTCATGCGTATTTAATGGTTGTAGAAAAAACCTGGTTGCAAAGGCTGTACAGAAAATTACTGCGGCATAATACCAAGTCTTACCTGTACTTGACCTCTCTACCAACAAACTGGGCCATGCAACGCACTGACATAACTGCAAAAAGGAAACAAAACAGGTGATCAGCAAAGATATGTCATTTGTTCTGACAGCAATTTTCTGCTCCTCTATTTTATGTAAAAACAAACATTTTTCATCTTAGCCGATCAGACAAAACAAGACATATGAAGAAAAGCATTGTACTCAGAATTTATGATGTGAATTTTCACAATAATCTAACAATTATTAGACTAATGGATTCATTGAGAAAATAACTACAACAAGAACTTCACAACTATTCAATAATGATAATAATACAGGTGCTTTTGTATCGAGCATAAGCTTTATATGGTGGAATAAAGTTTGACAGGCTTAATGAGGACATACCATGAAAAGGATGAGTGGCTACTCTGGACAGGCACTGGATGATCATCTCATGTGTGGTCTGAAGACATGAAAACAATGCGAAGAGACAGTTTGATAAAAGGATGAAAAGATGTATTATGAAATTTTGTCTATAAGCCAAAATATCTGTTCATTTTTTGCTGGATAAATGTGTTGAGTAGGACTAGTTTCTTTCTGGTAAAAACTCTGAAAAATGTCCAAATGATTCAATCTGAGAAGGAAATCCTCCGCAGGATTCACCGCCATTGAGTGGGGTGTGTTGATGGCATTTCTAAAATGCACTATCCGCAAAAATGTTTAAAAAAAAGAAATAAAAAAAAAGAAAACATATCTGAGGATGAAAAAGATGTAGAAGACACAGACAGAAACTACAGAAAAGGTGCCATCCAATTGTGTGGACATTCTCCAGAGGTCATATCTGACCTTACTTTCGAGACATATATTTTCGCCACATCTCTTTTTGTAGTTTAACAAAAGAAGCCTTGAACAAACATTAATCAACACAGTGATCATGTACAGAAAGTCTGGCCTAGCAAAATGTTGTCTGTTAGTGAGATATTATAGTCTGAAAATCTCTGATTAAAAAATGAGAAAAATGAATGGGAGTTATGAGTAATACAAGGATAATTTGTTGTACACTTTTGGTATTTGCAAATATTTCATACTCTGTGCACTGGTTGAACATTTTTAAGAACTACATTGACATATTCATTTTACACTGGAACAAAACTACCAACATGACAAACAGAAAGTAGGTAGTGAGTATAACAACATAATGCAATTAAATCTCAGCAGTTAGCCTCCACATGAATTGAGCCTGGGATGATCCCAAAGTCGGGAGCAGGGTGGCCGCTCACCTCTCTTACCACTTTCTTGAGTGAGGTCTGAAGGTTGTCTCTTTTGGCTAGAAGCTCCACCTGCTGAATAAACAAGGTAATTACTCGGACAACTCTATATAATACCTACTGTATACCTTTCGATTCTTTAACACCCTCGACAGCTGTTTCTATCCGTCCCTCTGTCTAAGCTAAGGTGTAACGGCGATCATGCGTTTGCCTTCACTGATTAAAAGCTTTGGAAGAATTTAGCGTGTTCTAATTCAACAACTGAAGCCACACATATTTTCTCACGCTTTTGGGTTTTCTTAAGTTGTACTTACTTTTAGCATAACCTTTTTGTTTTATTTTCCATCTGGAGCTGAGCCATTCTGCTTTTATATAGTTCCATAATCGGCATGTTTGAATCCACTCTAGGTGAGGCCCTTGCAAGTAACACTTTGAGTAAGTAATACTGACTGACTCATGTTTCTCCAATTAAGCATTTCTGGTGTGGTCATTGTTCCTGAACGAGTCCTTAAATGATGTCACAAAAACTGGAAGCTGGTTGAGCAAGGTATTGTTTCCTTATCTTGCTGTTTTGGGCTTTAATCAGAGGTATATTGGCGGTCATTTGATTGGTTTCTTTGTTTGGATAAGAAATCCCCAGTTTCAACATCTTCTCTGCTGTCATTCAAAGTCTCTTTTGTTTGGGCTGGTAAAAATCACCAAATGTATAAATCTGTGCTTCAAAGGCTGCTGCAGTTTAACTTTGCCCAATTCACTCTAAAGATATGGCTTCAGTTTCGGCCTTCAGTCAGATTTCTGCCCCAATACAAGGCCCCATAAGCAACAACCATAACACTGTCATGATATCTGTGCAGTCGTAGTCTCAGAAGTTGCTTACCTGTTTAACGTTGCTCCTGACCATGGTGGAGATGGCACTGGTTACGAAACGAGGTGAGAAGCCACGGAAGAGTCCCCTCTTTCCATCCACCTTCACAATGTGATGTGCTGAAAACAAATCCATCTCCTGTCGGCTGCTCTTAATTCATGTCCAGTGAAACTGTTACAGAGCACTCACACATATGAGACTTCAGCAGGAACATGTGTAGTAGAAGCTGAGAAAAGCTCAAATCTTCAAGTGGCAGTGCCAACACCAGCCAATCAAATCACACTTAAACTAGTCAATCAATTTATATTCTTTCTACTACAGATCCTTCCAGGCATCAAATGAACTGAGCCTGGAGAGAGGAGGTAGAGGCAGTTGTTGAACCTGGTATGTTTTCGTCTGTTTGTGGAATTTATTTTCAAAGTACTTCCCTTTGGCATTTCATGAAGAGCTATCATGGCACATAAGCACGAAAGCCAGATATGTTATGTGTATGTTGTGAGTGCTCAGTAAGATCTGGTATAAACTTTAAGATTCATCCTGAATGATCCAACCCAAGTGGATAGCTCTTTGTACAGGTGTGAACACAATTGAATAAATCTCCAATACGTCTTCAGATCCTATCACTCAGATCTCTCTCTCGCACTGACTCAAACTCAAACAGGCCCATTTATAAACTCGGACTGGGTGAAAACATAATTTGGTCTTCAGGAACAGAAATGATGAGCATGATTATTTGCATATAGAGCGGGGAAGTGAGATCTGATCCCAGTGGTCACAGGAAGTATTTTAACGGCAGGTGTGAACAGACAAACTTAGAGCTCTCCACTTCAGATCGGTTCTAGGACGGATTATGAAACCCGGTCTGAACAGGGCATAAGACAATAAATATTCACACCTCACTCACCATAGGAGAAGAAGCCAGGTAAGTATAAGACTCTTCTTCCAAACATCGTTGTGCCCACAGTTGGAGAAAGAGGTTCATGTCCCACCTGGAAACAACAATAGCAGAGATCAAACACAGCTTCTCTGCTTCGTGGGAATCAAGGAAACCCTGACAACTATTGTAATGACCAACTGGAATTACTGCATCAGAGTTGTATGCAGTCGAGTTGCAGGGAATATGGTCACAATCCCCCCGTATGTTCCTGAGTTGTGGGGTTCAATAATGACCAGATAGTTGAAATTTAACGTCTCAGATTTATCTGAATTTCTAATACATGTGACGGAGAGGAATTTCTGGGGGTTTAATAAATGCCACGAAAGGAACTTAAATTATATGTATTCAGTTTGGACATTTGTGGTATTAAAAGGCTGGATAACTGTAATGCTCTCCTATCTGGTCTACCAAAAACAGTTATAAATTGTAAATGGTTTGTATTATTATAGAGCTTTTCTAGTCTCGATGCCCACTCAGTATAGTTCGCCATACAAACACACATTCATACAGTGCGTTTATGGGTAGCACTTTTTCTATATGGGGCAATTCCTGGGTTCAGCATTTTGTCCAAGAACACTTCGGCATGCAGATGGGAAGACTGGGATCGAACTGCCAACCTTCTGGTTGGAGGACGACCGCTTTACCCCTCAGCCACTGCCACCGCCTGCAGTACAATTAATCCAGGACTTTGAACAGGACCAGAAGGAGAGAACATATTACACCAGTCCTAAAATCCCTACATTGGCTGCCTGTTAGTTTCCACATTGATTTTAAGGTTTTTTGCTTGTTTATAAGCACTTCATTGTCTTGCCCCATATGACTGACATGATGAGAATGTATGAACCAGCTCGGCCCCTCAGGTTCTCTGGTACAAGTCTTTGTAATTGTTCCAAAGGTCCAGACGAAAACTTTTGGTGAGTCAGCTTTCGAGTTTTTAATGCCCTTAGCCGCTGAAACAGTCAGAGTAGCCGGAAAAGTTGACATTTTTAAGCGTAAACTTAAAATTACCTATTTAGTCTTGCTTTTAACTACTTATGGTATTTTCGACACGTGACCATTTTTAACTGTTTACTTTGTTTTATCATTATTAAATACTTTTACTTATTCCTACTATGTCTTTTCTATCTCAACTTTAACTTAACTATATTTTACTATTTTGTTCTTCTTTGCCCCTTATTTTCTTTCTATTTCAGTTTCTTAATTTAGATTTTTATTCTACACTCTTACAGTTATTGTAGCCGGTTTGTTATACTCACTTAATGTTCTATATCATTTTTTATTTTTCTCCATTTTAAGGTGTGCATTAGTCTAAATTTATTTATAACTGTTTATTTATTTTCTTTTTTCTTCTACTTATGTCTGTCTAACAATAATATGGTCAATCATAATGTGAAGCACTGATGGATTGTTACTGCCATTGGAAAAGATATTACGCACAATCTATAAATAAATTTGTATTTGTCTCATAGAGCTTTAACAAGGTGTGACATCCTCTGTCCTTCACCATCAACAAGAGTCAGGAAAAATGACCAAAACAACCCCATTAACAGGGGGAAAAAACATAGAAACCTCAGAGAGCCACATGTGAGGGATCCCTCTCCCAGGACAGATATAAGCGTAGTAGATGCTGTGTCTAGCTGAACACATCAACACAAATAACTACATTAATAAAATATAATAACATTGGATAGAAAAGTGATATAATCTACATGTTTAGTGCCTCTGGATCCAAATGGCTCTCATAATTAGAATCTTATAAATATGTCCCTAATGCGACAGCTATAAAAACAAGACATGTCCATAATATCTCTGCTATTGTTTTTCTTTGGGATCATTTTGAAATCTTTCTGCCATGAACACTAAAAAACGATTTATGCAGCTCCAAAGAAAAACATCTTCTCCGACAGTTCAATAGTTCTCTAAGCATCAGCTCTTCTAAACATGTTTTATGTGGTAGCAGCGTTCTCTCAACTCATCAACCCTGTTCAGACCTGGTATTAACCTCCGTTCTGAATCCGATCAAGAGTGGTTACAGCTAAGTTCAGGTCTGAACACACGTAAATGCTTGTTCAAAGCCTCCACCCTCTGAGGTGCTCTGGGACACATATGGTCTAATTCTGTTTTCTGTGTAAACACAAATGCATCCTGGGCTACTCAGCTGACCTCTGGCCTATTACAGTTTCACAATGAACCAAAATATTTCTACCCTTCTCAGTGTCCATACGTTGATTTATTTGTCGCATTGACCACAATATAAACACTGACCACCACATAATGGCCGATACTTTTCTTAAATGGGAAAATCTTTCTTCACACCACTCAGTCATGCCCCCTTAACTTTGCTCGCTTTTTTTCCTCACCATCTCTCTCACTCACTTACGCTGCCGACACACTGACACACACGTACAAACATGGTGACATTGGATACATCTGTAAACCAAACTGGGTAAAAACAATAGTATTTGTGCTTTTGCAGACAAATTACCTAAATGATTATTTGCGGGGATGTGAGATAACAAGTGTTCAAAGGAGACACATTCAGGAAGCACTTAAAGGCCATGTGTGAACAGACAAATTTAATTAGAAAAAAATTGTGCAGCAAGCATCGTGCATTAGTTGTGTGTTGTACTTGTGTGAATATGAGAATGTGTCTTTATTTACCAGCCATCCATCTATCCATTTTTCTCAAAATCTGTGGGCGGGTTGAGTAGACAGCCTCTTAAGCAGGTATTGTAGACATTTTTCTCATCAGCAATGCCTTCCAGACGCTACTGGAAAATTCTAACTTCATCAGCCCAAGTGCAGATTTGTCTGATTGATGCTCAAAGGTTCCAGTTCAGTCAAACTATTGTTGCGAAAGCAGACCAGAGGTGAAGGTCTTACAAACAACTCAAAACGTCCACATGGACAGGCAGGAAGGCAGCCATGACAATATATAATAAAGATATAAAATACATAATTAAAAAAACAGCTGAAGGTTAGGGTCTCATGTCACAAGACAGCAAAGATGGTGTGCTGAGGTTTAGGAAATCATCATTTATTAATATTGAACATGTTGCATTTCTTAATCGCATTAAGGTTTGAACTTTCTCAAGCATGTTACAATCGACCTTCCATTTGTGAAGTCGATTAGATGAACGGCTCACAAGTCATGTAGGTGCAATAAGTAGGTAGATGGCGAACCTGTAGGTCTGCACCAGGGTTCAATCACCAGAGCATGTCACGGTAGGCACTGTCAGTCAAAACTAGGATAATATTTCACATATGACATCATTATGTTAATGTATTTGCAAAAGAAACTGTGGACTGAATTGTTCCTGAATGTTTGATAAAACACAGAATAGTCAGTGCTCTGGACCTCTGTCCCAGCTGCTCTCCTCCCTTCTGGCAGCTCAGGTGAATGAGCGCACTGCATCATGGGACCCCCCCCTTAGATAGTATATAAACAGGTGGCCAACAACACACCTGCGGTGGTGATGTCTTACTGTCTTTCTCCGGATAGCTACTTAGCTACATTAGCTACCTGTATTAGCAACTTCACGTAAAGCAGCGGGTGTGTGACGGCTGTCACTCCCGCTCCCAGCAGCAGCACTGCGGTGTCCAGAGCCACGGGGGTCGGTGTAGCATCCGGGTCCACATCGACTGACAGGTGTTCCGACGGCTCCATCTTTAGTTACCGTGAGAGGAGGACACCGCTCATCTCCGTTATGCCCAGCTGAAGGCTAGAAAGATAACTTCCGATTACAATTTTCAAAATAAAACGCGGTGCTTCAGGGCGATAGAGGTCCTGTGCATCGAACACACGCAGTATTAACACATCGTAGTTTCTACGCGACGCGAAGGCACAGAGTGGGTTTGATTTGATTAGCCCGCTGTTTGTCACACGTAGTTGGAGCTTTGTTCGTTTGGGACTGATTGACAGGTGACCAGAAAACATTAGCTGCCGGAAACTGCAGGGGTTATATAGTTTATGATGAGATTATAAAGACAGGATATAAGGACATGGGATGATACTCTATTTCTCATCTTCATGATTCTTTGTCATATTTTTTGTCTTGGATATGTGTTCATCCATAGATTCTCTCTAGACTACATCAACAGGCAACCCATCCCCCGCCTCCAAACAACAATAACTGTTACTGAATCCTTTCAATGCAAACATGCACCTATCACTTTTTGTAGTAATTTCACCTTTTTACTTTAAATGCTTATATCAAACGACAACTGCTGCTATCTTGAAAGGCTATTTACTTTATCCCGTGAATGTACATTACATTACTTCCCATGAAAACATTAGCTGCCGAAAACTGCAGGGGTTATATAGTCTATGATGAGATTATTAAGACAGGATATAAGGATAGAGTTAATAAAAACAGCAAAGTCTAACTTTAAAAAACATGTACAACATATGTGAACTAGTCAGACACATTGTATTTACTGGTATCTGACTGAGCACATAACAATCAATTATAGTTATAGTTTTATCATGGACTTATATAATTTGAATTATGGAGTGTATCTATGGTCCGTACCGTTGACTGTAGATCATGGGCTGTCTCTGTGGTCTATACAGTAAATAAAGTTTTTGATTTAAATGAAAATTCGCATCACCATCCAGCAAAATATTTGTTGTGTTAATTCTATTATCTTTTCCAACAACTCACTAGAGAAGAATACAAATGCCGACCATATTATTATTGCTGTTATCATTATTATAAACTTAAAACACATTATGCACCCTTGTTTCTGCAGCAGGTTGACCGCAACTCTGTAGAAAATGGTTAAATTCAGCTCAGAGTCACTTCAGGATCTGTAAAGCAAAGAGCACATACTCAATTATTTCCAGCAGGTGGTGCTATTAGCCTGACAATGGTCTTCAGGTAAGGACCAAACAACAGTGGCTCGATTTGTGTGTGTGTGTGTGTGTGTGTGTGTGTGTGTGTGTGTGTGTGTGTGTGTGTGTGTGTGTGTGTGTGTGTGTGTGTGTGTGTGTGTGTGTGTGTGTGTGTGTGTGTGTGTGTGTGTGTGTGTGTGTGTGTGTGTGTGTGTGTGTGTGTGTGTGTGTGTGTGTCTGAAGGCTACCAAACTTGTATTTATTGATTATTATAATTATTTTTTATTATTATCACTGAATCAACTCCTGTCAGCAGTCAGTGGTGTGCAGGCTTAGCTAGTGAGGATGATGAATGGAAGGATAACGAATAGACCTGATGTTAATTGAATACAAAATAGATGTAATTATATTTATAACCAAAATTTGAAGAAACAACAAATAAGCTCCTTGAAGGTCTGTGTAATAAACAGGGTGACACTAGACTCAGGGTTAGGGTGAAACCAAAGCTTTGGCATCCCTGTCTCACTTCTCATTCAGTAAATTTAAGGAATGTATTGTTAATCTAGGGGACATGGGATAATACTCTATCTCTCATATTCATGATTCTTTGTCATATTTTTTGTCTTGGTTATGTCTTCATCCATAGATTCTCTCTAGACTACATCAACAGGCAACCCATCCCCCGCCTCCAAACAACAATAACTGTTACTGAATCCTTTCAATGCATACATGCACCTATCACTTTTTGTAGTAATTTCACCTTTTTACTTTAAATGCTTATATCAAACGACAACTGCTGCTATCTTGGAAGGCTATTTACTTTATCCCGTGAATGTACATCACATTACTTCCCATGAAGTATTTTTGCACTCTCAACTTATTTAAGCACTATTCTGGTTTGCACTTCTCTCATCCTAACCACCGAGTGCCCTATGACTGCATACTATGTTGTACTATTTATTATATTTGAGTACTTAATATGTTGAGTACTCATAAGTTGTTATTTTGCGTAATTATATGTTCTGTCATTTTATATGTTTACACTGGGGATCAGAGAGAAACTGCATTTCAATCCCATCTGTGTATGCAGGTCAGAATAAATTTATGTTAGTTTGATATGTAACTTTTCCATTTCTAATAAATTTGCAAAAGATTCTGAAAGTCAGTTTTCACTTTGTCATTGTGGACTACTGGGTGTAGATTGATGAAGGAAAACATTTTTTAATTGTTTTAATATAAGGTCTGAGAACTTTGTGAATGTGAGATGTCTCTTCTGTTACAGAGGAGTGGCAGCAGAGACATCATTTTCGAATTACAGTCTAAACATGACACTGATTCAATCATGAAATACAACAATCATTCCCTGATTGAATTCCCTGGTTAAAGCTTGAATTGTGGAAATGTCAACAGGACACTTTAATTTACATATCATCTGGTGTCTTTGTTTGTGCATAGTATCGTCACAATGTCATTCATGGAAGCAAATTTAACATCAGTTTATATGCAAGACTTAGAGCCACTCTTGCCAGATACAATGTCAAACTGAAAAGTTTAGGATAAACAATACATTTGGTAGAAGTATAGGAGCAAGTTCACACACACAAACACAAAAACACACATCTACATACACATTCCTCACAAACAAGTGTAATTTAACGAGCAGACGCAGTGGGTCAGTTGATTAACGATTGTTATGACAGATGCTGGTTTCAGCCCACTGAACGCTTCCATTAACACTGACAGACAAATGGATACATCAGTTATTTCAAAGTACTGAGCAAAAATGCATTGACAGTAAAAATGAGGCTTTAAGAACCAATCCCTTCTTTCATCATAACACGCTATCCTCATGTAGTGTACCCAAGCCTGATACTGCTTATACTGGATAATCTGATTTCAATTCAGGTCAGAGATGAAAACTAAGGTGAGTAATCAGTTGTTTTAATTTTATATTAATTATGGTTGTAATGGCTATGTGATAGGTGTAATGGTGATTAAATGGATTTTATTACCTATTCTGCAGTTCCCTGTAGCTCTTTTAGCAACTTAACAAATGGTTCTGGTTTTAAAGCCCATAACTTAACTGTTTTGGTTGTGTCTCTGTGCTCTCATCAGCCTAGTTTCTAACTGCAGCAAACAGCTGTTTTCAGTGAAAGCACTTTAAAAGCACTTTAAACCCACTTTAAACCTCCTCATATGCACCAAACAGCAGAAATAACTATACCTGGTGAACACAATGGAGCATTAAGCAGTTCAAGAAAGATTTGTCTCAGGAGGTTGAAGGGACCAACATTCATCAGGTGAACACCTTTGCTTTGAGGATTTCTTGGAAGGGCCAATAGGGAAAAGTTTGCTAACATGTATATAATAATCATGTTCATTGGGGCTGTATTTTCAACCACTTCTGCTGCATCCATTGGGACCAACGGTTAGTATTCAAATACCAAACACCATCACGCATTAAATGTTCAAAATGTTATTTTTTGTTTAATCCTTTGATCGCACATCTGTGACACGTCAAAATGGCTGCTGTGCAAAGGGACAATGTTGAAGTAATTTACAGATCTCAGAGTGGTTGGTTTTGCCTCGGATGCTGTGAAATGATGGAGGGTGAACAGTACAATTCAGGAAGAGTAGAGGGGAGAGAGTGAGCTGTACTACCATTAGCCCCACAAAGTCCTTCTATTTCAAAAAAATAAATCATGGACTTCATTGTCAATGAACTTAAATACACAATATGTCAATGTGCGATCAAGTTTTTGTAAGTAACTCTTCTTACCCAATGTGCCGTTAGTGCTTTCGGGGATTTCTGTGAATTGAGATTCAGGAGTAGAACAAATTCAGGAGGGGTAGAAGGCAAAGTATTTACTCACAAGCAAAAGGGTCATATTTGACATTGAAGAGGCATTGGAAATGTGAAGTGACTAATCTGGTGTGAGGAATGTGTGCTGTGCTATGTTTCTTGTTAGTGACTGTAATCTATTTTACATATTCAATTTTGTTTTAATTTAGTTTAAACAAATTAGTAGTTTCATTGTAATGTTTTGTATTTTATGTTGTAATAATATCTGTGACTTTTGTAATATTTATTTCCATTTATGCTGCCATATGTTCAGGTTGGGGAAGGGTCTTGTATATATGTAAATTGATGTAAATGTATAAAACTATATAAAACCAATAAGTATATGTTTAAAAAAAAAAGGGTCATATTTAATAAGCCATTCTGAATCAAGCAATCATAAATTGAAAAGGAGCAGACAGAAATTCCCCACTTGCAAGAACCATTCAGGAGGCAATATCACACACTCATAGATATCAGTTCCTTAAACATGCCTCATTTTCTTCATCAAGATCCTGGAGTTATTTTCTGACAAACCAGCAAAAAGCTCTAAATCAACAGAATATTTAAGAGAAAATTTAAATGAATGGCTCTGCTCCCTGATCCGTATCCACACCAAAATGTCAGACAGATGAGACAGAATGATGACCATCACTACAGTCTTCACCTTGAATGATGCCCTTTCTGTAACCTATACTCAATCAATCAAATTGTACTTGTATAGCCCATATTCACAAGAGGGTTAATGTGTCAAGTAAGCCCTTATCAACCTCACAGGTGTATGATGTCCACAACAGGGGCTGATCCTATTCAAATGAGCTGATTTCAATCACTTGTCAACTGTCTAAGGGTTTACTACCTCAGGAAAGAATTGAGGATTCGGCTACAGTCACAGTCACCTCAATCTTCCACCTCAAGCACCATTCACTGAGAGACAAAGCACTGACCGTTTTGGCCCAACACATTGCCAAGAGACTATATGTTTTATCGAAGAAACCTGAGGTCCGGCCGCTTAATACGTTCACAAAGGGCTTGAGTCAGTAATCACAATAGCAAGGGGCGACCCCATGAAGGAGCTCTCCGTCTGCTCCCTAGGTGCAGTCGGTATGAACCATTAAAGAAGTGTGATACCAAGGGTTGTCTCCCAACTGACACTCCTCCTGCCACCTCATTAAAGCAGGAGGGGGTAAACAGGTCTTAATAATGCTGGATGATCTATCTGAGTCCAGGAGTGACAGGTGGAGGCATGACACTCTGTTAATAGAACAAGTGGCTTGGTCTAGTTGCTGATTGCGACACTAGTCAGAGAACACTCTCCTTTTATGGTCGTAGGTAACTCTGGTGAAGGGAGCAGTTGCACTATGAATGGTCTGCATTACAGCTTCTCAAACAAATGAGTGGGGGGCTGTACTATGGCCATGCCAACAGCCTGGCACGTGCACATGTAGACATCAAAGGACTTTTTTTTAGAGCCCCTGCCCCCCAAAGTCTGTGCACGTCCCTGCCCACAGCTGTATAGTTGCTGGTTTGGGGTGCCAAATCTGACCCCCCACCTGGGAGAGAAGATCTGGGGCCACGGGTGGTTGTGGACTAGATGGAGGGGAACAGGAAACCTGTGCCTCCTAAGAGTTATTAGCAGGGCCTTGTTATATGGACGGAAACGCAGAATAAACAAAGACAATGGATGTTACATCCACATGCTAATGTTTAGCAGGTGTTGTTTTCTATGCTTTCTATAGACAGTACAGCTGATGTCATTAGTGTTTTATGTTAGTTTTGCAGTTATTTAGTCCAACGTATTTAATGAATGTCACCCAAGTCCATCCTCTGAATATGTACTACATTTCACAGCAATCAATACAATTGTCAATGAGATATTTTTGTCTCGACCAAAGTGCTACCACCCTGCTAGCATGGCTAATCAGAAAAAAAGTATTTGTTTCATGCTGAAGTATTGGGTTAGGTTTAGGGTTAGGATTAGAGTCACAGTTTAATAGGCTTAATAATTTCCTATATGAGAATGAGGAAACAGATGTGGGAATAGGCATTTCTCTTTCACCCTTTCAGTCTTCATACAGATAATGTGTTTATAATAAATATTGGTGCCTGTCAGCTCATCATAAATTTAATGGTTAGTCTCTAGTGCTGGTTCCTATCTGCAGAGATGGGACAATTCTCCACAGTCCAGTTTGAAAAACAATTACCATCTCTTTCTATCTTTTATTGATTCCAGGGAAATAATTTAGCTGCTATTTGATATATAGCCACACAGCTTGATTGTTTTATTAGCTGGTGGTCATATGTGTTTGAATGGATTGCTGCTTTATGGATTTCAGCTTGTGGGAGGTCAGTGCAGTTGTCCCTAGGTTAAAATAGGGTAAATTTCACATTCAATGTTGTTGATTAACTAATATTGGTAAAGTAATATGGGCTAATTGTTAAAATGTGCTGCAAATGTTCAAAAATAACTGATTCACAAGCTATTGTAATAGTTTATATTGAAATAATATAAAAATCAGTAAAATTATGATAGTATTTTCATTATTTAATCAAAGGTTGACAGGTTTAAGGTTCTGTTAAATGCAGATGTCGACCCCACATGTCAGAGTCGGAACCAAACGCACACAATATGGTGACAGTGGATGTTAGCATTTGAGCCAGATATTACTTACACTTCTCCTGCTGTTACCGCCCCAATCTGCCTCCTGCGCCTTCTGCCATATTTTTATAGCACACAAAAAATCCTGCACTTGTTGTGTCTGCATTTTGGATACTCGCTTACTTTGGTTAATGCTGGACAGTATCAACCAAGTCATCATGGTAATTATGGTAATCAAAGATTAAATGGTAAAATTAACCGCCGGGATATTGTTTCATCCCTACTGCAAACTCCAGATGATGCAGTCATGTCATGCTTTCTGGACTGAAGTGAAAAGGTCTGAAGCACAAATCGCCAAAAAACAGCCTGAACAACTGCACCTTGTTCAAATGTATCTGGTCATGAACAGGCATTTTTCATGAGATGACATTTGTTCAAACACTTGTAAAGAAAAGTATGAAATAGAAGAAGTTCAGATCCTCTATAACTCTTTTCATTTTTAATAGAAATCAATAGATTTGCTTGCACACAAACAATACATTCCACAGAAGCAGCTTTTTCACATGCTGCATTACTTTGACACACTGTACTATGTAGCACCCGATATGAATTTATTTTCCATAATTTTCTGTCTATAATGAAAAGTTAACCAGTAAAAAAAACACAAATTGCATTAATATATCTTTCATTTTCTGCGCATTAAAGAATAAGCTTTCCCCGTTGTTGCAGTTTTCAACATTTACTTTGTTTCCCCTTATTAAGTGAGATTATAATTCACCAGTGTCTCATTGTGATACTCCAAAGCAAACTAATTAGGGATCCACATCCAGATCATTAAAATAAAAAAATCCCTGCCAACAACTGGAAAAGGTTCCCTTTGGTACTGCAGGAAAAACGACTTCCTTTTACACTAATGATCCTGATTATAATAGTGTTTGCTGGAGGTAAAAACCTTGCTTACTGGAGCTGCAGAGGATGGAGCACCAAAACTGCAGATTGTTGTCGAAGAGTTGGAAATGTGTGGTCATCTCCTAACTGTAATCTTGGACGGGCAGGCAGGCAGGCAGGCAGATTACATTATTGATCCCCGGAGGAAAGTTAAATAAATCACTAAATAAAATAAGAAAATCACCAACCATACATCTTAATGGTTGTCGTTATCTTCTTCCTTAATGTACGCTATAGCCTACCTACTCTATACTGTTGAAATGGTAAAAAAGACTGACTGCATCTGTACCAATTGTTCTATAGGTCTCATTTTCTCTGGAAACGCTAGGGACATGACTCCTTGACATTTTGAAATGGAAAAGTCTGTCCACGTCACAAACTAAAAGCATTATTTGTTAAAGTTTGTTCATGTTGTTGTCTCTTAGGTGTGTAAAGGGTGACTCCAGTGTGGCTGCTGGTCAAACTGAGTTGGTACGGTAAGGTGAGATTCTTTGTGTTACCCTGAAGTCTTAGATTACATATTACATTCCTTATGAATGATGATTAATCTGCTTCTCTGTGATGTTTTGATAAACAGGTAGTGGAGGTAGCAGTTCATCCTGCTGCCTCCACAGATCAGCCTCCTTTACAAACTGTGTATTGTGACTCATTCACCATCACTAACCCAATTTATGATTGGCAACTTCAATGAGAACATCAGTTGATAGACAACAGCCTCAATCACTCGCTTCAATAACCTAAATAAGTCTGCTCTAAATCCCAATATGATCCATGAGCAATCTTCTTTTGTTCTTGGAGCTGAGCTTCCATTTCACTTCCAGTATGCTTTGTACTGGTCTGTTTTCATTAGGCCATTAAAATGTCCCAAGCTGATAAGACGAGGCTGTGCGCACAGCGAGGGGAGCGAATCATCTACTCAGTGCTCTCATGCACTGACAAGGACAGAAGACGCTCACTTAAGTTAATTAGTAAAGGTGCCTTCATCTGTGAGATGTGACAAACCCATTAGCAACAAAGACTTGGCTGCTCCGAAAATTGCACAGACACTCAACACACACACACACACACACACACACACACACACACACACACACACACACACACACACACACACACACACACACACACACACAGGAAATGTGGTTTAGCCTCTGGTGTTGATCGTCATCCCTTGCAAGTCCACGGTGTCACGATCTGACACGTTGCAACAAACATGTCAAGAGGGCTGTTTCTCTGAAATGAATCTGAATAACACTTGTTACTAACGCTGTTACTATGGTAGTTAGAGTTGAAAATGCACTGGTAGCACAGCAACTGTGTTGGAGTTGGTCCTGTCATGGTTAGACAACCTACCAAACCCTGCATGGCAAATGCTGGCTATCAACTGCTTCTATGTACTTTCAGTAATTAAAAAGACATTGTTAAATAAATAAACATATGAATACTGTGATGAATATATAAATGGCTTTCATTGAATATCACTTTTATCTATTTCTTCTTGCTTTCTTTCCTCCTAAAGTTCTGTCTCATCATATGTTCTGTATTGTTATATCTTATATTATAATTTAGGTTGTGTATAGGACACCATCCATTATCAGTTTACTTACATATTTAAGAAGAGAAGAAAATTAGCGGGATGACTGTATAATACTTTTGTTACATTATAGAAATACACTAAATGTTAAAGTTTTCTTTTAATTTATAATGACTTTTTAATTTCATGTAACCACCTTTTATTTCATAATGACAGTTTTCATGACTGTGGTGCCAGCTGCAGCCTCATTAGGATCATACCCTAGTTCTTAAGTTACCAAGCTCCATGACTGCTAGCTGATTTCAGCAGTTTGCCAGAGCAACAGCAATCATAAGGTAAATGCAGTGACTTTAACGGATGGGCAGTCTTGAGGTAAAAGACTTATACAAGGCAACATATAGGGAATAGAGGTAGTTTTGATAAGATGATGATATCAGGTGTTTTAATTGAAAGCATCTCACATCATGATTGAAAGCACTTTGAGAACTTAAGATGAAATAATTTTCTTATCCACAGTTCCCTGTACAAGGCAGATGAAGCGTCATCACCGGATGCTGTTGTGGTCCCTGCTTTGCCCACTCTCCTCAGGAGCTTGGACCATTGAGTCTACATTTGTCATCAAGACTCAAGTTCTACTTCTTCTAGAATCCAGAGAAAATCAGTTCAACTTATGATGTTCAGGCATCATGCTCAAAACTAAATTGTTTCAAAGAATATGTTGTGAAACCAGACTTGCACCTCAGCAAAGCTGCAACTGTGTGGTGTGTGGTGCATCGATCTGTTATGCCTAAATCCTGGAGCAGAAATGCTGCATCCTCACATGATATCACACATTTTACTGGCTGACAAAGTTGTGTTGAGTGAATCATGTAGCATCCCGGGAGACTAGATCCGTTTGGATCCTGTTGTCACTGTCCATGAGCACAATGAGTCACAATATGAAGACTGTAGAAGGAGATGGAATGTCACATGATTACATCGCCTGAAAATGAGCTACAACCTACATTTTATATGAAATACCTGAGATTAAACCTTAACTTTATTGAACAGTAAAACAAATGACAGTTAATCCAATCAGAACAGTCTGAAACATATGTCAGAGTAATTTCTCTGTATCCCTTGGCTCAAGGATAAAGCACACCCAGCAGTGGGAGCTGTCAGAACCCTGCAGAGATTAGCCACAACCTAAATCAAACAGGCTCAACGTCTCTCCAGTTGAATCTAAAGCATTATTTGTATTTGCTGTGGAGATAAGGGCCAATACATCAAGGATTAGAACAGGAAGACTCACCCTGTCCAGTTTATACGGACCTATAAACTACACTTGACAATCCAATGTTCTGCTCTGAACTGCATACATTTATCCATAAAGGTCTATTTACACAATACTCTTATAAAGACCTCTTGTCCTGTTTGTTTTGTTCACCTGTGTGAGTCATAAGCCATCACTAGTGACTGTGATGTTATTGTGTATATGAATCATTGTATAGATCAAACGAAAAAAGTCATTTTATTGTTATAGCTGTAAGAATATATAGATTATTAGAACTATATATAGATGTATAGAGGAGTTACCAAATGTGTTGTGTGTTGTTGCATTATGTGACCACTTAGTGGAAGGAATCACAGCACCTGCTTCTGTTCTGCCGTTGATCTGATCATATAAAGCTAATATACAAATTAATGGTTCATGTTTACTGTAGTAAGTGTTGCTTGTTGTGAAGTATTATCATTGACAGTAGATACAGAGCAGATGAACAAAATGAACCCTTAAGCAACTTTAGAAACGTGGTGGAAGCCAAAACAGAGCTAAAACAGGGTAAATACTAGACTTATAAAAATGAGTAGCAGTTTGCTAACATAAAGCACCGGGAACATTTTCAAGGAACAAGTAGGCTCTTATATGGTCGATCATTTTTTTGTTGCGTATTATACAAATGGGGTTTTGACCTGCAGGTCCATCGTACTGTCTTAAATTCAGGAAGATTAGACAAAACAGACTGCTGATGTAGGCTATGAACAACCGACAGTAAAGACATGCTGATCCACTCCAGACCAGCAGGTAGTGGTAATGCCACAGCAAAGATGACGCCATAAAAAACGATGGTTGGGGAGGCATTTGTGCGAACAGCGCAAAGACAGCAAATGGGGAAATCGTGCTGCAGTTGATTGTGATTTACAGCAGTAAATGGGATAATTGTATCAATTCTGTGTTAAAGCATAGCTACAGTGCAAGTATTTGAGCAATCAGATATGTTTAGCACTGTTTAGCATTACATTCTCTACTTATCCCTGCTGATGCCAATGTCCATTTCTGTTTCTATATATATATATATATATATATATATATATATATATATATATATGAGAAACAGTGAATATATAGTGAATATATAATAAATAGTATCATAGATAGGCTACTATCAGTTATGTGTTAAATTAATCATACACTTAGCCTTAAACATGGAGAAAGCCACTATTTCACTATAATGTAATTATTTGTTGAACTGTGTGTCGATCATGGCCTTCACTTTAACAGCCTCAAGAATGGTGGCTAGTTGGTAATGTTAGCTAACACAGCTAACACTAACGTAGCTAATGTTAACCCGGCTAACGCTAACTAGCAAGCTAATGCATAGGTCGCTCTTTAATCAAACGATGCAAGACAAAAAAACATTACAATCAGGTAAAACTGTGATTCTGTGTGAAATTTTATCACAATTAACCAAGACACAGATAAATGATTTCACCACATCGTTTGACTGAATTGAACTTGACTGTAGATCCCCAATTCCGCACCAGAGGGCAGGAAACAGACAAAGTGGCAACACTACATTGTTCCTCTCTCCAAAAGAGTGATTTAACATGAAAAGGTTCTTCAAAGCCCCAAAAGTGAAGTTAGGTGTGTTTTGAGTAACTCCTCTCTTGAGTTCAGTTCCACAAAGAACCATACACAGCAAAAAAAGGTTCTTTAGCGAGAAAAAAGTTCCCCAGATCATTCAAAAGTTATCCAGAGCACTTGTGAAGAACAAGTTTTTCTTAGAGTGCATATAGTATTTCATTTCTCCTATTAAAGACATACGAGTAAATACCGCAAATGTTTTTCCATGCAAAGTAAATGAGTGTGTGGGTGAACACTCATCAATGACATTTTAATAAAAATACTCTAGACCAGACATTGAATATGTCCCCACAACATTCAAGTTAGAGGTTTTCTACACTTCACAATTACAATTCACCCGCGTTTCCTGAGGGGTTATTTAAGTAATTCAGTGTCCTTGCCCTAAATGACATGTGGGTGAAACAGTTTGTTCTCTCAGGACTCACAGCACAACACAATAGCAGCAGCAGCAGAGTCGCTGTTACTACCTAATTAACCACTTCCAAGAACACTTGGTGACTGATATATTACGTCTGAACCGAATTTCAGGGCAATCTTTTCAATTAGAAAGATTTCAGCCTGGACTGAGGTGATGTACAGACCAACAGAGCAGCCTCAACAAGCTGCCAGCACGACTAAAATGGACAAAGATTCATGGAAAGGCTGAAAACATACACGTAATTCAGTCCAGCATAATATTCTGTTTTTCTGTGGACTTAATCTTAATTTATTAATAAAATGAGGCATCTGATGAGTAAGCACTATATGGACGTGAAACCTGAAACACTCTCATATGTTTTCTGGTCTTGAGCAGGTAAATCTCTCTCACCTCTTTTCCACTCCACTCTGTCCCCCATTTTTCTCCGTTCACCCCAACCAGTTGAGGCAGATGGCCCTCTGATATTGATTCTGGTTCTAAAGGGGTTCTTCCAGTTGTCTGTGAAGATTCTCAGTCATAGGTCATGGTATCTTCAGAAGTTGTACAAGTTTTCAAAGGCAACCACACTTGCTTATGTTTCTACTCACTACCTACAAGACCCATAACAACATGTCTCCACCCTACCTCTCGGATCTCCTCCCACAGCACACCCCCACCCGACAGCTGAGATCGGCTAATGCCAAACTCCTTCAGGTCCCCAGAACCAAGTCGCTGCCCCCACTCTCCCGAAGACATTACCACCCAACATTAGAAACACCCTGTGATAGAAATCTGGAAATACAAGAGGCTGGGAAGACCAACGTTATCTACGTGTATTTAATAAGGGGCTTTCTGCAGAAAGGATCAACACAGGGAGTCACAAGGATCTCAGAGTGAAGATAGAGAACAGCCAAATACAAGGGTCTTATTAAGGAGGACTGAGGGCTGTTTCTCTGAGCCAATCCAGACTGGTTCAGTAGGTGCGGGAAAGAGAGGAATCTAAACACAAAACAGTTGTTTCACATGTGTTTCCTGGGACAGTGTGGCCTAGGGCCGTCCTCCAACATGAAGGTTGGCGGTTCAGTCCTCACTCTTCCCCATCTGCATGCCGAAGTGTCCTTGGGCAAGATACTGAACCCCTAAATGGCCCCTCAGATGTTGAATGCACTAAGTGTAAGTTGCTTTGGATAAAAGCATCTGCCAGATGACATGTAATGTAATTCAATGTAATGTGATAAACAGACATACACTCCTTCCTTTGGTGGGTAAACAAGTGTCAAAAGACTCTGGCAATTTTTAAGTCATAAACACATTTGACCATAAAACAGCTCAGGTCATAAAACATTTGGTATGTGTAGATACAAGTCATAAAAGTCTCTTGACAAGGCTGCAAAAACTTACTGAACATTTGTCAACCATACTTAGTTAATTTTCTACTACAACCCCCACTATTATCTTTCAAAAAGGCCCTAAAGACCAACCTCTTGGACTTGCGTTCCCCAGCTAAACGCTCCCACCCCATGTTTTATTCTGGTTTTTTTTTCATATGTGTCTAAGTATACCTGACTTTTTAGCTTTTTCATTGATTTTAAAGTGTTTCACGATTTTATCCTCCACTATGTAAAGCGTCTTTGACGCTATTTAAGTGGCATATTATTATTATTATTAATGCACGTTGTAACTTTGTTTTGAAAGGTGCCAAAAATATAGTTTGTTATTATTTATTATTCACTGATATGAGAGTTCAATGAAAACTCAATTAGGTAATCATTTCATATCCAACATACGGCAAGCACATGACACTCTCTGAGATGTCCATAGCAATAATGAATTAATAGTTATAGTTAACAACAGTGGTAAGATCTATTCACCACTGCAACCCTGCGCTTTCCTGAACTTTTAATCCACCAACGGTAGGAGCAGCTTGGGAGATAAACTGTGGTACTTCCTGTGCTGACAGACAGAGGGCAGCACTGCTCCCAAAATGCTGCCTGGGCTGCCATCAAGTTTCCAGGCTGAGGACACAGAGCTGCAATGTGGGACATCATGTACTGAACACTCATAGTACACTGTGTGCTGCTGCTCAAGCACACAAACAGACAAAAAAAAAACTGCTGTGCGGTGAAAGACTTGTATGTCTGCACTTAAGGAATCAAGTCAAATATTGTCAGTAGGTGTAGTGGTACTATTCACATACACTGAACATTGGTCTGACGTTATTTAAAATGTCATGTCCTTAACATCATTTGAAATATATATTTTTTGGAGTTTTTGCAGTTTTCTTTGAAACATGTATTTTTCTGAGGTTAAATGTTTAATGCTCATGTATAATAAAGAGCATACTGTAATAATTTTACAGTAGGTATAATATTGCATGTTAATTCCCTGTAAAAATGGTTGATATAAATTAGAAGTGCAAAACTCTCTTCATTATCAAAGGCCATCGGAATTTTTATAACATCCTTTGAGGGCCTCCAAAAATCATTGAATGCATGTATTTTGTTTTATTTGTTGTGCTTTTTTTTTCAATATAACAGTTTTTATTATACTATTAAATTGTATTATACTGCACCTGTCATACAAATAAAGCAGCTCAAAGTGCTTTATAATACATTTTTTAACCTCAAATAAGAATGATAAGAACACGTGAGCAATAAAACAAAGACTTAAAACTAGCAAAAGAAATAAAAAGAAATACAAAGAGACAATGGTGTTAAAAAAGAAGATACAATTAATTAAAAGCAAGATCGTAGAAATAGGTCTTGAGTTATTTCTTAATACTATCAACAGAAGAAGCTTGTCTGATGAGTTGAGGGAGTTTGTTCCAAAGCTTTGGTGGAAAGCAACAGAAAGCTGCTTCCCCAAACTTAAAATAGTTTGTTTTGGGGATATTGAGCAAGCCTGTAGTAGAGGACCTGAGGGAACGGTTTGGAACATATTCCAATACACAATCAGAGATGTATGAGGGTGCTGTACCATTAAGAAACTTAAAAACATGTAAAATGATTTTAAAATCAGTCCTCATTGATACTGGAAGCCAGTGAAAAGATGCTAGAACCAGTGTAATGTGATCTCCTCTTATTTATCATTAAAACCCTGGCTGCTGAATTTTGAGCAACAAGGCTCCTTCACTAATTCTCCTTCTGAATGAGCTTACAGCTTCTTAGCTGTTTGTTCAATCAACACAAAACGTGTCTGGGAAACACTCTTTGTCAGAATGTGTGTTGTCAAAGCTGCTTGTTGGATGCCAAACTCTGCTGAAGAGCAAATACGTAAGCATTTGTCTTTGGAACACACACCAGTTTAAGGCTTCATGTCTCCAGTTGTAATGATGCTGAGGTTGGTGTTGGTGTCATTTACTTTTAGTGTAAAAGGTTTGCTGTTGTATACAGTATTTGAAAAGTATAAGTTATGGGTATATATGCATATTAAAGTTAAGCATACAAATAAAAAGGATGCAGACTAGAGTAAATTAGTCATTCGGATGCAGAAATTCCTCACACATATGATGAGCTCCTCCTATGGCGATACCTCCAATGCAGCGTTTCGCACAGGCCTTCCTCCTTCATCCGACTCCAACCATGTTGCAGACTGACAAAGACAGTCCCTCCACCTAAATTATTTTTATTGTTGATAATTCTATTATCATTATCACTACCATCATAGCATTACCACATATATAACAAGGTAAAAGCAGCCCTACCGAGATTACCTGTCCTGTTACAGTAACTGTCTTGTCTATCATGATTTTATGATTTATTAATTCATTGTTATTTGTTTGTTTATTTTCTAGATGTTTTCTTTTCTTTCCATTTTTTATTTACTTTTCTTCACCACACCACATTAATATTACTATTGTTTGTTGTATTACTGCACCAAGGTAATACAAACATGTCTAGCCTGTACATGCTGACAGCCTTTTACAAACTGAAACAATTCATTCATCCTATGCAGTAGATATGACTTAGACTTGCACACACACACACAAACATTTGATTTATAAATAGATCAATAATGAGCTGATCTTACCACCTCTAACAAGGTGAAGGTTTGTATATGTATATGAATATGTGCAGATGTGGAGTTGGTGCATTGGTGGTGGCAATAGTGTGGACAACAATAGATTGTGTGCAGGACCTTGATGAAAAATTGGATAAATGAAGTGAAACTTACAATGGAATGCATAATTGTGCTGTGAAAAGTAATGGAGAAAACATAATGGAAAAGAAAGGACAGACAATAGACAATACAAAGAAAAAAAAGCATGCATCCTAGACAAACACGTGAGCTTGGAGTGCTGTGTAATGCGAATCCTTTTCCTGCTGTGTCATCCTCAACGGAAAGCTTATCGAGGAGCATCATCTTGGCCAGGTTGGGCCAGGCGCTGCTATGTTGAGGCAGAGTGCGTCCACAGTTTGTTCTCACAGCAGATTAAAGGCCTGTGGATTAGGATTAGTCACATCTATGTATACCTGTGCACACTTTCAGCCTGAATGTTGGTTGGACAGAGACAGGTCAGGAAGTGAAGAGTGGGTGAGAAATAATGCGGTGACCTGGATCATGAGCTGAACTGCTGGGGATGAATGCTGACACGCCAATGACGTTGTGATCTTGTAGTTTCTAGCTTAGAGATGTTTTAAACAGATATGGTTTAACAATAAATCACTTTGAATAATACTTTGGGAAATATTTGGTCAAACTCAGATCAAATATTCGGATGAAAATGACAAAAATGTACTCTTTATTTTTCATACAATTTTATTTTGTGTCCTTTTCTCTATACCTGGACATGTGAGTTGATATTATTGCAGGCTGCGTGAGGCTTGCGTAGCTTTGTCGTATAGTTAGAAAAATTGGGCGACGCACGCACGCAAGGGGCACACAAGGGCTCTTGCGCTTGCGTGTCCCTGAAAACGCAGAAGCTTGCGTTCTTAAAGGCGTTTTTTGTCGCCTTTAAGGTGAGGTGAGGAACGTAGATGAGGCGAGGGGCCCACAGTCTCTGGTCCAATGCAAGTAAGACACCTGCTGAGCTGTGGCGACAAAAAGGAGGAAACCTCGGATGATAAGAAGTGGTGTGCTGGAAAATGAGAGCGTGGATTTCTCTGACACATCCAGGATGAGACAACTTTTTCAAAAAAATTAAATAACATGTCTTTACACAAAGACTTGAAGAAGGTTTTTGGACTGATCTATTATTATTATTATTATTATTAATATTCCTGGGTTAAGTGTGAACCAACATGATATAAAATATAAATAGGTAATTTTTCAGCTGTTAACTTGATATTTCATTGATGCAACTTTACCTCATTTAGCAGTTTTTGTAATAAACCAGAAACATCAATAAAAAACATTTTCTTACTGAATTTGCAATTTTCTGTTGTTTATACTGATCACTTTTTTACACATCAAACAAAAAACATCCCCAGTTTTTTTTTTTATCAATAAGAGGATAGCGGATATCCAATGACAGTGTGAGTGTTTCTATGAATGGCAGCTGCTGATCTGAGGACAGAACATCTGATTATTCAGTCAGACACACAGTGAGGAATAGACGACAGATCTCAGCGTGTCAGCCACGTGTTGCCCTGGAGGAAGTGGGTCAGCCTGGTCTGAGACAGCAGCTCACTGCAGCTTGTTTGTTTGTTGTTGAGTCATGTGTCAAGCTCCTTTACCAATTCATCTGGTATTTTCTGTCAATGTGTATCTTTGGCCATGCCTAAAGAAAATTAAATTGAATTGAGTTCTGAGTGCTTCAGTGTTTCTAAAATTCTTGGTCTTTAAAGGAATAGTTCCACGTCTTGGTTAATACATGATAAAAAATATTGATTTGTTGATTTTTAATCACTCCTGCGGTCCGTAATGGCCATTAAAAGGTCCCTTTCAAAAATATTTTAGAGTGATGGACAAAACTAAATCAGACCAATTAGATTCACAACCCCTGTGAGCCAATCATCTCACAGCTGTCAAACTCCGTGTTCAGACATGAACTCCAGTGGACGTCCAGTGATCTGGGTCCGGACTTTCTTTGGGTTTTCCTTACACACATGAACCACAGAGCAGGAGATTCTTCTTCCTTCCTGCGAAGGATCTCCTGCTGTGTTCTCACCTTCTGTTCATGATTCTTGTTTGTGGAGATGAATCCTGAATAGAAGCAGAGAAGCCATTAGGCCCCTTTAGTATCACCTCAACTATATCAAACAGCACATTAAGATCATTATTTTTGCTTTGTATAATGGTGAAGATACAAAATCTCTCACTCACCACATTAGAGAAAGTGTGGTTGAAAGTACAGAACCTAATGGAATAAGTGAAGATCAATAAATCACATGATGCAGTGACTATTTTTTAGTGACAGTCTCACAACACAGATGACCCACTAAGGAAGATGTTTGTGTGATGAGATCATATGCAGTTGCTGAGAAGTTGCTTTACCTTTTGCGAGATGCGATGTTGCAAAAGCCAATCAGTGTTGAAATTGAAACTCTGTGCCGACCAAGCAGGTCATCAAACTGGCCACATGTCAGCCTCAGGATTTGGTCAAACCGGAAGCTGGTGTACATCTCTGTTCAAAGGTAGAGCTGCCAACACCTGACAGGAAAACCAGACCACTGGAGACACAAAACTCCTAACTGTATTTGGCCTGCTATGTTGTTAAAAGGTTTGTTTAAAGCAAGAGAGGTTGAACATGTGAGCAGATGAACAGTGACATCTGTTCACAGACAAAAATGTTCAATTCCCCGAACTAAAAGTAAATCACATTCCTCACTGCCACATTAATTAAGTAATTTTGAAAAACCGAGTGAGGCAGATTCTCAGATGATAGTCATATGTTTCTCTCTCTCTCTCTCTCTCTCTCTCTCTCTCTCTCTCTCTCTCTCTCTCTGAAGAGTTATTGTTATTGTTATTATTTTATTATCATAACTGTTGTTGCCTTGATTAATAAAAATTGTATTAAATAAACCAGTCAAACAAAGCCAGGTCTCTCTCTCCTCTCTCTCCTCTGTTCCACTATACCTCCCCTCTCTCCACCATTTTTCACGGGTCAAGGCAGACGGCCGCCCACATTGAGCCTGGTTGTAGAGGTGTCTTCCACAGTAGTCAGTGCTCTATAATGTTTTATACTCTCGACCTGACTATATAAACCTTGAGCTAATGTTGTGATTTGGTGCTATACAAATATAATTGAACTGAGTTAAATACGTTTTGAAGACTTTCTAGTATTCAGTAAGGCCAATTTGAAATATTATGCATTGCTTTATATATGAAATATGTACTTAACCATGTTGTGTTATACTCATATACAATGTGTGGACACGAGATTACTGGCCTGGGGTCATGTCTGGTCTCCCGTCACCTCCTGATGATTAGATCTCTTTTAGAAGTTAAAACGAAATTTGCACATTTTAAATGTAATAGTTTGCAGATTTTACAAACCAGTCCAGACTTTGTATAATGTATGTTCAGCAGTGTTTAATCAGGAATTTGATTTAGTGTTCCAGACCCCTGTACTGTCATGTCCTGCAGGCCAAACCTTCAACGATTGTCTACGAGTTATAAAGAATATTACCACTCTTGGTCTAATGAAGCACTTTAATAAATAAGAGAGAGCTGCACATGTTCAAGGCTGTTTTTCAGTCTCATGTTAAAAGGTGACATTTTCAACAGCAACAACCTGTAAACAGAGACCTCTAAACAACATGATTAATTTCCCTGTCTCTTTTCACTGAATGACTCTAAAAACATACTCAAGACTCTTTGATGTTGCCTTTAAAGTACATGATTCTTGTTTGTGGAGATGAATCCTGAATAGAAGCAGAGAAGCCATTAGGCCCCTTTGGTATCACCTCAACTATATCAAACAGCACATTAAGATCATTATTTTTGCTTTGTATAATTGTGAAGATACAAAATCTGTCACTCACCACATTAGAGAAAGTGTGGTTCAAAGTAAAGAACCTAATGGAATAAGTGAAGATCAATAAATCACATGATGCAGTAACTATTTTCAGCGACAGTCTCACAACACAGATGACCCACTAAGGAAGATGTTTGCGTAATGAGATCATATGCAGTCAAAGCAAAGAAGTTGCTTTACCTTTTGCGAAATGCGATGTTGCAAAAGCCAATCAGTGTTGAAATTGAAACTCTGTGCCGACCAAGCAGGTCATCAAACTGGCCATGTGTCAGCCTCAGGTAGTTCGCCAGTCATCCAAACGCAGCTCGTGGAGAAGACGGCAATATTCCTCAGTCTGTGTTCCTACAATGGAGTTGACTTCTCCAGTGTTTACACAACAGGTACAATGTAGTAGCAGTCACTTCAGACAGTAGCACTCGTAGCCTCTTTTCTGGAGGATAACAGTCATATATCAGGGGCTGTGTTGTGCTTGCGCGAGTAGAGCAACACAAAAATGGTGTGACGGCATAAGACTATACTGAACCTGAATTAGACTCCAATGCTGCCTCCTCCCACAGTGTTTTCTGTTATCTCATTTCTGTATGTTAATGTAAATAAACCAGATACAGAAAAAACAGCCAGAGCAGCAGGCCTGTTCCTATTGAGTTTTCAATGTGAGGGTGATCAGTTCCCCTTCGGTAATTTCATTAATACCTCAGAATAACAGTCACACACAGACAATGTGTGAATTTCTCTCTGGTACACTCAGGGTCCCCCCTCAAGGTGGAAGGTGTACATGTTTTTTGCAGTGTTGTACCAGTTGCAGTTCGAGCTTCTCCGTTGACAGTAGTACACACTGTGGGTGATTTTCTGGGATAAAGGTATCCACCTTCATCCCAGCAAAAAAAGCAACTGCTTTAAAACATAAAGTGTGATTACACTTGACTGGTAAGCAAGTAACAGCCGCTAAAATGATAAAAACAAAATGGAAAGAAATATCTCTGCATGAAAAAGAAGAGACATTGACACAGAAAACACAGAGGAAAATGTCAGGGTCTTGGTGATAAAGGCAGAGGCCGGTGTCAATGTCCGGTTAAAAAACATGTGATCTCCGCAGCAAAATGAATACATAACATCCTGTCTCAGCCTGCTGCACCAGCCCTCACCTGAACACTGGGGCATTTGTTGCAGTTCTGAGCTCATCAGAGCAAATAATCTCTGCTGCATTGTTTATGTGCCGAAGACAAATTTGACAAATTTAACCTGCATTATTATTGACTCTACATGTTCAGGCTTCGAATGACCTGCAAATATTTTCATCTAAATCTTGTATGGCTAAAATGTCACTCTGTTTTCACCCGTCTGTTTGACTGATCATGTTTCTGAAACTTTTGAAACGATGCGATTGTGCCACGTTTCCAGATGTCAGCTTTGGGGTGATCATCATTATAGCTGATAGATCTAATGCCCTTGAGCTATATAATAAAACGTATGTTTTTAAAATCCATACGTTTTTTGAAAGATGTTATTTCTGTAAACTGCACAGCTGCATGATGCATCACTCATCCACACGTGTTACTGTTTTCTGAGCTAACATCTAATCAGTTAGATTGTTTTCCCAGCCAAGGGGAAATGAGGCTAAAGGTAAAAGATTCCACATGATGTTAGTTCATGTCTCTGATTTCTCCGAACAGCTCCCTCTGGAGACCATGGGTCTGGATGTGAAGACTTGAGGCGAGTGGGGTTGAGGAGGGTCAGAGGGAGTCACCTACATGACAGCTCACAGTAAGAGAGGTGATCAGAGCTCATGTTACACCAGGCTATGCATTTGTATGCCTGTTTGCATCACAACTGATTACAGAATGCCTTCACTGGTGTAGAAAGTGTTGGCTCTACCTTCTCAACAGATTTACTTTTACACAATATATATGCACCCTCCAGGACCCTCAGGTCTTCTGGTTATGGTCCTTTGATTAAACTCAATACGATGGTACACGTCTCTGAAACAGTTTCTGAAGACCTAAGGCAGCACAGGATGATGACACTTTAAAAACAAACACAAGACCCACCTCTTTTTGACTTTATTGTAGAATTCACTTTACAAAACATTACATTTTGGCAAAGTTTTTTTTTATTTCCACCACCTTCCCAGGGAATAATGCATCGATGTTAATTATATATTTATATTAATTGCTGAATATATATGAGTGTTGTAGTCACATTAACAGTAACAAATGTCCGGGGTAGCGTTTGCTGACTTGTGCACTGACACTAGAGAAGTGCCTGTGAGCTGAGCCCCTCCTTCCTGCTCTGTACATTCAAGAACATGTTGTTCTTTGGCTGACGACCTGAAAACACACCAGCATATCCTCCGAGTTCAGCGCATGTGAACGTCCATGTCTCAAATCTGCGTGCTTTCATAAACCTACTGCAAATACTGACAAGACACATATCATATCTGATCTTTTTTGTTTTCCATATATGATTTTCATCATCTTTATATTATATATATATTTTTTTTTTATAGTAGTTAAGTTTATTTTTATTATTATTATTATTATTATTATTATTATTATTATTATCATTATGTATAAATGAAAATATTTTAATTGGTTTGGAAAATTAAAAAAATAATGTGTAGAATTAATCATTTATTTCCACACAACAAAATTCCAAATATTAGACCACATAAACCCACTTAAATATACACACCATTACACATATATTCTGCCTGTAAGAAAGTGAGCTCTCTTATTTCCTGACAAATCCAGGATTATAAACATCAGTCTTCCCGGGTGAAACCTGGCTTTTTACGGAAATGGGAAAGGACCCTGTGACTGGTTTACTGTGTGTTATGGCCAGAACACAGCCATGATTAATTAAGAGACTTAAGAGTAAAACCCTTTTAAAGAATGATCCAGACACAGAGTGGATCTGATGAAGACACACCCTGAATGCACTTCACCGTGTGCATTAGACCATGTCTTGTTCAAGTAGAGCCTCTGATTCTCCACTATTTTGTCTGGGATTCGAGGGTTCGTGCTCTCCTATTGGCTGCTCAGCGTTCATGTCACAGCTGTTTCCAGCAGGTCCCCAATTACCCCCGCCTTTTAGCTCCATTTCACCAACAATGTCTGCCGCTCCCATCCCCCCCACCCCCCAGCTCCTGCTCACTTAGTACACTGTGTACCCATATGAACATAATAAGCACTGAGCACTGGCGTATTGTTGTCTGCTGGGCTGCAGCATGTGCATAACTATAGTGTAGGAAGTATCGTTGGAGCTTTCCCTGGCCCCCACCCATCATTAATCTCCACATTCTCATTAATGCAGCAGGCTAATCAGACTGCTGTTCAGCAGGGTTTTGTATCTAACCAGGAGTCTCATTAATAATGCTGCATTCACACAAAGCTGGGCCTGGAGAAAAAGGCATTCCCCAAAACAAAGTTTACAAGATAATGTGCTCACCTACTGGAACTCAAGAACATTTTAGAGATGTGGGAAATGGGCTATGAAGATGGTGAGGTGGTGAACTGAAGCCAGATGACAGAAATTAAATATGAGAGGCAATCATGCATGTATAATGATAATAATGATGATAATAAATATTTAGCACCTTTAAAAACAGAGTTTGCAAAGTGCTTTGACAGCTAAGCTTAAAAAAAAGCAAATACAAGACAAATAACAATTGGCAGGATGCAATGTGACAATAAAAGCCAAATAAAATAAATACATGTGAGACTACGTCACATCACATAAAAGCAGTAAAAGGACAATAAGAATAAATAAATAAGTAAATGACATAAAAGGTGATAAGGAAACTATTTTACTAAAAAGATGACACTGGACAAATAAAAAAAAAAGCCTGTATCATGTTTAATTCATAATAATTATGATTAAAATTAACACAATTCATACCAGATATAACTTAGTATAAAAAACGCATACCAAGAGGTGAGTCTCTGTGCCTCCGCTGGTGTGAAACACAGACTTCAAGGCTGCCACCTCCATGTCTGTTTGCTGCATTATCAGCTGCTGCAGCCATCAGCCCTCACACGTCTGTAACACTGCCTCCATTCAGCAAAGGAAAAATATCTACATGAATATTCATGAGGGATTTATAGCACTAGGCTCTCTAGAGTGTGCGTACGTGTGGTTTTTTTGCATACGCAAATTGCACAAAGTATAGATCCTGTTTTATAAGTGATGCCCCAGGACTGTGACATAGCAGCAATAGTCTCCTGTGGAGCTGATTTCATACTCACCTATAATCATTGCAGGGGATGTTCCAGTCACTGTAGGATCCCTTCCAGCTGCTGCTCCTCCTTCCAGTGATTTGGTGCTGTACTTGTTGGTGAGTTGCACGAGACATAGTCTAAATAAGAATTGGTCGGCATTAAAGGGACTCTTACCTTTGTTGCATTTTTACACTTTTTGTGGATAAGGTTAAATTGGTATTAATAAGGTAATGACACTCTAAAATGCAAGACAGACCCACCAGGAGTTAAAGCAAACAATTATTTCACTCTCGTAATATTTAGTGAAAACTTCAACCAATAAAATTCTTCGGACCGAAGGACCTTATTGGCCGACAGACCTGTCTGTTTGCTGCATGGAAACAGACAGGAAGCCCGTCTGCTTCTTGTGTCGCATTCGGGCCCGCGTCATCAAGGCGCGTCCTCAACTATAGAGTTTGTTTTGATTCCACGGCAGACAGTAGCGAGTAGCGACCGTATCGACCGTAGCGACTGACGATGGCAGACCAAAGTGGTCCACGGCGTACTGAAACAGCCGCTCCCAGGGGGAAAAACAAAAGAAAAAACACCGCGGATGGGAACGAGGGGGTGGGGCATTGGAGGAAGGCGGGATGATTCGAATGTGCTGTAATTCTCAAATGCAACAAAGGTAAGAGTCCCTTTAAGGCACATTCAGTTTCAGTCTATTTTATGAGTTATAAACTGGATTGTAGATTTCCATAAAAGTAAAGACCCTGAGTTAAGATACCCAACTCCCAAATTGCCACTGGCAGCAAAATTGTTGGTACCCTTCCGTTAAAGAAAGAAAAATGGTCACTGAAATCATTGTATCATTGATTACAAGGCAAAAACACCTGATGGTGCAAAGGGAATTTATGACACATGCAAACGGAGCTCTCTTTCCAGCTTCTCCTTCCTCTTCTCAATCCTTATCACATCAAAGTAATACATATCACATCAATACATGTTTCTGACTTGACCCCTTCCCAGGAGTCCCTGTGCCTTATCGCCTGCAGATCCAGGGATGCAGCTGTGGCCACATCATCATGGATTGCGATTTGTGGATCGCGTGTCGGAGGTTGCGGTACTGGATCCAGTTTGGTGGATTCTATGTCGTGCCGGCTGATTGTAGTGGGAATCGTGTATCCTTTGTTGCGGTGGCGTCAGATAATGGTGGTGGACCACGACCGAGATGGCAGCTGATGATGGATCCTAACTGGCGGCAGTGGACAATGACTGTGGACTATAGTGGATCCCATCTTGATGGTGGATCATGATCTTGCTGGCTGCTGACCAGAGACTATGATTGCAGCAGGACTGCTTGACATATAGTATTGAAGTTATCCTTCAAAATGTTTACCCTCATCATTGCTGCTAAAACCTTTATCTTGATGGTGTTTTCCTACACTTGACATCTATTGCACTTCTGTCCGTCCTGGGAGAGGGATCCCTCACATGTGGCTCTCTCTGAGGTTTCTACGTATTTTTACCTGTTAAAAGGGTTTTTTACTAGTTTTTCCTGTTAAAGCCCTATGAGACTAATTGTGATTTGTGAATATGGGCTATACAAATAAAATTTGATTGATTGAATTTGATTGAAACTGACAAAAGTAATAATAAATAAAAATGTACTGAAAATTGACCAATGAAAATCAGATATTGCTTTTGAATTGGGTTCAATAGAAATAATAATAAAATAATAAAAATAATGAAAATGGCCTGGACAAAAATAGCTTGAACTTAATATTTTGTTGCACAACCTTTAGGTTGCACCTGTCAACAGGTATTTTGAGAAACGAGGAGTGGTTCCAGCTGTCTGAGGTTTGAAGGGTGTCTTCTCCAGACTGCATGTTTCAGTCTGAAACATATATATATATATATATATATATATATATATATATATATATATATATATATATATACATATATACATATATATATTGTTGTTTTGTTTTATGTACAGTGCACCAACCATACCATGGCAATTTCTAATATATGCAAATATACGTGGCAATAATAAGAATTCTGATTCTGATTCTGTTTCAGCTCCTTCCACAGATGTTCAATAGGATTGAGATCAGTGCACATAAAAGGCCACTTCAGAATAGTCCAATGTTTTGCTCTTAACCATTGTTGGGTGTTTTTAGCTGTGTGTTTGGGTTTATCCTGTTGGAGGACCCATGACCTGCGACTGAGACCAAGCTTTCTGACACTGGGCAGCACATTTCGCTCCAGAATGCCTTGATAGTCTTGAGATTTCATTGTACCCTGCACAGATTCAAGACACCCTGTGCCAGATGCAGCTAAGCAGACCCAGAAGATAACCGAGCCTCCTCCATGTTTCACAGTAGGAACAGTGTCCTTTTCTTTTTATGCTTAATTTTTGCATCTTGGAACATAGAGCTGATGTGACTTGCCAAAAAGCTCCAGTTTTGTTTCATCTGTCCAAAGGACATTCTCCCAGAAGCATTGTGGCTTATCAATATGCATTTTGGCAAATTCCAGTCTAGCTTTTTAATAATTTGCTTTCAACAGTGCTTTCCTCCATGGTCGTCTTCCATGAAGTCCACTTTGGCTCTAATCTTTTTTGAAATTGTTCTGGGCTCTTTGGTTACTATTCGTATTATCAGTCTCTTAATTTTGTCATAAATTTTTTCTCTTGCGGCCACATCCAGGGAGGTTGGCTACAGTCCCGTGGAACTTAAACTTCTGAATAATATGTGCAACTGTAGTCACATGAACATCAAGCTGCTTGGAGATGGTCTTATAGCCTTTACCTTTAACATGCTTGTCTAAAATTTTCTTTCTAATCTCCTGAGACAACTCTTTCCTTAGCTTAGGTGTCTCAATATGTTCAGTGTGGTACACACCATGATACCAAACAGCACAGTGACGACTTTTCACCCTTTAAATAGGCAGACTGACTGATCACAAGTTTGAAGACACCTGCGATGCTAATTAGAGGACACACCTTAGTTTAACATGTCCCTCAAATTATTTTCAATCTTTTCTAGGGGTATCATCATTTTTGTCCAGGCCATTTTCATTAGTTTTTTTTTTTATAATTCTGTTGAACCACAATTCAAAAGCAATCTCTGAATTTCATTAGTTAATTTTCAGTACATGTTTTTGTATTATTACTTTTGTCAGTTTCTAGTTATTTCAGTGACCATTGTGTGATCTCTTTCTTTAACGGAAGTATACCAACAATTTTGTCCACGTGTGTATGTCAGCAGTGTATGAATGATTTGTGATAGAGATAGTGCTGCACATATACGTATGAATGTGTGTGTGAATGGGTAAATGGAAAAACCGTACTGTTAAGAGCTTTGAGTGGTCATCAAGATTAGAAAAGCGCTACAGACCATTTTCAATTCAACTTTATTTGTATAGCACCAAATCATGATATACATTATCTAAAGGCACTTGACATAGAAGGTCTAGACCTTAAAATTAGAGACACCCAGCAGTTCCCACTGTTCCCGATGAGACATGTATTGAAATAAATGTGGGGTAGAGAACAGAAAGAAGGGGGGAAAGTACTGAGTGCATGATGGGAGTTCCCATAGCAGTCTAGACCTATAGCAGCATAACTAAGGGATGGTTCAGGACTCACCTGAAAAAAGCTTCCATAAGGCCCGACATTCAAATTCGACTTGAACCGAGGCCATTTAAGCCTAAATGTCCGCTACCAGAAGTAGCGATGCGAGCGAAGGTATCGATGCTACCAAGCACCCGGCACGTGCCCTTGTGTGCCATGGCTCCAAGGAGGATATCAAAGGACAGTTAGGCTAAAAACAGGGAGTAAATGATGTTGTTTCGAGTTGAATTTGAATGTTGGGTCTTACAGACACTTGGATGCATGTTATTTATTTTTTGTGTTGTTTTTTTAAGTTGCTTCAATTGTATTGGATTTGGCTACAACATTGTTTACCCCTGAGACTCCAGGGTTTTGTGGACTCAAACCCTTCCCTCCATCGGCATGGTGGTGAGTAGACTCATTTTTGAGTGAACTATCCCTTCAATGCTTAAACCTTCGCACTTTTACTTAATTAAAAATTACAATTTCTCAAGTTTCTTTGTATTCCTCCACTGTAGCTGTGCATTCAGATCTCAATAAGAACCAGTCACTAGTCTAATTACAGTTTTCAGGCTGTAAAATGGCATTTTTATCAATTCTGGCAAAAATTTTACTCAACTATCCTTTTTATTTTACTGTCTCAATAGTTTGATTAATAATACGTTTTTTCTGGGGGTGGGGGTTGCATTTTACAGTGTATTTTATGGTTTTACACTTTTCTCATCTATAACATATTTAATCTTATTTATTTAGATTATTATTATATATTTTATTATTATTGGTCCTCAATTGCTGTGGGATCTTCTTGTTTGCTTTTTTAATGTTAATAGTATTATAGTTCATATCAAAGGATCAACATAGAAAATATCAGCAGTCACTAAATGTGGAGGCTGTTGTTCGGGTGGTGATCAGAGGTTGGAGCCTGCCTGGTGTCTCTGCACTGATACAACAGAGCCTGTGGAATGATCCAGTGAGGATACAGAGGATTAGTGACTGTGGGAAACTGCTTCCTACTAGTAGGGTCAGGAACCTCAATTCCGTGACCATTCTCTGGCTAATATGTTTTGACAACTGATTTGACTTCTTTACACCTTTTATAAAAGATTTAGCCCCCATGTCCCTTGCAAAAATGTCGGCATTTTTCGCTAGAGGGCCGAATTAAAAATGGTAGCCGGCACCATCTTGCAAAAGTAACTTTTTTACCAGAGCACCTAGAATAATGTATGAATACACTTTTTGGGGTAAATTGACCATGAGGATTGTGATTCTGACATAATTTTGCCATTTAGACATAATCTTGACCCCGAAATCCAAGACGGCCACCATCTGGTAGAGCGAAAACGTAATTTTTGATACACAAATTAACTTTTTAACCAGAGCCGGCACCATCTTGTAAAAGTAACTTTTTTACCAGAGCACCTAGAATAATGTATGAATACACTTTTTGGGGTAAATTGACCATGAGGATTGGGATTCTGACATCATTTTGACATTAAGACTTCCTGTTGACCCCAAAATCCAAGATGGCCACCATCCGGGAGAGCAAAAATGTAAAGTTTTATACACAAATCAACCCCCAGGTCTCCAGGAGATGGGTGATATATGTTCTGTATACATTACTTATTATGGAAGGACAAAAACAAAGAATATCAGAAAAAAGTTTTATTTAATAACTGTAACTTAAGAAAGGAACGAAAACACTTGAAACATGCCAATAAGAAATCATTGTACCCCAATAATTTTACCTTTTGGTCATTAAAAAAAGACATAAAATTGTTAATAACAGGATGCTTTCATGTTGTTAAATGCTACTAATTATTCTAACAATGTAACTGGTGAATAATAAGGACATTGATATATAAGATTAGTCCAAATCAGAGCATTCTGCCTCACTAGAATCTAAATCACCACTATCCGATGAATCCCATCGCCTACATAGCAAAATCGGGAGTGTTAATTCAACTCACAGAGTGTTAAATTTAACACTTTTTCTGAGTCTATATAATCCTCACGGATTCTGAGTTAAAATTACACTTTGAAAAGTGTTAATATTTTAACTCTTTAACAGTGATAAACATTTGACACCCTTGGTGTTATTTTATGACACCACATAAGTGCACCTTTAACTCTAAATTGTGTTATTCCCTTTCACTGAGTGTTAATTTTGAACATACATAGTGTTATTTTATGACTCATTAAAGTGTATTTTTAAGACTAAAATGAGACCGAGGGTCAGTCTCACACCTGTCTTGATAAAGAGAGCCGAGGGATTTTGTTATGGTTCATTGGGTGCAGAGATTTGTGGTGAAGCTCCTCCCATATTTTATGATCAACTCCACCTGAAGTGAATCTAACGCAGTCATAGGTGTTAACATTTAACTCGCTTGATTGACAACGCTCGCAGAGCTTTTTTAACACTAGTGGTGTTAAAACAACTCCAAAATCAACACCTACCAAGTCAAAAATATTAACACTGAAAAAACAACACTACAGATTTTGCTGTGTACTCTGCACATCATAATTTTTCTTTTCATCACAATCATACTCACTCTCATCTTCCTCGCTGTCTTCAACTGGCCTTGATGCAGGTAGATGAGTTGGAAGAGCAGTTTGTGTGTAGCGGACAGGGCGACAATGACCATCCAGCAACTCCCATCCATGTCCGATTGGCAAGGGGTGGTGCTTCAGGGAGGGATGGCGTACTAGATATGCCAAGTAGTTGGCACGGAGGCAAGTGTTGGCGTAATGACAACAGGTCTACTATAGCCTGACTCGCAGCACTGCTCTTATGTAAATATACATTTTTCAGTGTTTTCTCGCTTAGATTTTTTGAAAGTTACTGAGAAATGTGGGCACAGGGTAAAGGCCGATTTACAGTCGGTTTTTACGCACCCACGCACGCAGCTTCTAAGGACTCGTTTTGGTTTATAGTTCCCCCACAGTTGCGCGTGTTGCAATGCAATTCACCGCCAGACTACTAGCTGGAGTAATGTTTTTTGTCGGCTCTTCTTCGTGTGTGGCACACGAAGATTTACATCGTCACGGCGGCTCCTCAGAACCTTTTCCTGGCGGACAAATCCGCCGGTCAGTGACGCGTTATACTAGTGGTCATAGTTTCGGATCTTTTCTGCCAAGTGCTCTTCTATTTTGGTCCATATTCGTTCTTCTAAATCTTCCGTGGTTTCCGCAGTTTCCGGGCATGAAACCGGAAATGCGACTCCGGACGGGATGTAGTAAGCAGACCAATCACAAGCCTTGCGGGCTGCGAGAGGCTCGCGTCGCTTTGTCGCATAGTTGGCTGACGCACCCAAGCCGCAACACGCCCCCCGCAAGTACGCGAGGGGCGTGTTGCGTCTCTCGCGTGCGTGCATGCGTAAATGCCGAGTATAAATCGGCCTTAAGGCACATATCCCCAACACCTACATGAAATTGGACGATTCATTTCCCTCTGCCAGAGCATTTAACACGCTGCTTTGTAGTGTTAGTTACAAGGAGCGTCTACAAAAATTGATATGCAGCTACCTGACTGACATTGCACAAACTATTGATGCAGAGATTGTTTACTCTGTTGGCTCCCACTGTACTAAATTGTCAACCCAGTAACCGATGCAGAACTCAGGCTTTAGTGGACCTGTTGTCATTGATTCTGCTGAGGAGGAGGTGTTACAGGAGCTATTCAAGTTCACAAGACATGTCATCTATGGTGACCACAAGAGTAGCACCATGGCTGAGGCCCCTGCAGTCAACACTTGCCTCCGTGCCAACTACTTGGCATATCTAGTACGCCATCCCTCCCCGGAGCACCACCCCTTGCCAATCGGACATGGATGGGAGTTGCTGGATGGTCATTGTCGCCTGTCCGCTACACACGACCTGCTCTTCCAACTCATCTACCTGCATCAAGGCCAGTTGAAGACAGCGATGAAGATGAAAGGGAGTATGATTGTGATGAGAAGAAAAATGATGATGTGCAGAGTAGGCGATGGGATTCATCGGATAGTGGTGATTTAGATTCTAGTGAGGCAGAATACTCTGATTTGGACTAATCTTATATATCAATGTCCCTATTATTCACCAGTTACATTGTTAGAATAATGTTTAGCATTTAACAACATGAAAGCATCCTGTAATTAACAATTTTATGTCTTTTTTTAATGACCAAAAGGTAAAATTATTGGGGTGCAATGATTTCTTATTGGCATGTTTCAAGTGTTTTTCGTTCCTTTCTTAAGTTACAGTTATTAAATAAAACTTATTTCTGATATTCTTTGTTTTTGTCCTTCCATAAAAAGTAATGTATAAAGAACATACATCACCCATCTCCTGGAGACCTGGGGGCTGATTTGTGTATAACACTTTACATTTTTGCTCTCCCGGATGGTGGCCATCTTGGATTTTGGGGTCAACAGGATGTCTACATGGCAAAATTATGTCAGAATCACAATCCTTATGGTCAATTTACCCCAAAAAGTGTATTCATACATTATTCTAGGTGCTCTGGTAAAAAAGTTACTTTTACAAGATGGTGCCGGCTGCCATTTTTGATTCGGCCCTCTAGCAAAAATGCAGACATTTTTGCAAGGGACATGGGGGCTACATTTTTTATAAATTGTGTGTAAGCCAGAGAATGGTCACGGAATTGAGGTTCCTGACCCTACTATACAGTTGGTGCCTGCGCCTGAGTGAAAGGTGATGGGACAGAGATGCGGTAAAATAAATCAATGTACATTTTACTGAGAGTACATGAGCAGCACTGTAGCCACAGAAATCCATAGTCACAGTCCACCACTGATGTTGAATATTGTGCTCATTGACTACTAAAGCAAAACAGAATTCAAATTATATCCACATAATGAGGTACAAAAGGGCTTGAACCTGAAATAATAACTGAAATAAAGCAACTTATTAGAAAAAAATTCCATCCAGACAATATTCAAAAACATACTTTGTAAACTAGAAAGTCACTCAGTAGACTTCATGCCTCGACCAAGGCCCAAAAGTTCCCTTTAAGTAGATTTAAATTCACTACATCTGTATCAAACACACTCATAAAAAGCAGTCCCCTAAACAGGCTTGATTCTTTTCATCAAGATCGATGAATCATCTCACAATATTAAAAACAGTGAAAAATAAGTGCTGGATGTGCTCTAAAATTTTACCCATACTGCATACTTCAAGCAAGTTTCATGGTAATCTGTCCAGTTGCTTTTGTACAAAATTGCTTACTATCAGACGAATAATACGATTTTTTTGGGCACGAAAACATTAGGGCAGGGTTCAGTTGGGGAATCTAGATTCAGGACCTCTGTGTGGACGCAGAAAAATAAACAAATATACAGAATATTCAATAATTCAGACAGTTTTGATCATTTATTCCAAGAAAAAGTTGTCGAACATATTTACAAGTCAAAAACATGATTGTATTATGCTTCCCGAAACATCTTATGGCTGCTTGTCAGCTTCATTATCAAAAAGCAGTTAATGTTGTTCACAACATTCGAATGAAACCTTTTTGTACACACTGGAAATATAAACTGAGAAAAAACAGCTCAAGATATTACACGACTGTTGCGGAGGGGCATGGCTCTTTACGGTGCTTACAGTGAGGCAGTGAAAGATTTGCATAGTGTGAAGTGTTTTCGAGTGGAGTATTACTAGATAGGAGTTAAATGAACAGCGCGTACAAAAACACAGTGGACAACAAGGGTTAGTACTGATGATTAGGTTGTGAAGATCCTCAGTTAGCTTATTCACTATCAACATAGCAATGCCATATACAGTTATACAACCATGTTAGCGTTAACGCTTCAAACATGTATGTTTTTACACTGCTGGGCTGGTCCGTGCAACAGCAGTCCTTTCTGCACAAATTCAAATACAAAAGTATCATACCAAATGTTGAACAACTTTTAGCAACAATTGTGTTGGCATACAAAAGCTACAGCTCCCATGCGCTTCAATCCCAATTGATCCTTTGAGCTGTGCTACACTTTAACGACATGTGCCAGCCTTTTAAATCAGATTTACATTGAAAGGAAGCACATTCTTCTAAATTCCTACTTTTGAGACTAGGTTGGCAGTGGGAAGAAGCTTCTCAAGGGGAACAGCTAGCAACACCTCTGATATGGTCAGAGCATCATAAGCTGCTTTCAGTCATGCATTGAACTCAGCAGATCCTCTGAATTATATACGGAGGAGGTGCTTCGAGCGAGTGGGGGGCATGCTTAAGCTTACAAAACTCAACAGACGCAAAAACGAAAAAAACTACAAGAAAACAAATATTTTCAGGTGAAAAAGCTGTGTCATACACGTAGAAGACACTGAGGAAGATGTCAAGAGAGGTGTCTGGGTGCTGTAAACATTATCACGTGAGCTCTGCATCGGAGTTAATACATCACTTCCTGTGACTGTCTGCTTAACCCAGCTGCACCACTACACCACTTATCCGGATGTTACACACAGGTCATGTCTGAATACGGCTATACTAATTGGTTTAAAATGCTCTGAGGCATAGATGCTAATATAAACTTATGGGAGCTGTAGCTATTGAACACAAACAGAATGATTGTGGTCTGGTAATGAGGAGAGACTACTTTTGTGCTGCAGATGAAGCCTTTATGAAGGGGAAAGCTAGAGGTTGCTTGTACCTACGCATACACCATAGTCGTCAGTTAGAGGCTGATTCAGGATTGAGGAAGTTCTGTCCCATCAAAGTGCCCCTGGTGTCAGAAAGTAAGACGAGGTTATTAACGAGTCATATAGACAGGAAGTTTCGGAGTGCTGAGGATGAGGTAGGACCACACTACAAAACGCCTCAAAGTCTACTACAACTATTGCTGAGTCACTGAACTCGACCCAGATGCTACACAGTGCTATGAAGCCGAGAGGAGGTTAGGACCATAAAAAAAAATAGAAAGCTCCAACCAACCACTGCCTGGATGTGTTCTACAGAGCTGCATGTCACTGCAAAGAGTCTGAAATAATTAAATAATGAGGGGAGGAGGGAGGGGACAGTAAGCATGGTTATCCCATGGATACTCTCAGAGACTATTTCCAGATGGGAAATTTCCTGTGAGAGTCCTCAACTCAGATACTCAAGAAAGATTCGACCAAAGATGGCTCAATACTGCTCAGGTGTTCCCATAGAATGACCCGTTATTCATATCACAACAATCAGAAAGTTTAAAACTCCAAAAGGTAGCATATAGAACATCACTCCATATCTCTTAATGACACACAATGGCAAGTAACCCATTAACTTGATATCTCCAAGTTTACAGTGTTATTTCTGTTTGTGAGGAGTCATCAAATGCCACGTTAACCTCAATGTAAAGGGTTAGGTAGGTAAAAAAAGAAGACAAAAAAACATTCAGTACAAAATGAATGTAATAGATGTTAGTTCACCAAATTATCCCAATTGTTTCTTGGTCATAAATTAATTTTAAAAACATGTTCATACTAAGTTTTGCAGTGATGATAAACACAATTTGATGTTCTTTGGATTCAACAGAAACAATGCCCCAGAAAACCAGTCGGATTCTCTGCTGGACATTGTCTGACTAACACAGTACTGATTGGAGTTGATACAGGCCTGCTACTTCTAATGTGTGAATTCTATAGTACCCTTTCAAAACAACACAACCATATTAATATTCACAGTTAATTTGCCTCCAGAGTGTGGCACAGATTTGTGAAATATTTGTAACCTTCTTTACATCAGCAAACTTGGGACACTGAAACAATGATATCTTCATTTTAGTTAAAGCAACGATATCTTCATTTTAGTTAAAGCTGAACTCAGCTTCAGCATTATGGTTGCACTCATGCTTTAGGGTAGCGCAAAGACACCAGATTATCACATTCCAACTTCACATTATTGCTGCCCAAAATATTGTTGAATAGTATGACATCATTGAAAGCAAAATAGTTAATTGTTTGATTGACAGAAACCTTCATATGACGAAAGGAATTCCTGACTCATAGAGTTTGTCTAGGTATGTGCACTTCCACTTAAGCTCATAAAATTATTAAATTTCAAATTTCAAATCGCACTTGGTGTGAATCACGTTTAAGGCACGAGGATGTACGGTGCAGTATCGTGTTGTCTGCTGTCAATACCATCATATATAGGGACATGTGGGCAAGCCCATGCTTTGACTTCAGTACACTCATACAATCCAATAAGGTAACCTGTGCCACAGCTCAATACATTACAAATGTTAGGGAAGAGCCGGCCTATACTGAGACTGTGGGGGACAAATATCAACAAAATATAAAACAACACATGGCTGTCACATCTAATTCGCTCTTGGATACATTATCCTCCAGTGAAACATCCTCAGCGTCATGGTGACAGTGACTGGGAGTGGCTAGTGATGGGAGTTCACGGCTGTGGTCTGATTTACGTTATGTACCCGTCCCAGAGTTTCGGAATCATCAGCTCGTCCATCACTTCCAAGTTAAATTATGATCGTGGATTGTTCACAGTTCATTGTGTCAGTCCCTTTTTCCATCAGATTCCATGGCCGTGGGGTAAACAAAGCTGCAGAAACACAAAGAATGAACAGGTCAGCATGGAGAAACAAAGAAACAATGTTTCTACAAGAAAACCACTACGAATAAGGACTTGCTTTCAGAGAAGCTTAAAAATACATTAACATCTTATGAGTCATTGGGTCAAGTTGAGAAATGTTTAAAGGTGATAGGGTGCAAAGAATATTGTATAACAATATTGTTCAAACATTTGTGTATGTGATGCATATTTATGTCCAGAATACCTTTTACATTCTATGCACCACCATTGAAAAATAATGGCTTAATATATTGCTGTTTGCTGGATTAGTTTGTTGTTCAAGTGAGGCAGCAGAGACACTGAAAACAATCTGACCAAGTTAATTAAGCGGTTGTCCTTCTTTATAAATTCCTTGTAAGTAAATATAAGCATTTAGACTTGTAGTATATGCAGCCACCAGCAACAACATTAAACATGTAGCTGGTTTTAATATTGTGGCTGATCAGTGTCTTTTAACTTCTACAGGCCATGAAGCCATGTAAAACACCGGAAACTGCTGAATTAGGTTTAAATCAAATTACTGAGGGTTCAGAATGAAGCATTTCTGAAAAGGCCACACGTTTACACTGACCTGCCACAACTAGGGTTGTCAAAAAAAAACGTATGCTCAGATATTAATCAATACAAAACATTTGCATCGGATAAGATACTCATTTGCCACAGTATTGATACAAAAAGTGAGTCTTTGACTCCTTTAGTTGACACAAAACTTCACACAGCACCACTGCAGACAGGCAGACACACAAACCCTCCCCTCACTAGCAGCTGAACACATGAACTAGTTGACCTTCAAAACACTGATCTGGTGTCACCAGCATAAAACTAACTTAACACAAAGTGGTGGCGACGATGTCGAGTAGCACAACAAACTTGGCAAAGCATCATAAAGACCAACACCCTGGCCTTTATGATGCATTTCAGTAAAGCTCCAGTTTCAACAATTAAACTTAAAGTATTAGACAGTTATTTTAAGCCAATAGCCACATTTGCCATCTGTTAAGTTATCAATAAGCTAGCAGCTATGGCTAATAATAAAACAAATAACGTAAATGTGGGAGCTAGACAGCAAACAATATCATTCCTGCCTGTAACATTAAAAGACAGTGTTCATTAAACAGGTAAACACAATTGTTTGTGTCTAAAAAGTGTTATGTCGGTCTTTAAGTCCTTGATTGCAGCTGAGAAAAGTCAACCAGCAACTGGAAATACACAGTGATTTTGATGTTGTTGTCTGTATTGTTCTAATCTTTACTTAAAAAAATGTATGCCTCTTAATTTTTTTGTAATTTTTCGCCCTGTTGTATCCAAAATGGTATAGAGTCTCGAGTATTTTCCAGGGTATTGGTATAGAGTTTGAAATTCTAGTATCGTGACAACCCACAACATGTAACTAGTTTTAATGTTGTGTCTGATCTGTGTATATTTCTGTACTTATATATAATTCTGCTAAAAGCATCAGATGAATCTCTTATAAAATCAAACCATGATTAATGAAATACTATTTGATATTGCTCAGGCAATTAGAAGGAACTTCCAACCCTAAAATGTCCCCACAGCTCAGCTTCCCAAAACAACGAATTTTAAGTCACAGACTGCGTCACAGTACTACTACACAGTTTTTCTACAATTACCTGCAAAAAAATGTCAACAGCACTTGACACCTGAGAGTTTTACTGCAGATGTGGTTTACTTCAGTGCTTTGCCCTAATAACAGCCCAGCCTCTGACATGCCACAGCTCAGGCAAGCAGAAGTTTGTTCCTCTTTTTATGTGTTGCATAACCACACAGCACATGGCATGAACACAAATGGGTCAGCTTAACGGGATGCACGCAAGTTGGAGATCTTCGCAAATACACTGCAAGGATATGCATTGTTTTGATATGCTGACTTAAAAGTGCACTTGTCACTGCTGAAGAAGAGCCCTTCAAATTCTACTCATACATACATAAATAAAGACTATGCTTCACAACATGGTCAATAAGGGTTCCTGCGTAGCTTATTGCCACAGCAGGGCTGTCTGGCAGTTCACCGTCCAGTTAAAATCCTGGCACCATGGACCTGTTTTCTGGATGAGGGGTTGATAGAGGCTACTGGTGGCTCATTGAACGACCTTTGTTCATCTCTAAGCTTTGGACAAGCAAAAGGAATTCCATTCATTTCTGACATGAACCCTGTTTTCCTGTCATTTATTAACATAATCATTGAGTCAACAGTACTGAGATGCCTGCTTGAACTCAGCAGCCTGACAGTAATTCTTCAGCATTTAGACTTTTGTTTGTCATCTCTTGGTTTTACAGCAGCAGCTTTGAACATCCTCTCGAAGAAAATGGTGTCCCTGTGTGTGAACACTCTGTGTGAACACTCTGAACTGACCTGAGGCACCCATTTTACAAACATGCCTCTCATACCTGAGTACACACCCAACCACGGATTTGTTACACAACTTTGAGCTGAGTGCAACAGAGGACTCTTTCTTTCAAAGTGAGGCCGGTATGAAGAAGGTGAAAAGAAAATACTCTGATATGGGGACTCTCTCAATAGCTACTAATGGTCCTGTGGTTGAGAATGTATAGAAACTGAAAAACTACAAGTAAAAGTATGTAGGATCTGTTGAGGCACAGATACACTAGTACAGGCTCAGAATGCTTCAGACCTGCTCATACAAGTGCTCAGAAGTGGGGAAGGATAAGGAAGTTTTCTGTCCAATGATCACATTGGATCACCTGTACTTGATCTACTGAGTGCAAACCCCTGTCAGTTCCATTGGTGTTGTTCTGTACAGGACCCTGAGCTCTGACCTCTCTGCAGTGGCAAGATTACAACCATTTTCTCTATTGCACTACACAAACCAAATTGACATCCCGCTGGACAGAAGCTAATAAAGCTGTCACATAAGAGTTAGGCCCAGCTTAATTCATCAGCATAACAAGTAATTTAAAATGTTTGCTCATGTCCACACAGACATCCATGTGCAGCCCCAACCTGATGTCTGTGAACATGGTATCCAGGTTGCAGAAATTAAATGTGAAAGCAAGAGGACACTTTGTGTTCAGAGTCTAAATGCTACTGAATGCTGACCCCTGGTAAAACTGTCATGGTGCATCATGTAAACATTTGAAACCCCCTCTGGTAAGACCCATGGTGAAGTCAGCATATCATTTTTCTGTGCACTGCTCTGTTGGAGGTATTACTGCTACATAAATAAACAAAACACAAAGAAACAAAGCAAAGGTCAAAACCGAGCAAATATCGAACAAACTTGGATCTTCTGCCTCCTTAGCCATCCTGCCGACTATTTATTGTTGAATAACCCATAGCAGACACACTTATTACAAACAGCAAAGACTTTAGGGAAGTGTTGGGGGCTGGTTTCTTGTTATCCTGGGACGCTGTGGCAGCTCTCCATGATTACGATAGGGAAAACTGGCTTTTTACAAGCTCATAGTCATATTGTATGTGTGTGACATGCAATGCAAAATATTCCTCATGGCTGGCACTCACAAACACTATTCATCATGTAAGTTCAGGTGTGTGCCTTTCCCTTGATGCCAACCTGACAAAGCATTTCGAGAAGGTTGGACACCTTAGACAAATTCAACAATGTGACATTTTATCTCTCAATCAAGCCTAAAGATTAGAAACATTTGCCAATTGGGAGGAAAGACTGGTCCTGAAAGAGCTTGTCACAAACTTCCACAAAGTTTGTGTAGAGTTACAAAACAGCTGACATTGGTCAAGGTTTGTTTGACAATCTGCAGCGCTCAGGTAATCCTCCCATCTTGAACTTCTCACACTCTTATTTTGTCAGAGGACAGAGCGTGCAGTTGACAACGGCAGTGACACAGCAAATCCAAATCTTTGCCTTCTGCAACAGATGCTGACCACTCCTCTTTTCATCTATTATTTAAAGGCCAAAATGAGCCAGGACAGCTTTGTTAGAGCTATCAAACAATGTGAACCGTCAGCAGTGAAAACACAAGCACCAAAAAGAATCCAGCCAAAGTATTATCACGTACAGCACCTGCAGTGAGCTGTGAGGGTGTGATAGACGCTGTGCTGACTATGAGGAGATTAACACAGTGTAAAGAGCTTACAAACCATTAGATCCACCACAGCCACCATGAATGGAGACAGTGGACTGGAAAAAATGTGGATCAATGTTATTCCTGAACCCCGTGGGATCACAGGGTTTCCAGGACTGTATATGGCCTAGAAGGTGCATCCTAAATTGTTTTTTTTTTAAGGAAGGTTTTGTAAAAAATGAAATTAAAGTGGTTACACTACTGAACTTGCTTTTACTATCCTTCACTCTTATCCTCATAATACAAACAAGAACACAAAGAGTAGCTTCACCATAATCATTTGTATAAGCACTTGTGTGTGCAGTTGTTGCTCTGAACCCTGAGGGCCCTGAGGACATTTTAAAAGGCTTTACAGCCACTGAAGCCAGACATTTAAACCAGGTTGCATAAGAAAACCAATGCACTCATCACACCCACTCCCAAATCTCATAAAAGGTAGCCTTTCTTTGGCATTACTCCGGCCTTCTAAAGTACCCCCCACTGACTGAACCAACGGGGAACATACTGTACCCTGGCTTCAAACTGCTGTCCAAACAACCTAATTTCCTTAAGAGGAGCGGGATCAGCATTCTTTCTGAACGTTCTTTGCCTTTGTTCGAAATGAACACTGCTTTGGAATACAGAGATAAGGATTGAAGACATGCAAAGAGAAAAACATCAAACCAGCTGGAAGGCAACAGCATAGTCATTATGGTGCAGGAGGTATTCATAGGTGCAGCACAAGGACAACACCCTGAAAATGCCTCAACTTGTAAAAAGCCTGAACAGGCTGTCAATGGAATCAACAAGGATTCCTAAAATACAGGGTGAACACGTGGGAAGGGCTAGAGCTTACAGTGCTCTGTCCTGGTTTAAACTGAGGCGGCACACGGCTGGCAGGCTGCGAGAGGACAAAATGTTCCCGGCACAAGCCTCCATAAGCCCTGAACTAGGAGCAGGACTCTCATTGTCCAGCTCAGGAGAGGGAGGCAAAAAGGAGGGAGGGATGATGGGGTGTGTACCAAACAGAGATACTCGTGGTAGTGTAAAGATGTTGACAAAATGTCTGATGTCATTTAATAAGTCTCACATGTTATTTTTCTTTCAAATAACCAGCACTAGGGGGCCTCTCTCATTTGATAGCTTCATTTTAAGTGCATGGGAATTTTTTTTAGGCAGTGTCTCGCAAATGTGGTTGTGGATAATCTCTGTTCATCACAAACACTTGACAGCTGTGTAGGGGGAGCACAGAGCAGTGGGGTCAACAAAGAACTGACAAATGATTAGGCTGAAATGTAGCTAACACCATCATTGTAAGAAAGCTACAAATCCATGCTAAATCAGTCAATATTATTGAGTTACTGGTCCGTGTCAGCAGATAAGTAACAGCAAACAGCAGGATAGAAATGTAAATAAAGTTTGAGCTAATGTAAGAACAGTCACTTTTAGAGCCGAAGCAATTGGTCTCTTATGATGAACAGTTTAAGTCACTTTTTAAGAAATTATGCCATCAAACTCTGTAGTTGCAGCCTCTTCAATTGGAGTGTTTGTTGCTTTTCTCTATTGTACTGTTTTTTATTGTTTGATTTTAAAGTGTAAAACTGTTTGGATTTTGTCCAGTTTGCCAGAACAACCAGTTTTTGCATTTTAATCTGTGGAGTAAGGTATGGAACAGCAGAGTTATAACAAAGTCCAAACATAACCCAGTTTAGAATTAGGTACAAAGATATGTTGTTCACGAGGTACAAGGATGAAGAGGGGATTTGACAATAACTTGCAGGGATACTGTTTCAATATTTGGTCACTTGATATTTAGTTTTTATTTATGTAGGTGTAAATATAGCCATATTTTGTCAGTCCCCCCAAACGATGAGTGGTATAAATAATAATAATTATTATTATTATCTCATAACTCAGGCAAATCAGATATTGATTAATATGAGCAGGCATTTTTTATTAAGGCTACGTAGAGCTCAACCCAATAAATACAATAAAGATTTATGATATCATATCATCAGGATCAAGATTTTATTTACTGAGAAATTGAATGTGAAAATCTCTTGCAATGTTGAGGAAAGAAAACAACCAACCAACAAACAAAGTGGTGAAGCACAGAATTGTCAGGTTGTTTAAACATCTGGTGTTGAAGAATGGTAACTTCTCAGTTTCTCGTTTCAACAGAAATTAAATAATGGCTTTGGGTACTATAATGTTGGTAACACTGAACAAACTCATTAAAAACTCCATCTTTATAGATTTAAAAGTAATCAATAAGTTGTGACTGGAACAGATCACTGAGAAATAACATCAATCAAATATATGGCCCAAACAAACTACAGATAGTTTCTGTTTATCTATTGGTGCTAAATCTCATCAGTGATTTGAGTATCGTCATGCTGACGTTGCTGATAGAGCGCATCCCCCCCCCCTCCCTATTTGCAGCACTAATCCCACTCTCTCTTTTAGATGACAGCTTTTCTCATTGCACCAGAGCAGGGATCTGGGCCTGTTGCATAACTCACCATCCTATCATGCCACAAGAGAACAAGGCCAATCTGCTGCGATGGACTAACACGCAATGGCATCTTCAGAGCCATCGTTGACCGAGAGGTGTTACGTCACACAGTGTGTGTGTGTGGGGGGGGGGGGGGGGGTTTACAATGAGGGGTTAAAAGAGAGTGGGTTACAGGATTGGATGGCTAATTGTCAAACAAATGCTGATTAGTCTTTGTTAATGCAGGGTTCAGGTTCAAACAAACAGACTGACAGTTCAGGTCACTGAGCATTCACTCAGCAGCTGATTGATGTGCTACAAGGAGTTTCTGCTCTAAATAGCAAACTCAGACAATTACCATCTTAAAGGGACACTTTTCCTACACTGCAGTAGTTGCTTCCTACTGAGTGTGCAGGTTTGTTTTGGGGGAGGGGGTGGGAGATGGCATTTCTCTAATAGTCATACAAAAGTTGTCAAATCCGTGTGAAGTTATGTCAGGATTAAGTAAAGGGTTTGATAATCCCCCCCCCAGAATATTTCAAAAAATATTCTGTTATTTATAAATGTAGAATGTAGGTCTATGTACCACTCTGATACCACATCTTTAAAGTATATTAGTGACACCCAGGTTAAACTACCATTTTTATTATTCTTATATCACTTCTTCTTCACAGCTCCAAGACAGCAGCTGTACTACCTCTGGCAAGTACTTATTTTAGAGCAGCAAAGATGTAGTGATTTCCGGCAGTGAAGTAAAACCGCGATGTGTACCATATATAGGACCTCAGTTTCAAGGTGGTCACTAGTGTCACCAGTTACAAGACAAGTAATATCAATTGTTATTTATTCCCTAAATGTTTTTAGTTTTGTAGATGCTGTTGCACTGTTTTGTCCTACCGTTTAAAACTTGAAAACTCTTTTATTTGAAATAACTATGGGTAGACTTTGGCAGCTTTTTAAAAAGGAAGTATTTGTTGTGTATTCCCAGATTTACTCTCGTTTGTGGGGGGTTTTCCTTTGTGCAAACTCGATAATAAAAGATGTTGTATATTCTTTATTATTAGATTGCATTTGTTTTTGTCAATGGGTTTAACCTAAGCCAGACCATACAACAATGATAACAATCATCAATTGCAGACATGGTTAGCAACATAAAGCTGTTAGAACACGTTATACAAGTTATTTTCTAAAATGCACTAGTATCAGCCAATATGCAAAATCAAGGTTTTAGGAATCGGTATCAGGGAGGGAAAATTGTATTGGAAGATCTGTAGTATCAAAACTTACAGAACTCTTTGTTTACATCCATCCATCAATTTCCCATAGTTCTTTGTGGCTTGCATGTTTAAATACACAACAATAATCCAATTGTAATGCGATTAATAAAGTTAATGTGAGCACAATACTGTGATTATGTAAAGTGATTATGCTCATAAGCAGAAAGTATATTTATATGCTGAGTATTCCTGTTTTAGCCTCATTATTATAAGACAAAAGAAAATATTTACACATTGACCTTAATCAACTTTTACCCACTCATATTTTTATAAAGATATAAAAATAAAGAATACTACTTCATCGTTGGAGTTTTGGACAGTGGTCTGAGTCTGAGGTTTCAGCAAAATTAAATTATGGAAATAAATATCATGCTAACACAGATGTGTTACAGGCATCCCAGTTCCCTACCGCAACAATTCATCTCTCAAAATCCACAGTGGTAGGAATAAAGAGGCTTCAGGTAAATGGGTACATCGAGGAAACATGCATATCACTGAGTAAGGATCCACAGGTATTGATGCACAGCAAGTAATTCGATGAAAACAGAAGTCAGAATAAGGTGATGTCTGGTGGGATGTGATCCACTGCCAGGTTTGAATATCACATGATGCATGAGTCCTGTGGACAGGACATGTACACAGGTTAATACCAAACGAAAACGTTCACTGTTAGTGCATCTCTGCCAATAACTCATTGCCTTCTGCCTCACTCTCTCATACACAAACCCTGACTGTGTGTATTTAGTCAAAGCCAGGCTGTTTGCCCTGAGGCCCAGGGCGTACCAATCTCTAACCCCAACTTCTCCACCTACTAACAGGCCATCAGCACACCTCTTGTTACCTCAGTTCAGCTTTAACTGCACTGGTGTCTTTGTTCAATAATTCAAGGAAGATTCCTGAACCACTTGTACACATCAGTCAGTAAACACCAATAATCTTGTTAACAGTGGCTCAGGTTTGTGTCTTGACGTCAGTGCTCTGCAGTAGATACTTTCACTCTTGTTAATCCTTTGACAGTCATGTAGGAAGACAACATGTCATAGGATCAACACTTGCGGCTCTTATGGCTCAATAATGGTAAACGGACTGTTAAGCATTTTTCTAGTCTTATCAACCACTCAAAGCTCTGTAGTTATATAACTTATATAACTTATGAAGGAGGTTGAGCCTACCTGGGAAGGAGAGAGGTTCCCTCGTTGACTGGTTAGGGTAAAAAAGGAGAATTTCGGAAAGATGGGGGCTGTCATGTAGCACATGTGACTTGGTCCATCCGCACCTCCAGCTGGAAGGCGTCTGGTCTGTCCTGAGGGTTGACTGCGAGCATGTCTTGAAGGAGTTTTTTCACACCTTCAGACATGGAGCTCCTGGCCCTCTGAGGGATATGGAGAACCATCTTGGGATTCTCCAACAGGGCCTCCCCAACAGGTACAATCTCTGTGCCCTGCCGTATGTAGGTGCCTAACAGTTCACGCTTGGACTCTGCATCAATGAAAGTGATCCGCTCAACCATTGCCCAGATGATGATGCCCAGGGCGAAGATATCAGCCTTGGCTGTGTAGTGGCCCTCCCACACCTCGGGGGCCATGAAGAAGTCTGAGCCACAAGCTGACGACAACCAGAACTTGTTAATGTTGATGATGTTATTCTGGTTACTGCCTTGGCCACTTGCTGCTGTAGCTGATGAAGGGTGTTCTTCACTGTTCTTAGAGTTTAGGCCAGCACAAACTTTACTGAGGCCAAAGTCTGCGACTTTGAGAACAGGGGAACCAGATTTCTGTGAGATGAGAATGTTATCTGGTTTCAGATCACGATGGACAATATTGTTCTTGTGTAAGAAAGCTACTGCACTTGTCAACTGCCGCATAAAGCTCCTGTTGGTGTGGGGGTCGGGCCGACGGGACAAGATGTACTGGTTGAGGTCTCCACCCTCACAAAACTCCATGACGAACCAGAGATAACATGGCTCCTCTGGGTAACCCAGGATGCGCTCCCCTGCAGAAAGCAGATTGGAAAGGGACAGATAAATTGATCAGTGAGATAACAGCACTCAAACTGTGAAATAACACTCATTCTATAAACACCACACCAATCAATAATACAAAAGTTAAGTCCGACACGACTGTAGCGCCACTTTATACTACCATTTTTTTGGTATTTGGCATGGTCCTTGTGGTTCAACTGCAGGGACAATGGTTCCTGTATTTAGACAAAGGTCTCACTAGGATTGCGGGGTAATCTTTTTACCCCGCAATACATCAGCAGGTTAATTTGCCTAATCACCCCTGGATTTTAGGCTGCACCAAAAACAAAGACAAAAGATGGTCTGCAGGAACCTTTGAGTTCCTGGACAAAAGATCTGCATACTTTTGGTCGAAACATGGATTGAAGATATTTCTTCAGCAGTACACTTCCTAGACTGTCAGATTATCATGGGTGTCAAACAAAACAGATAAAATGTTTTAAAATAACTTCATAAAAGTCTAAAAAACTACATTTGTTATTTATCAGTCAATATATTGCATCGTAATAAGAACCTTCTGATATATCTGTCTCTAATAGAAAGTGATATTTTTACATGTAACTTCTGTAATCCACCACCTAATCAGGTTTATCCAATAAAACATCATCCCAAAGGCTTGGACTAAAAACGTGGCACATCTTGATTTTACTTTCTCTTCCTCCAGCTCTCAAAAGTGTGAAGAAGCAGTGAAACAGGTTTACACAACATCCAAACACCACTGCTCCCCCACACGACCTCCCCTAATGATCACTGTGGGCTGTTGTGCAATAGCTGCTGACTACTTGGCTTTACACTTTAAAAACTAGGTTAAGTGGACTGAGATAAAACCCAAGTGGGTATACAAGTCATTTAAGCCATGTATTCAAATTCTAAAAACATTAGGACTTGATGAAAATATGTCAGCTCAAGATGAATATTTTATTTGAAAAGCCTGAATGGTGGAACTTACATAACAGCCTGGCTATTGTAAGAAAAGAGGCAAACACTATTCCCCTTTTCAGTTGTCAACAAGATTATTTGTAAACAGATCAGGCTGTTGGTATTTCAATGCAAAAATGTATTCGTTAAAAGATACATTGAATAGTTTAGATGAATTTCTCCTAGGGCCTGCTGAGTAATAACAAAGGAAATGGAAAGTAGGTCAAACTGCAGCAATAATATAGACATACCATATAAATGTAGCTGTCAGATGATAAAGCTGCAGTATTTCATTCTAATATACCACATTAAATTGTGACATCATTGTTAAGTGTCTGAAATCCCAGTACATGCAATGGGTTAACATGATGCCAAGTAGTACACTGTGTTCTCTTATGAGCGGAGGGATACACAGTGTACTCTATGTGCCTGCTATAGGGAACCTATAGAGTAGTCACTGACATATAGAACGAGACAACTGGCTGTGAACGATTTTTTGTAATCCTTTAAAAGACTTATATTTCGGGATAACTTTCCACAGAAGGACATGAATGTAAATAATCTGTGTAGTACACAGGTCAATAAAATGCTATGAGCAAAAGTTGTATTTTTCAATTGATTTAATTGGTAACCCAGGGCAACGATGTTGATGAAGCTTGCAGCCAAAATAGACTTTTGTACAAGTTTAATGTTAAAAAGCACAGGCATTTTGTTAATTATCTTTCTAATAAAATACGTAACTTACCAAACTTTTATGTTATCACGAGACAAGTGTACATTTAATAGAGGTGATTCTAAAGTTTGGATTGAGAGCTTCAGATAATGATCCCTTTGTTAACAACTTTGTAAGACTAGCATGAATGTGTGCTTATAGTGTGAGGACTCACTTCACCTCTTAGCTCCCTGTTACTGACTGGATGTATTCTTTCCTTACGAGGGCTTCTGGTGCTAATAATAAGTGAGTAGTAAACATGGCATCAGCTTTACCTTTGAGGGACGTCTCCACCAGGCGCAGGTACTGTCTGGACCTCTTGTTTCCGTGGCTCATCTTTTGGGCCAGGCCGTTCTTCTGCAGGACACACTCGTCCAGCTGGACCACATTCTGGTGCCGGTTCTCCAGGCTGGTTAGGGCCCAGAACTCGGCCAAAGCCAGCTCCACGTTTTCCGGGGCGTCGCAGTGGAGCCTCTTCACCGCCACCCGGGCCCCTGTTTTCCGGGATACAGCCTCATAAACCACCCCGTAGCTGCCCCGGCCGACCTCCCGCAGGAGATTGTATCGGGGAGACACCACCGTGCCGGGCTGAGGCCGCTCACTCCGCAGGAAGCCGATTGAGAAGCAGTCGTCGTCCTCTTCCTCCACCATTGGCTCCGTGTGGTTGTTGTTCTCCACCTTGAGGGAGCGAAGGACCATGCCGGCCTCCCTCTTTATCTTGGCGGCCACACTCCGCCTGCAGCCCCGCACAACGCCGCTTACCTTTCTCCTCTTCTTCCCGTCGCAAATATCCATAGCTTCCTTTTTGTTGAAAGTAAGCATGAAGGGAGGACGTGTTTAACTTTCATTACTTTAAATCTAAACTAATAGTTGGACGTCCTGACGCCTGCCTGCTCGTTGTTCCCAGAGGTTCAGCGCCAGCCTGCCGACAGTCTGGTGTGTTTCAGCCGTGAACAAGAGCCCAAAGAGGAAGAGCCGCTGATCTTCATAAACACACAGTTCCAGCTGCTGTGAGTGAGAGGAAGATTCGTGATGAAGAGGAGCAGCTGGAACAAGGAGCTGAGCTTCATAAACAAAATGTTCCAGAGGACCGGGAACAGAACAGAGGGCGCGGCCTCCGCTGCAGCTCCTACACGCTGATAGGTGGAGAGAGAGTAAGAGCTCCTGTAGAAGAGGTGGGGGATACAGTGAGCAGTGAGCACGCGACGTTTGTTTTCGTTTTGAAACACTAACCAACCGTGAGAAGGATCCATGATTATTGTTGTTATTAATATTCATTGTCTTTAGCATTTTAAACTTTCTGTGGCACTATATACAGACACATCCGGGTCCTCAGCAGAGGGTCCGCGGCACTTGTACACTTTCATGTCCACAGCCTCACACTGACTGTCCAGAAACCACATGAGCCCTCATTTATACACACTCATATTTACATATTCTGCTAAACAGGTTGACTGAAGCTTCATCTTTAATACTTTGTAAGGCTCGGTTCTTTTAACCTGTGTTGATTAATCAATCAATCAATCAAAGTTTATTTGTAGAGCCCATATTGACAAATCACAATTTGTCTCATAAGGCTTTAACAAAGACCGACATCCTCTGCCCTTAACCCTCAACTTACAAAAAAAACCTTTTAAAAGAAACCTCAGAGAGAGCCACATGTGAGTGATCCCTCTCCCAAGAGGCACAGAAGTGCAAAAGATGCCACGTGTAATGGAGAACATCAGCAAGATAAGGGTATTTGCAGCATTGATAAGAATAAACACTTTGTAGCATAATGGAAGTGCAATGAATTGATGGATTATTGTCAGTAATGGTCGAGTATCTTAGGAGAAATACTATATATCAAGTAGTCCTGCCTCAACCCTAGTCTATGGTCAGCATCCAGCAAGATCATGATCCACCACCAAGATCGGATGCCATTATAGTCCACAGTCATTGTCCACTGCTGCCATTAGGATCCACCATCAGCTGCCACCTCAATTGTGGTCCACCACCATTATCAGATGCCAACATAATACAGGATCTGCACGATCACGATCTCTGATACGCGATCCACCAACATAATCCACGATGTGGCTGCAGCCACGGCCCTGGATCCGCGGACGATAAGGCAAAGGGACTCCGGGGAAGAAGTCAAGTCAGTAACATGTATTGATGTGATATTAATTTCTTTCATGTGATAACGATTGAGAAGAGGAAGGAGAAGCTGGGAAGAGAAGCTCCGTGTGTCATGTGTCCCCAGACATTCTTGACCTACAGCAGCATAACTCAGAGCAGGTCTAAGACAAGCCTGGACCGCCTCTCACTATAAGCTTTATCGTAAAGGAAGGTTTTAAGCCTACTCTTAAACGTACAGATGGTGTCTGCCTCCTGAACTGAAAGTGGGAGATGATTCCACAGGAGAGGAGCTTGATAGCTGAAAGCTCTGGCTCCTACTCTACTTTTAGAGACTTTAGATACGACAAGTAAGCCTGAATTCTGGGAGCGCAGTGCTCTAGTGGGTTGTTGTGGTACTATCAGCTCTTTGAGGTATAACGGTGCCATATTATTAAGGGCCTTGAAGGTGAGGAGGAGAATTTTAAACTCTATTCTAGATTTAACCGAAGCCAGTGTAGTGAAGCTAATACAGGACAAATGTGGTCTCTTTACCTGGTTCTTGCCATTTATAAACATACATCTTGCATACAACACTGAGCTATTACAGTTTTTCTCAATTGGTTTGGCTCATTTCACGAAACAGAAATGACATTCTCAAAACAACACGTGCAAACCTCCAAACCACTGCGCACAACAGATTGGAAGATCTCATTCCTTTAATCAAATTGCAATTGTATTAGCACCGCCTTGCACATGACAAGCACAATTTTCATATGATTTAGGACACCTTTGCAAACGGTTAGGTACAATTGCCTTCAGTTAGCCCAATTACCAATTGAATATATCTTGCTGGTCTAAACAGACTGTTGCTTCTCAGTCAAGTGGTTGTTCTCTGCAGAACATGTTGGCATAATTTCCTTGTTTACATCATCACCTGCACAATAGTTCACTCCACTGTCAAAATCTTTCAGGCACATAATATCATGAAAAACTTCATGGTATATACTGTAATATGGATCTCTTGGATCATCGGCATAATTTTCAGGTGCAACTAGAATTTTTCTGATCAAGGGGGAGTTTCACACATCCGATCACCAATCACATAGTAAGTTTAGTTAGCTGACAGGTGCTATCCAGGAGCATAAATGCTTCCATCAAATATTTAGAGCTTGACCAAGTTCAGTACAATTTATGAACATGGAAGCACCTGGCCAGGGAAACGACCAAGGGCAGCTGCCTGCTTGAGAGGAGGAAGAAGAAGAGGAAGAGGAGCAAGGGTGCGTGGTGGTGGAGAAGGGGGAAGAGGCCGAGGAGGACGAAGACAACAATTTGTGCCAGATGAAATTCGGGCTACACTTTTGGACCATGTGGTCAACCATGGCCTCACAATGGCAGAGGCAGGTCGTCGAGTTCAGCCTAATGTGCCACGCTCTACAGTGTCCTCTATCATCCAAACAAAACAGGTATGTGGTCAGTCAACTATGGAATTATTGATGGTAGAGTTAACTGTAGTATTCAAATTTATTGAACTAAAGTCAAAGTAAACAACTAAATACAAATGGTAATAGTGTCTAGCTTCCACCGTGGCCCGCTAATCATGGCGTGGTTCACTGCCCATCCAAGAATGCTGATGGTGCTCTTATCACCTTACTCCCCATTCCTCAATCCTTTCGAGGAGTTTTTATCTGCGTGGAGTTGGAGGGTCTATGAGCATCGGGCTCAAAACCAGAGGTCCCTTCTCCAGGCAATGGATGCTGCTTGTGGTGATGTCACAGCAGAGCAGTGTCAGGGATGGTTGCAGCATGCACGCCGATTCCTCCCCCGTTGCACAGCAAGGGAGAACATCAGATGTGATGTTGATGAAAATCTGTGGCCAGACAGACATGAGGTCGAGGATGAGCAGGAGAGTGAGGATGAAAACTAGTGAAACTCCAGCTTTACTTAAGTTTCTTACTGTATGTGTTGTTAGTGTAGGCTATACCTTATTTTAGTTTTGATGTTCTTATTGTCCCACAGTATATTGTGCTGTACACATTTCCTGTTACTGTAACCACGATGTATGGCAATTACTGTAACAATTTCTATGCCTGTATGACTGCAATAAAGTATTTTATGTGAAACCTTGAATTAATCTTATTTCTGTTTACACATAGTATTCTGGAAAGAAAACATCTACTGTAACCATTCAGTGTCAAAGGACTGAGCTAAGATTGAAATGTGCACATGAGGGCTATTTCTATGGTCCACTGCCATACTGACAAAACATGTAACATTTTGACCTGTAGTGTTTAAACAATGCCAAAGGGACTTTTCATTTTGGGGGCACTGACTATTTGTATGAGAAGAGAATTTAGTTTTGACTGATGAGTTGTCTGTTTTGGGAGAGATATGACCTTTTGCAGGTGTGCCATGGAGTTTTGCTGAACCATCCAGGTTATTTTGGCAAATGTATTTAAACCTTGGAGAATGTCCTTTTCCCCCCGAGAGATGAGCCACCAGCAATCGAGAAGGAACTTTTCATTTTGGGGGCACTGACAATTTATATGAGAAAATGATTTGGTTTTGAAGCTTGAGTTAACTGTTTTGGGTGAGATATGCCCTTTTGAAGGTGATCTATGTAGTTGTGCTGAACCATATAGGCTATTTTGCCAATTGCACTTAGTGCTCTGAGAATGTCATTTCTGTTTTGTGAAATGAGCCAAACCAATTGAGAAAAACTGTAAAGTAATTCACAGATTCATGTTTTTACTTTAAACATGCATGTAGAAGGGACAGTGAATCCTCAAGCCATCTGTGGATGCCACACATACTCCCACATTAGTGAGATGTCGGACCTTGATGGGCAGCACACAACTTATCTAATCTTGGACGGATGGAGGTTTTCAGGCAGAGGGAGAAATCAGCCTCACAATATGTTGGATGCATGTTAATGTGTATTTAAAGACATTTCAATTTGTGGGAAAGAAATTGGTTCGAAAATTAAAAAAACAACAATTTGTTTTCTAATCAAACAAAGATTTCGCGAACCCCCTGCAGTACCTCCGCGGACCCCCTAGGGGTCGCGGACCCCCTGTTGAAGACCTCTGCTCTAGGGTATTTAGGGCCAAGTATTAAAACCTCTGTTTTATCTGATTTTAATAAGAGAAAATTGCAGGTTATCCAGGTTTCTATTTCCTCAAGACATTAGTTTAGTTTATTGATTACACTCTTCTGTTTTTATTGACAAGTATAAGTGGGTGTCATCCGCATAGCAGTGGACATTTACTGAGTGTGTCCTGATAATGTTTCCTAGTGGAAGCTTATATAATGAGAATAAAATTGGGCTGAGCACAGAGCCCTGTGGAACGGCGTGGTTAACTTTGGTGCGCATAGATGACTCATTAATTTGCACAAGTTGGAATCGATCGGACAAATAGGATTTAAACCAGTTCAGGGCGGTTCCTTTAATGCTTATTAACTGTTCTAGTCTCTGTAATAGAATGTTATGGTCAATAGTGTTGAATGCTGCACTAAGATCTAACAGATCGAGGACAGACACAAATCCCTGATCTCAAGCTATCAAAAGGTCATTAGTGACTTTTGCCAAGGCTGTCTCCGTACTGTGATTAGCTCTAAACCCTGACTGAAAGTCTTCATATACATCACTTTCCTGGAGAAACTCACACAGCTGATTGGCTACAACCTTTTCAAGGATTTTAGAGAGGAAGGGGAGGTTGGATTTCGTTGTTGTTGATGCTCTGCAGCTGCTTAGTGATTCCCCTTCAAACAGTTCTGAAATGTAGTGTGTCGTCTGAAGATTCTCTGGAGGAGCCGATTTCAGAACACAGCAGGAGATCCTCCGCAGAATTCCCCACAAGTGAGTGGGGAGGTTGAATTTGTGTGCCTGTTGCTTCTAACAAGCAACAGGCACACAAATGTCAAAGAAATTCGCTACAAATATCTGCAGATGAATAAGGTGTGCCATACATATAGAAGACACCTGTGAAGATTTCATGTTACCTTCTCTTATGTAACCCCAAAGAATTTTGGTTTGCATGACACCCCTGGTAGTCATGGTTAATATGCTAAATTGCTGGTTTTCTGCAGAGTTGACATACATAAAAAAAAACATTTGACCCGACCATGAGGGTGATTTGCCGTCCTGACAGACCTAGCAGAGCTTAAACCCAGCACTGTCAGATAAAAACAAGTCCTGCTTTTGTATTATTCCATCCCATTGTAGCATTCATTACCCTGCATACCAGACTGGCTGAACCTAGAGAGTAGACCATATATTATCACAGCTCAGTGGCCAGCAAAGCTTTATTTGTGGCTCTAATCAAAAGGGGAATTTACTGAGGCTTAGGCCCCTGCACTGCAATCAACTGGAATCTGAGGACACATTGCTGCATATTTAGTTCATTTCAACGACGCGGATGATGAAATCAAATAAGAAAGACTTGGATACTGTTCAAGGTCCATCTATGAGACATAAAGAAGCCCCCTGTCATTTACATTTATATCACTATTTTTTTTTTTATTATTATTTTTGCACAAGGTACTACATATATAAAGTTAATTGGAATATGACAAACACCACTGAACAAGTCGACAACCACCAGACAGTTGTTGACTTCACCTGGTTAGTAATCCAGCATATTCAAAGGGCAGACTGCCAACAAAGCTACTGCACATTCATGCTCTTGAGAACCGGCTTTCAGATATGCACTGAACTCCAGAGATCCTCCGGAGTTTTGTGGACTCCCCCATCTGGCACACTTGTAAAAAATCTGGATAAAGTTTAAGCTGATGCAAGAACACAGCAGATCCTCTGCAGGATTCAACACTACTCTCACAACACTCACAGATGCAAAAAGGAAAAAACAACAATAAAGAGAATACAAATATCTCAGAATTAAAAAGTGGAGACATACACAAAGAACACACCCCAAAAAATCTTCTGAAAAAGCAAAAAGAAAACAAATATCTTCCCGCTAAAAAAGCAGAGCCTCCCTCGTAGAAGACACAGACGAAGATGTCAAGAGAGTTTGTTGGGATAAAAGCTGTGACAGGGTATTGTAGACAAAATCATGTGATCTCCAAAGCAGAGTTAATACGTCACATCCTGTCTCTGTCTGCTGCACCTGGCTGCTCCACCTCTCGCTTGAATAATGATGAGGATTTGATTCTGATGTGAAATGTGCAGAGAACCTCACGCTGTGTTGTGCATGTGTGAAAGGCTCCGGACATGTCTGAAAACGGCCTATGTTACGTCCTGCCTCTGCCTGCTGAACCACTCATATAAATCATCCGGAGGACTTGTTGCTGTTTTGAATGTGTCTGAGTGGAGAACCTCCCGCTTTGTCGTTCATGTGTGAAAGGAAACCCCTGGAGAAAGTCCAGACCCAATTCTCGGGAGTTCCTCTGGAGGTCATTTGTGAGCATGGCTTGTTGTTTAGTGTATTGACCCAGTATTTTTTGTACCAGTGGTCGAAGGGTCAGTGTTTTGCTTCGAACCAGAACCGGGAAGCTAGCCTACTAAACCTTTAGACGATTGGAAAACGTGTTTTCCGTTTTAATGAAATATTGAAAAGAAAATCTTATAAATGCTAATAAATGGAAATCAGGAATCAAAACACGTGTGGTTATCCTTCCCTCACTCTTTTCGTGTGACCCAGAGGTTGAGACACAGAGGTTGCTCTTTGTGGAAGTTGAGCTTCGTAGTATCTGTGATGTCGGCAGAGGGTGCGCTGCCATCTGTTATTCTGTCTCAAGTGTTTTTAAGATGTCCCCCACGCAAAATAGTTTTGGTACACATCCCACATGGACTAATGGCACTTGGGCGGTCCACTCCGGTTTACCAGATCTTGGCCACAAGCGTTATGTCCTGATTTAGTTTGGACTCCAAAGCAGAGACTGATACAGGTGAGTAGATAAATAAAGAGTTTATTGCTCAACAAAAAGCAAAAAAGAGCAGGCAGTGGAGGGAGAGCAGGCTGGCTGGTAGAATCCCAGGGACGGCGCGTGCTGAACACATGGAAGACTCTGTACCTGAGTAAAGCAAAGAAAAAGCATTGGTAGCACAACTACTGAACGAGACGGAATGATCTGGCAGAGCCGTGGAGTGAAGACCAGGCTTTATGGACTGGTTGATGAGCTGAGTGGAAGTAGGTGTGCCTTGTCTGCTGCAGGAGAACACAGCCACGCCCCCTGCCACACCCATGCCCTGCAGATGTTTGCTATATATAAGTCCGAAACTTTAGGTTCACATCCATTTGGTACAATAAGGCCAGAAGTGCTGCATCATTTCCTGAAATGGCCCAAATCTAAATGCTATCGCAACAGCAAAAAAAAAAAAATTGGTTGCATTGAAGACGTTACAGAAGTTAAACTGAACGACAATGAGATGTCTGTGTTCCACATATGCAGGTTTATTCAGATGCTGTCATTGTTGAAATTATAACTCACAGTTTTTAGGATATTTGTTGTGGGGTTCACAGTTCACAGCACTTAGGATAACCTGATGACGTGTTTTTACAATAAGTACAATAAGTAAATGCTAATGTGAATTAAAAATAACTTTGTTATATCTAATTCAGGGGTGTCCAAACTACGGCCCGCGTCCCAACTGCGGCCCGCCATCCATTTTTAATTGGCCCGCATCAATGTCTAAAAATATAATGTATAAAAAAAATTTTTTTTTTTTTTTTTTTAAACTCAAAATTTAGTAGCGCTCAAATGTCACTTACTTAAAGAATTTGTTTTGCTTTATGGGGCCAGGCTTCGTCGACAGGAGAGAGGCCGGTGCATGCTTCTGCATTTTCAGAGACACGCAAGAAGGGGCACGCAAGAGCCCCTTGCGTGCCCCTTCTTTCGTGCTTACGTGCGTTCACCAATTTTTGTAACTATACGACAAAGCTACGCAAGCCTCACGCAGCCCGCAAGGCTGTGATTGGTCCCCCCGCCCTGAGCGACGCGACTGTCAACAGTCCACTCCAGGGCAGGGGGGCGTGGCGGCGTGAGTGGCCCAGTCCTTCGTATTTTTTTCTGTATGTGGCCCTCGGGACAAAAAGTTTGGACACCCCTGATCTAATTGCTTAAGGTGCGTTAAACTGTGTATTTTAATGTTTTCAATTAAATTTCAAATTTTTATGATATTTTTGTATTCTACCAAATTAAACTGGTCGCTGATAATATATATATTTAATATATTATTTAATATATCCAGAGCTAACAAAGAAGTTCTCAGTCTCTTACAATGTGGTGATTATATGTATCTACTGCAAGTATTGATTTTGTCCTAATGCATCAACCCTCAACATTTGCTTCTGCCTCCATTAGAACACCAAGCACAAGATCCCTGTTAGATCATGCCTATGTTAACTAAAACCACATACAATTATACATTAATATAATTATAGCCTCGATAAGTATGATTAGATCAATCTGATTTATCTCATCATACAACTCACGACATTAGAGTAAGATTGCTTCTATTTTGCACAGTCTCTGAAGTCTCTAAAGCAGTGGTTCTCATTAAGGTCCCTTACTGACCTCCTGTTGAGCTGATGTCAGGGACCCTGCCTTACTCAAATATCAACAACATAGAAATAAAAACACATTAAATAAAATGTTGGCTATTGTCTTTACTGAATATTACTGTTGATTATGATCTGGTTTGGTAATATTATTATTTATATGATAGCTATTCATAATTCAAACTTAATTGGTTATTTTGATAATTTTCTGTCATATCTTTAAAAAGGCATGTCATCAAACAAAAGATACAAAACTCGCAAACTGCCACTTTGTGCTAAAATTTGTCGATATGATTTGCTCAACAATACTCAACAATGCAGTGCTGTTGTGTTGTAAATATTTTTTTCTTTGATTTCTTTTATAGTGATTGTTGTGACTTCAATTATTGTTGATTTAATTAAATCAAAGGGTGGGAATAGTCAGAGATTGAATTTACATCTGTAACACAAAATCTGGATTAAAATGTAAATACAATAATATCATTGATTTATACACAGAGACACACACACACACACACACACACACACACACACACACACACACACACACACACACACACACACACACACACACACACACACACACACACACACACACACACACACACACACACAGAGATGGTTGAGTGAGCTCAAATCAAACCAGAAACAAACACCCGTCAGCCACAACATTAAAACCAGTTACCAGTTTAATGTTGTGGCAGATCAGTGTGTACCAATTTTAAATTAAATTATCAGCTGTACACACTCTAAGTATATAATATTTATACCCAATGCAAAACACGTTACCTTATTTATAATTTTATTTACTGATATATATAATATTTCCTTTAATTAACATACAAGCTAGAGCAAAATTGTATAATCTCTTATACTGTTGAGTTGTTTAATCAATAACATCCCCTAAAAGTAATAATCTTACTTTGTGAAATAAATGTTAAGAAAAAGGTACAAGATTTCTCTTTAAAATACAAAACAAGTACAAAGCACCAGTGATTAAAGCTACAATAAAATACTAATGATACCAAGATACACTGCGTGACTGACAGAGACCATCAGCACTGGAAAGGCATACACTAATGACCTCTAGTGGCTGATCTGGAATCACATGATGTAGATTTTCGTAATCTTGTCAGTAAACTGAGACAAAAGCATCAATAGTATCATGATGTCCAGTATCAACACACATGCTGATGATTTGGTGGACATACTGAAATACTTTAAACATCACCAATGTCCAGATTTGAACATGATCGTTCATTTGTGTGTGTGTGTGTGTGTGTGTGTGTGTGTGTGTGTGTGTGTCGGTGTCGGTGTCGGTGTCGGTGTGTGTTTGAGTGTGTGTGTGTGTGTTTGTGTATGAGTTCAGAGATAGACATCAAAATGAGGAGGTGGGCATGTATGCTCCATTCACACTCGAGGTACAGCTGTTTGTGTGTGTGTGTGTGTGTGTGTGTGTGTGTGTGTGTGTGTGTGTGTGTGTGTGTGTGTGTGTGTGTGTGTGTGTGTGTGTGTGTGTGTGTGTGTGAGTGCGTGTGTGGCTCTGACCTTGCTACGTCTCTCTTTCTCTGTTTGCCTACAGAGGTTTTGTGTTTGAGCCGTGTTCTGACTGAATTATTTTGCCTGTTCTGCTCCCTGATGAATATCTTTTACAAGTTTCAGGGACACTCACTTTAGCTTCTGACTCAGACACGCTCACAACCACATCTCAATGCCCGGTGTTACCAAGGCAACCTGAAGGCCAATACTGCTGCTGTAGAACTGCATGGACGGCAGATGTTTATTGCTTTCTTTTTTCTTAAGTTCTTCTGAAACTAATGGTTTAAAACATGATACATGTCTCTGAATTCAGCACAGAGAACACCTGAGGTCAGTTTATGATGAGATACTCTTCATCCAATGAGAAATTTCTGATGGGTGACTATTTATTGTATTTTTATACATTTTCATGGTTTCATATGGTAAAGTTTTCTTAACCCTGGTGATGGAGATAGTAAAGTGATACAAAAGATATGACCATCCATCCACCACAGCTGTGGGAGGCTGTGGCTCTGGAGAAGAGGGGCTCACGTTGTAGCGTCGTAAGGCAAGAACAAGACAATTATCCCTGTCTGTAAATGATGTGATAGAAAAGTGCTGTATATAGAAGCTCTGTATAAATATGGATGAATGGGTGAATGTCACTTGTCATGTCAAGTCATCATGGTTGTCATGGTCGTTAAGACTAGAAAAGATCAGTAAAGGTTAATTCCCGTCAAGGAGGCAAAAATATATAATAAAATAAAACACATATAGAGATATATGCCTGCTGAAATATTTAAGTTGCTACGAGCAAAAGTGAACGATAGAAAAAAGATGCAACTCGTAATGACAGCTCATTATTGAGGTTTTACATCTAACACTTTTAGCCTTTAATGTTTAGTTGAATTGATGATGCTTCTATCTTCTGTCCTTGAGGTGGTTCTGCACATCTTCAATCTGGGCCTCAGGCTGGAGTCATTCCCAACCATGTGGAAAACCTCCTGTGTGGTCCCGGTGTAACAGGCCATAGTTTACCCCCAGTCCGGACTATACCCGGGGTTAAAGGGGCCTAGGCTAGATTATACCCCGGGTATATTATGGCCTAGGCCAATTCATACCCCTCAGGCCAGATTATACCCCCATGATATCAGTAGTGCTGAGGCAGCAACTATATATTTTTTTTGCCGTTTGATGTTTCCTGAAGGGGACCGATCATATCAATCCTGACTAAGCTTTATACAATGACAATGACAGCTAACAAACAATAATTATAATAATAACAAAATAAAATAATATATGCAAGTTTGCTTTCAATTAAAATGATATATTTTAAAATGTGACACGCATTAAATAATCAAAATAGAATATGCAAAATAAACAAACAAATAAATAAATAAATAGTACAAATTAACTTTGTCTCAAGAACTATTCACATTCCACTCCCTAGCATCCGACTTCAAGGGTTACAGTACAATCCTTCTGGCCTTCCTCGCTGCAAAGTCATCAATCACAACATCGTATGAAATCTGACCACCAACCTCATGGTTAACCACTAAGGCGTTCTTGAGCCATGGTTGACCTCGTTTTCAACAGTTTTAATTTAGAAAAACTCCTCTTGGCTGAAGCTACTGTTATTGGTAGCGTTGCACTGATCCGCAGAGCAATACACAAGTTGGGATATATTTCTTTGAGCTGGTTTGCATGTATGAAAGAGCTGTCATGCTCTTTGATGACCAATACGGTAAAATGTCTTACTTCTGGGCCAGCTTATTTAGTTATTAAGCATTTTGGTGTATTTGGACAGTCTGATATACTTTTTTTATTCCAAGATAGCTGTTGATTAGTTGAACCTGGTCTGATTAAACTGTCTAGCTCGCTACACCAATACTAACGTTGTTATTATTACTCAAATTTCAACTTCATGACACCAGTGTTAATTTTGGCATCTATTTTAGATTTAGTATAGTCTTTAGACGAAAATACATATTAGCTTTAGTCACATTTAGACATTTTTATCCTTCTTAGTTTTAGTCGATGTAAACTCAGAACATTTTAGTCTAGTTTAAGTCACATTTAATAGTCCATCTTATAGTCACATTTAACTCCTTACCTTCCCTTCTCAGGCCCATCTGCATTATAGTCTAGCTTGCAGTAATTAAATTGTGGACAATTATTCTCTAAGATATATACAGATCTCCTAGTATATGCCTACAGCTGAATTCCAATTAATGCAGTGTAAATTATCATTAAAATGTAAGAAAATACCAAGTCTAGATTTTGAAGATTGAAATGCTTTGACCTTAGAGCTAAATCAACCACATATCCACCATGTATAGTTTTGCCTAGGACAGTTTATCCCCTGGGGTATACTCTGGCCTGGAGGGGTATAGTATGGCCTAGGCTGTTTTACACCCCCGGGTATAGTTTGGCCTAGGCCAGTTTATGCCCCGGGGTATACTCTGGCCCGGGCCAAAGTATACCCGGTTTTAATTTGGGCGGGGGTTAATTTGGCCTGTTACACCTGTACCAAAGACTCCGCACCCCAAGGAGCTAAACCACTTCAGGCCGGTAGCCTTGACCTCTCAACATTTCAACAGATGTTGATCGTGGAAAGGATAATTCTCAAGCACCTACACACACTGGTGAGCCCCAAGCTGGACCTCCTACAGTTTGCCTATCGACCACGCATTGTATGGATGACGCGGCCATCTAACTCTTGCACAGATTCCGTGAGCACCTTGAGAAGAGTGAGAGTCATGTTCTTTGACTTCTCCAGTGCTTTCAACACAATCCAGCCATCACTGCTCAGGGAAAACCCAGAAGGTGCCGGAGTGGACTGCAACCTGGCTGCATGGACTATCAACTACCTCACTAACAGATTACAGTACTTGAGACTTTGTGATTATGTGTCGGATGTGGTAGTTTGCAGCACTAGAGCCGCACAGGGAACAGTGCTTTCTCCTTTCCTGTTCACCATATACACACCAGACTTCAGACACAACACAGACAGCTGTCATCTCCAGAAGTTCTTTGATGGCGCACAGCCATTGTTGGTCGTGTACCGTAGGGTAACAAACTGTAGTAATAGGGGGGGTCATCACTGACTTCTTCCACTGCTGTCAACTGAATCACCTTTACATCGATGGCACCAAGACAAAGGAGATTGTGATAGACTACAGATACCTGGGTCATTTCCATCTGCTGAGGAGACTGAGGTCCTTTTAAGTGTGCATGACACTATTAACGTAACACCATATCATTGGTGATATAGCCCATAATATTAACACAATAAAGGTCATGTCAGTCAAATTGAATCATTGTCACCTTGAATGTTAGTGTACAATCTACTAGGAGTCTAACTGAAACAAGAACTTGCAAAATGTTGAAAGGAAACTGTTGAACTTATCTAAAGGGAAAATTAAGAGTGTAATAAGTCAAAGATGACTTGTTATTTAGTATGTTATGGGAACGCTCAGTGTGGAGGATAATACCAGTAACACCCACAGCAACAACAGTTTCTTTCACTTTAACACGGCACAACTGGTTTTACATTGACCTTTGTTGTGTGGGGTCATACTCTGAAATAGCCATCAACAAAGGTGAAGTCCCACTGTTTGGCATCCGGGAGGGATTTCTGTGTGATCTTGTCAGGATTGAATGTGCAGGGAACTAGTCCATGTAGCAGAAGAGGAAATGGAAAAATGCTTTTAGGTGCCTTGCAGGAAGTCTGAACTACATGCTGCGCCAAAGCCACACAAAGGAAACGTGGGAAGTCAAGCAGGTGACTGTCTGATGCATCATTTATTAGTGGGATTCACAACAATGGAAAGTCACTGTTATCTCCTTCAAACATACAGCAGGATAAACAGGGGTGACAGATGCTAAGAAGGGATTTCCATCGCGTGTCCGCTTTTAAACAGGAGTAGTAGAAAGTGAATTGTCTTCAGTATTACATCTGCACTCTAAACTTATTAAGCATTTTATATTCTGTACATGTAATTGTTTTGTCATGGGCAAAGCTCTCTAAATAACTTATTACATTTTGGGGTTTTATTCTATCGGTCTGGACCTTGATTTTCTTGACAACCACTCGTCCGATACACTTCAAACTTCTGTGGACCCTGACGTTTTTTGGGATGAGCAGTTGTCAAGACCCCATCCCACATCCAAAATTGTTGCCATAGTAATACAGGTCTGTCAATCTAAGGTGCCAAATGTGGCCCGATTTAGTTTTGTGCTATTTGGGTCGTACACCATTTACCACATGGGTGACTTTAGGTTAACGAGCTGGATTACACCTTGCAGCAAATGTTTGCCGAAAAGGTTGTCATTTGTATTGGGATATTTTACAAGTGGTCAACTTTAGGCACACATCCATTTTGTTGAGGCCAGAAGAAGGCAAGAAGTGCTGCATCATTGCATGAAATGGTCCACATCCCCATATCTTTCTTGTTATCTGTGATGGCAAGAAACAACTAAGGCAGAGGAGAAAGGGAATTCGACAGTTAGTGAATTCTTACAAATTGCCCCTTTAACATGACTGAACTGAAACTAACAGTAAGCCAAATGCACAGTTTGCAACACAACAATGGCTCCTCCCAGTGAGCAGTGACAGTGAACATGTAATGCAAGTGAGGTGACTCCAGGCTGAGATCACTGTGGTTGAGGAGTGCGTTCATTTAGCTGACACCAATCAAGACATTTAGTTCATAACATGGTGTTCTACTGGGTGGTGTTTTACATATCCTTTACAACAATTTTACCAGTACAACCTGTGCCATGACATGTAGAACTTGGGTGTACCCAGTCTTAGGTCAACCATCCAAGTCCAGTTTGCTTGCACGAGATTGCAAGCATGTACACAACAGTTGTCAAAACAGTCTTTGCACCATGATGTAACATGAGCTTTAGTTGTCACATTGCAGCCAGTTACATAAAACAAGATGAACTAAACCCCACCCATGTCACAAGAATGCTCATATTAAAAAAGGATGCAATACCCCAGACTATATTTATTGTCAATGTTTTTGTACATCTTTCCAATCTTTCCAAAAAAAAATGTATATGTGCACATCGATACTAGAATGTGATTAAAGGGACATATTGTGATCATGGTCAATAAACTAGGGTTAGGGTTGACTTCAGCAGAAGTGGGGCTGTTCACACACTTTGGTACTAGTTTCTATCCAAACTAGTGGCTGCTTTCTGTACATACAAGGTAAGCAGTGCGTGGCCAGTTGAAGCTACAAAATATTCTTCAATTAGAGTTATACTGAAGTGGAAGAGATAGCTCGCTTTACATCTCAGAATCAGAAATAATTCGGATTTATCTGGTAAAATACTTCCCACTTCTGAAAACTAAGTTACAACCAGCAGTTGCATTTATCAGTTTTGGAATTTGCTTGGGAATGGCTGTGTCCCATTGACAGTGGCTTGGGCTTGTTTCTCCTTCCTTGTGTTTGTGATCTTTTGGTTCCAAAACCACACTATACAATCTGAGGACCTGCAGCTGATCATGCTCTATAAAACTGATCCATATGACTGCCAAGGTTTCAGCTCTATTTGCTGTTGTGCTTGCCTGAACCCTGCTGCCTGCACTACTCTGCCATTCCCATCTCTATAAACCATATCCAAACCCTTTCCCTCTCCAGCCAAGCCACAACCAGCAACAACACAAGTTGAATTAAAATGCCTTTTGTTCACTAACTCGTGGTTTGCATTTGCATTTGGATCTGCCCTTGACCCTGCCTCCACCATTCTGAGATGAGTTATGATATTGCATTCATTATTATACACATGCTGAAGTGAGGCACAACCAATATCTGCTCAACAATAGCCCGACTCAGCTCCATAAAGGCTCAAAGGCATTGGGTACGGATAATTTTGAATAGCATGTGTGCATTGGTTTTAGGGATTTTCAAACCTCTGTGACATTAACAATAAGTGCACAGCTAAATACACTCTACTGTAAGAGATGAAGCCACACATAAATTTGAAGATAGCATTGTGAAAGAGGAATGATGTTGGTGTTGCAAGGTGGAACTGGGAAATGCATAAATGGGTTATTAAGCTTTGGCAACAATGATCTTTCCTTTTTAATGATTCCTCAAGAGGTTGTCACGTGAAACGTCCCTGAAGGTCAGGACAAGCCGGTCACATTGGACACCCTGGTCCTCTCGACATAACATTTGGCGGCGGCTGTGGCTCAGCAAGTAGAGCAGGTCGTGCACCAACTAGAAGGTTTGATCCTTATCTTTCACATAAAGCGAAAGTGTCTTAAATGGATGGTTCACTGAAAAATGAAATGCCGTCATTATCTCCTCACCATTATGCAGAAGGAGGGGGTGGGTAGAGAGACCCACATATTTTTTCTCCATTAAAAGGGATACAAAAATTACGATAATGATTGTAAAATCTTAGTTGAATATCATTTCAATGTATTATGGTCACTTTTCTCACAACAACCCTAAAACATGATTGATTTTTGGTATGATACTCCTGTATTTTCACATGATTATATGTAGGATCCCCCCCCCTCTTTGAAGACACAGAATGCACTTGATTGAACCCGCTTATAGCAAGGATGTTACTGAACTTAACTGCTCCTCTAATAATAATTTTCAATGGGCAAGATGAGCCTCCAAAACAGGGTAGGGGTAGGGCCAAGGGGTGAAATGGGATTTGGCCCAAGTGTCCAGAAGCACCGACATTTAAATTTGACTTCAGACGGCCATTTACACTGTGTTTTACACCTGAAACACGGCACACAAGCTCTCGCCCAAGGGCATCTGTGGGTTGTGCGCTACTTTCGGTAGCGGACATTTAAGCAAAAAATTGTTTAAATGACACCTTTTCCAGTCGAATTTGAATGTCGGGGCTTCCGGACTCTTGTTGTATTTTTACATTTGAAAAAATCTATTGTATTGGATTTGGCTGCAACACACTGCAGAAACTCCATAACGTTTTGTTGTGGATTCAAACACCACCACTTCATCGGCATAGTGGTGAGTAGATAATGAGTCAATTTAAATTTTTCAGTGAACCATCCCCTAACCCCAAAATTGCCCCTGCACATAGATGCACTGTATAAATGTGTGGCTGAATTGCAAATCTGTACTGTAAAGCACTTTGAGTGATTATCAAGACTAGAAAAGCGCTTTAAAAATACTATGTGCCGTTGTAGTATAAATCGCATGTACACTGAGGTTTCTGTGTGCAAATGGAAGATTTGCACACAGAAACCTCAGTGTACATGCCAGTCACACCAAACATCACACATCATCAATTTAATGAATTAATTAATGAATAATAGTACAGGATTAACTACATAAATGGTATTAACAGGAGCAATATTCTATGGTGTTAAGTTCTGTGAGATGGCCTTGGGCTTCAGAGAAACTGAAAATAAGTCTCCGAATCATTTTTAAAAAATCTATTTCAAATCTAGAGAAATCAATCAGGGTGTTGTTTTTTCATCAAGTTAATCAAATTCTTCAGTAACAACCTTTTTTCCCAACTATTCATATGTGTGCTATAAAATCATTTCACGCACAAAGCCTACTGTATTTATCACTGCATAGAGCCCTCAGTTCATTTTAATGCCTCTAAGTCAAGGAGACATCCACCTAAAGTGACAAAAGAAGGAATTTGACAGATAAAATCAATATAATTTTGCTTGAGTAGCACCACATAGATACCAGGTACATTTTCTACGTTACAAAGTTGAGTTGATAACTAATTGTGTAATATTGTGGAAAAACACAATGAGCCGCACTGACGACTGTGGAGAGAGAGAAAACATTTTTTAACTGAATAAACATCTAGAAGCAGACTCATTGTGGGTGACCCTATGCCTGGACTAGTTGGGGTGAAGACGAGGGGAAAAGAGGGAAGAGACGAGAGAGAGAGGGAGGGGAAGAGAGAAGAAAAGAGAGAGAGACCAGGAACAGTTCATATTTAAGCACTGTCTGACTTAATCTAGCTGATTGTGTTCAATGATAAATCACACATGTATGATAGATATCTTACACGAAAGACTGGCTGCAGTGTGATTGATATATTTTGTATGAGGCATCAGCATTTGACTTACTATCTATTGAAAGCCCTTTATTTGACCGGACACTAATCACACATTGATTTATTGTCACAAAGCTCTGAATGTGGTTTTATACATTTTGAAGAAATTGTTTTTCAAGATGGATATATAAATATAAGAGGAATATTTTGACAGCATGGTAATTTGTAGCATCTGAAAAAATAATGTTTTTGTTGAATGTGTTGGTGTCCTAACATTAAAGATACAGTGTTGGATGTTGTGGCATTTAGCAGCTAAAGCTGCTTTCAGACATGCACTGAACTCTGCAGATCCATCATGTTTTCTCCAGAGGCAGTACATGTATGAATGCAAATGTTTGAGTGAATGGCTCCAGAAATTCTGTTGACCTTCTTTGCCTGGCCTCCTATTATAAAGTCCATCGAAATTTGTAGTGTGAACACACCAAGGTATCCCCCGCTGGATTCACTGCGCGCAATCGGCGGGGTTGATGACCCTTCTAACAAGCGACAGTAGCAAAAATAAAAGATAAAGAAAATGAACATCTCCCAGTTAAAATGTAGAAGACACTGACGAAGATGTCAAGGGAGGTTGTGGTTATGAGAGCTGACGACACTGTCCACGTGCTGTAAACATGATCTTGTGATCTCCACAGTAGAGTTAATACATCACTTCCTGCTTCTGTCTGCTGTACCAAGCTTCTCCAACTCTTGCTGAAATAATGTGGAGGATTTTTTGCTGTTGTGAATGCATCTGTGCAAAAAACCTCCCACTGTGTTGTTCATGTGTGAGAGAAAGACTGTCCGTAGCCAATTCTCTGGACTTTACCCACAGGTCATGACAGAAAACGACTCAACTGAACACCCTCTCCTCCTAAACATGTAGAAGAAGCTACAGTGGCTTTCAGGGAACACAAAATAGTTAAATGCTTTGTTTTGTCCCTTCTGGGCTACTTCAGAAACATAGTGATTCAACATAAAGGGTTGATTCTAAGCTAATATAAAAATATCAATTATTTTTCAACATATCATCAATCGAATTTTATTTGTATAGCCCATATTCTTGAATCACAATTTGTCTCATAGGGCTTCTGTTCTTATCCCTCAACAAGAGTAAGGAAAAAATACTGAAAGAAACCTTTAAACAGGGGAAAACGAACATAGAAACCTCAGTGAGTCCACCATCAGCTTCCACCTTGATTATGGTCCACCACCACTATCAACAATCAGATGCCAATACAATACAGGATCTGCCATTACTATCGAGATCTCTTATTCGCGACCCAAGCCTGAGCCTTGGAGCGCAGTGCTCTAGTGGGTTGATATGGTACTATCAGCTCTTTAAGGTATAATGGTGCCATATGATTAAGGGCCTTGAAGGTGAGGAGAATTATGTTCTAACCAGCAGCCAGTGTAGTGAAGCTAATACAGGAGAAATGTGGTCTCTTTTCCTGGTTCTCGTCAGGACATGGGCTGCAGCATTTTGGACGAGCTGCAGAGTCTTAAACGACTTACTGCTGGAGCCTGATAATAAGAAATTGCAATAATCAATTCTGGATGTAACAAAGGCATGGACTAGTTGTTCTTTTTGAGAAAGGACTTGTCTGATTTTTGAGATGTAAAGCAAGTGAAAGAAGGCGGTCCTAGAAATTTGTTTTAAGTGAGAATTAAAGGACAAATCGGGATCAAAGATGACTCCAAAATTCCTGACTGTTTCATTGGAAGCAAGGGCAATGTCCTCTAGTGCAGCTATATCATTACATAATGTAAATCTAAGGAGTTTAGGGCCAAGTATTAGAACCACTGTTTTATTTAAGTTTAATAAGAAATTCAAACAATTCTTAGTATAGTTTAACTACAATGATGGAAACATTTGTTTGAATTTTATATTCCATTTCTGCTATAAAACTTGTATCTTATAACCACTTAATATGAAGTAAATTAAATTACATGTATTAACCAAAGTATCCGTCATATTGAAATTTTGTTGAAAATTATCGCAATTCACCCAAAGCAAAAATGCCTGTACCAGAAGTCAAATAAACCTATCCAAATTATAATTCAGTGGATGAAATAGTCCAGAAAGCAAGACTTGAGTCTGCAGGAAAACTGTGAACCTTCAGTCCCAGTTGGATAGAAAATATTCTTCTATCTGGTTACACAAACTTAAGTACAGTCAGTAAACATGAGTTATTCTTATTATATAACAAAACATTGATTGATGTGAGAATTCATTCAAATTTCTAAGAGGCTCCCTGTTATTAATGTGATGTGAGTGAGACTGGTTGCCATTGTTTTGGATAAATTAGCTCATTTTGAGACATGAATGAAGTGTTTTGGTGATTTGAGTTCTGTGGGAGAGATAAATTGTTCGGTGGAGATGGAGGGGATGCAGACTGTATGAAGAGTTTTGAAAAAGTGGCCTCAGTATTGACCGATGCTAGTGATCCGTAATGTTTCCGTTTACTGGTGTTTTTTAGGTCAGATGTTTTTTATTGAGTACATTTTCAAAACAGTATTTTGGTACAAAAGTTGGTACAAAGGTGTTTTGGTGGCCTGAGTTGCATGTTGGTTGTGATATGAGCTACGTGTCGATAATAAAACTGTGAATTCTTGTCTTATTTGTTATCAAACATTTCCACTCAAGTCAAGGCTGCCTGAGGTTCATTTATTTACATGACATTTGATTTAATCATGTGGAGGTCTGTTTTTTACCTCTGCACCACTTATATCCTGCCACATGCATACTCCCTGACTTTACAGTATCAAGCCTAACAACTCTAAAAACTTGCATTTCATAATGTGATTATCTCCATATAAATGGAGAATGACGTCAAGGACAAAGCTACACACTCTTTTATTAAAACATTGAGAGATTCCCCAAGGCGAACAGCATTTCTACCACCTTGTGATTCACGTTGTCTCTCTGTTGAAAGAGGTGAAAATGTATAAAGTGATCAAGAAGGTTTATTTATGGTAGTTATGGCAGCGTTTCTTTACGGCTGCTATGGTTACCTTCACACCAGATATGCTGTATAGCTCAGGTTGGCGGTGTTGTTGTCGCTTGTACACTCAGCTCACTTTTGTCTCATAACAGATCTCTTTCATTGGTGGAGGTGTGACGCGTCATCAAGAAGTCAGCGGGTGAAGGTACGGAGAGGAGCTGTGTTACTGTGTGTGATGATGGTGATGACGATGATGATGATGATGATCTTGATGATGGTGATGATGATGATGATGATGCATGGAAAATGCATGGATGATGCCTGGGAAGAGTTTTCAGTTTACCTGTTAAGCACGATGACCAAGGAGCATGTTTCTGAATGAGCAAGGAAATGGACAAACAATAGGGACATTTATTATTTCATGCTCACTGAATTCAAGACAAACAATACAAGGATACTATCTGTGTAATTGTGCTGTAAATCATGACACATAAGATAACACTAGGCTTCTGCGTGCTTTTGTGTGTGCGTTCTATGTGTGTGTGCCTGCATGTGTGTCTGTCTGTCTAACAGCATGTGGGAGTAGTAAGCTAGGGTTCTGTGGGAGATGCAGGTGTCTCCAGGTTACTGGGGAATGTAAATGCAAACAAGGCTGCTCAAACAGAGGAAGGGAGAGTGTTTATAAAAACCTGGGGCCACACACATCATTGAGTGTGTGAGTGTGCGGGGGTGTGTGTGAGAGTTAGAACGATATCTTATTGGTCGATATATGGCCAATGTTGGAATGTTTTTGAGGTACTGTACATTGTTAGAGTTGTTGAACTGTAATTATCGATAACATTAATACCATGATTTGAGAGTTATTCACAATAAGACTATTTGGTTTTTCTAAAAGAACTATACCTGATCTTTTTGGCTCAGTTTAAACAAACTGAACAAAAACTAAAGAGATATACTCAACGCACACAATGTGCTTCACCAGCGTGGTTTTGCATCAAAGCATTTATTTAATATGAGTTATTTTGGCCCACATCCCACATCTGGGATGATGGCACTTGATGGGTCTGCTCCTGTTTGCTAAAGATGGGCCACAAATGTGTGCCATAGCAATACCGCCATTTGCAATACTGCAAAGGTGTCCTGAAATAGTTTTTTTTTTATTTGTGTCCTATTCACCATCTACCACAAGGGCCACTTTAAGTTCTCATCCAGAGAACAACTTGCCTAGAGCACCACATATTTGCCAAAAAAGACCTTTGTTCAGGGATATTTGGGACGAATTTTTAAATAACTTGTCTGAGGAACCCAATTACTGATTGAATGGGCAACCCATTTACGGAGCCTTAAGACCTCCTGCAGCGGTTGCAGGTTTGATTCAGACTGATCCTCTTCTACACATCTACCCAGCTCTCTGTCCCGCTTTCACACTTAAACCCTGTCATATCGTTAAAAGCTTAAAGCTTAAAGCTCAGATGTGTCAAAGTGCAGCCTCATTAAGGTACTAGTATGGTTGTAGGGTTTGTTACTAAGAGTGAACCACTTTGTGATTCTTTTTTAATCAAATACCAGTCCAATGATTTCCTGATGTGGCAAGGCTGTGCCTAAGATTTAACATGAGCTTAAACAGTTGCCATACTAGCTTATTAGTAGTTAGCCTGCCAAACTGCCTTTGCTATCGGGAGCAATAACACCCCATGGAGAGATTACACAGAAAAAAAAGCTACGATTTGCTATTTAAAAGAAAATTGATGGTAAGCGATAAGAGATGTTCATTGCTCACCATGAAAGTGTTTTTATTAGCTTCACAAAACAGTGATATGAGTGAGTGGCTGCAAACCACTTTCAGGTCAAAAGGATAGTTCACCCAAAATTTTAATTCAATCATTATCAACAAGAAGGGCAGTGTCAGTTGAGGGACCTGCCTCAAAACCAGGCTGGTGAGGATCAAGAAGGTTGTTCGTGTGAAGATAGGAGGAGAGTTGATTAAAGATAGCTCACTCGAGTTAGGAAAGAAAGGGAAGAAGAGAGACAGGTCTGTAGTTGTTTACTTCAGACGGGTTGAGGGGGGGTTTCTTGAGGAGAGGGTTAACTCTTGCCTCCTTAAGAGATTATGGGTAACAGCCAGTTGACAGGTAAGTGTTAATGAAATGGATGAGAAAAGAAAGAAAGTCGGGAGCAATAGACTGGAGAATGTGAGAGAGGATTGGGTCAAGGGGGCAGGCTAGTTGTTACCAAGGTTAGAACCTAATTGGGAGACAGGGGGTGAAAGAGGCAAGAGAAGGGGATGAAGATGATGGAAATGTAATTACAGAAGGTGGGTTTGAGAATGTCATCTATCTTTTAAATAAAGAAGTTGACAAAGTGGCTTGGTAGAAGGGTGGAAGGAAGAGGGGGGCTGGGGTTACCATGAGGTTGGAAAATATGTTTTTTTGGGGTTGGATAATGAGGATTGTATTTAAGTTTGATAAAAAGAGATTTGTCTACAGAGGTAGAGGCAGAGAATGAAGAGAGAAGAGAGTGACAAGTGAGCAGCTCATCAGGGTGTTTAGAATTTTTGCCATTTCCTTTCTGATGCTCGCAAAGTGGCTCTGTCAGCGCTTACTGAGTCCGACAACCACACAGCTGGGGAGGACTTGTGCACCTGTTGTGAAGTAAGATGATGGAGAGAATCAAGAGAGGAGGACAGAGTAGAGAGGAGATCACCTGTGTCAGAGTTAGGATGCATGAGTGAGAAAGAGTCAGTTGAAGGGAGGCTGATGAGGCCATCTCCTCAATATCTCCTGACTTCTCTCATTCGGATGACGGTGGCTGGACAATGCGAAAACAACACATAGATATATAGTAAGCTGTTGTACTGCGTATATCACACATATTGCATGAATTATAGCAACTTCTTTAAGATTTCTGTTCGATCACACTCTAACTCTTTTTAATTGTCCATCTGTAAAAACATTAAATGGACCCTGCTTTACTGTAAGTCATTCAAAGTCATCTCATATGGTCTGTGTTGCTTTTTGTTACTGTACTATACGTATATAAACTTCCTCCGTTTAAACCTTATGTGAGGGATACACTGTTGTAGAGTCAATAAAATAAATATCGGCATATCGCTCTAACCCCAGTGCCTTTTTGTGTGTGTGTGTGTGCGTGTGTGTGTTTGTGTGTGTGCATGTATGTGAGTGTATGTGAAAAGCCTTAGGAGTGGATTAATCATTTATTGAAAAAACAGCAGAAACAAATGCAGCCTTGTCCTTCAGAGTGTGAGCAGCAGACACATCGGTGTCTTATTTGGTTGGTTGGAACGGAAGCTGCTGTTTCGGGTGGCTGGGGCTCAGAGAGCTGTGTCATCTAACTGAAGGAAAACAGCAAACATTCAGTGCTGTTTTGGTCTGCACATGGGATTTGTTGATCATGAGAAAAATGTAGAATATCAGCAGATGAATAATGATATATAAACACCTTTATAAACGTCAGATTGTTTACATTTCCTCTGTGTATGAACAACAAATAAGATACACAAATGAGCTTTAGGTGTTGGTGTATTTCTGAACAGTGGACTGAACCATCTTGTCTTTAAGATAAGCTTGGCTAACCATGTCTTGTACATTATTTATGTTACTATTGTGTTTTAAAACTAAAAACATCTGTGTCCTGACAAGAGTTTTGGCGATTGAAAATCATATATTTATATATTATATCATATTATTTGAATAGTCATTGGAACAGGTTAACAGTAAAGGGCAGGGAGCCATAACAAAGCAGGAAGAAAGACTTGACACTAGAAAATGCGTTTGAATTAGTCGGAACAAGAGTGAGTAAGAGGGTGAGGACTAGTTAAGGAGGATCAAGGGGGAGGGGCACAACAACAGAGAAGGTGAGAACAGACAAGATCTTATAGAAATGAAGGCTGGATAATATCCCAACATATTGCATGCATTCACCAGCACTTGGTTGATAAGCAACCTTCAAGAATAATTACGTGTGTCTGGAGGGAAAAGTGATGCAGAACATCAACTGACAATGAAGGATTTAGAGAGCAAAACATGGCTGGAGTTGAGAAGCAGACAACATTGTATCTGAATTAAAGGTTTAGTGTGTGGAATTTAGTGACATCTAGTGGTGAAGTTGCATGTTGCAGCTTAATACCCCTCACCTCTCCCTGTCCTTCAAAACATGAAGGAGAACCTGTGGTATCCTTCAGTTGTCATATCAACTCATAAGGTGTTTAGTTTGTCCAGTCTGGGCTACTGTTAAAAAACATGGTAGTCTCTGTAAAGGGAGTGAGCAGGGATTGACTTTGATTGGTGAAGCAGGAACCTGGGATCCAACCAATGGCACAATAATATGTTAGATGTAGAGGCAGTGATATAGCACAAGTCTTGTTAATCACTTCTTTCAGAAGTAAGGTCAGAGATGTCTGAGGGAGGATCGGAGCACTAGGGAAGACAATGATAGGTGAATTCAACATGTGGGATTTTCTTCAAAACAAAGGTATGACAAAAGATCAAAGATGACTTCGGAGAGTCATGATGTGAAAATGACAGCATAGTGCGTCGAGGCTGGTATTCACTTTCTGGGTCTGGGCAGGCTAGCGTAGTGGGGGGCTATTCAGTTATGGTATTCTGCTAAGTGTCCTCTACAACATGAAGCTCCTAGAAACCACAAACCAGTATCAATAATAACAACTGCTTGTGGTAATATAGTCAGGACCAGGTTGGACTGTAACAACAAAACAAGATAAAGCCCAGAAACTCACAGGTGGTGTAAAATTAAAATATTCCAATGTTTTAACTAAAAAATGTCCAGGTCCTACAGGAGTAATCATTCTAAAATAGCACAGTAGCAAACTCTGAGGGGTAAAAACAAGGAAATGAACGGAAAGCAATGCTACGCAATGACATACAAGCAAAGGACAAGCAGGTTAACCAGCTGTCTAACACCGGCACATTATAGAAATGTTGATCTCCTTATAAATAAATTAATTAATGAAATGAAACATGCTGGACAGGTGGGAACAGCAGGGACAGGTAGGTAGGTGGGGACAACACACAAGGGCAGGAACTGAAAGAGTGAACAGAGAAAGTGAAAAACAAAACAGGAAACCAGACAATGAAACAATATAACAAGATCTTACAATCTGGGAGTCAGTGATCCCTATGTGCACAATTACAATCCGGCAATTTACAGTACCATTAGCCACATACTAATATGTCTCAGAGGAGGAGAGAGTTTGCATGCTATGTGATTTAAATTAGATGAATACAGGCCGACTCTGTGAATATATCCTCGATCCCTGCAGGTTTTTTTGGACTAATGTTTTTTGTATAACATGGGTGAAGTCACAGTATTTGTTAGTGATGTAGATGGTCAGTTTGTTTTGTTTCCTGTTTCTTTCTCTTTTTTTTTTTTTACAATTATTCACCAGTTAGTGCTAGTACATAGACATGGTAAGGATATAGATAGGTAGTAGGACACAGTGTGTGGAGAAAGAGACAAACAAACTAAACAAATAAATCAAGATAGTTAATAATCAAATTAAAAGAAAACAAACAAGACAACAACTTATTAAAATAGATAAAAATAAGTGTAGTCTGTTTTGGATTGTATATGGCCATGGGGCTTTACAGGATGGGTGTGGTATTTTTATTCTGTTCCGTTCTTTTTTCCCTTTTCCTTCTCTGCTTACCTTTTATTTCTCTTTGTTTTTGTGTCTTTATAATATTATTTTCTTAGATTCTTGATAATTAGCCTATAATAAGTGATTGTCATCGTTAAGCTAGTTACTTGGCAGAAAATAATTAATTATATTATTTTAATCCTGACTGAACATTAAGTCATACCAGTCATCCCAGTCAACCAATCTATAGGATGACATCAACTTTAAAAACAGATCATCATCCTTCATTCCATTTGAGGTCATGGGAAACCTTAGTGTCAGGTTCTCGGTTCTTCCTCTGTAACCTGGCTGCCACTTTGCATAACGCAACATGGGGAAAACAAGGCGTTCCCTGAGAGAACCCCAGTGACCTAGTGGTAGACACCTGAGCTGTTTAAAGAAATGAAGATCTCCGGATAATTGGGTCTGGACATTCTCCTGAGGTTTCCTTTTACACATGCACAGCGCAGCAGGAAATTCATTGCTCAGACGCATTCACAGGAAGACGCAGGATGTAATGAATAAATTCCGCTGCAAAGATCACGTGTTTTTGTTACCAGCACAGCAGGCTATGATGGGCCGTGAGGGACATTATTCAGAATACCCTCTCACACACACAACTGAAATGCTCTCACACACTACTCAAAAACTATACGCTCACACACACAACTGAAATGCTCTCACACACACTACTGAAAAACTATACCCTCACACACACAACTGAAATGCTCTAACACACACTTATTAAAAGCTCTCACACGCACATATGAAAAGCTCTCATACAGACATATGAAAATTTCAGTTGAAACGGAAGGTGTTTCAGTTGAAACGGAAGGTGTTTCAGTTAAAAAGGAAGGTGTTTCAGTTGAAACGGAAGGTGTTTCAGTTAAAAAGGAAGGTGATCAAGGATGGAATCTCAACCATGTGCTCAACAGCCCTCAACCAATTTAGCAGAAGCAACGGCATTACTCAACAATATATTGGCCTCAGCGGAGGCAATCAGGACTCTGTCTGAGGCCTCAACTGTTCCCTGTCTGGCCTCATGTTCATAAAGCAAGTTGCGAAAGCATCTATACAATGATCCTAGTAGATTACTCACATCACTATCATCATGATTATATCTGGACACAGCAAGAAATGCAGATAGAGTTCGTGTATGATCATCAAGCTCTCTATAAAGCCTCTCCTGACCGAAATTGTTGGACTCCTCCCTTTGCAATGAGTCAATGCATTGCAGAGCACTAGTAAAAAAACTTACAATATCCTCTTCATTGCCTCTCACCTCAAAAAATAAAATTTGGACGAGAAAAACAAGGAGGATCAGGTGAACATGCATTGTGGTTGAAGTACTACTTCAAATCCAGTAAAAGCACATGCACTTCCTGGTGTGGACTTCCTGTTTCCTTCAGTAGGAAGGCCTTCCTTTTTAATTGTAATGCATTTAATTGTATTCACCACTGAACCGTTATATTCCACAATACTATGCAAGAGCATTTCAGTTGTGTATATGAGCACATTTCACTAGTATGTGTGGGAGATTTTCAGTAGTGTGTAAGAGCATTTCAGTAGTCTGTGTGAGAACTTTTCAGCAGTGTGTGTGAGTGCATTTCAGTAGTGTGTGTGACAGCTTTTCAGTAGTGTGTGTGAGAGCTTTTCAGTAGTGTGTGTGAGAGCATTTCTGTTAGGCTTTCTCAAGATAAAGACTCAATCGCAGACCAAATGCAAAAAATACTATTTTATTCTTTCAAAAAATGGCAAAAACAAGGATCCAAAAAGGCAAAACAGAATTCCAAAAACTGGAAAATCAAAGAGGTTTCAAAAATCAGAAATCCAAATAACATATCAAGTAAACAGACCTCAAAAAACTGGCATGGCTTCTCACAGGGAACAAACGAGACAATCCGACAGGGAACAACAGAAAGACTGAGCTTATATAGGAGGAGGAACAAAGGCAAGACACAGGTGAACAAATGAGGCAAACACTCAGGGTGATGATAGGGAACAGGTGAGAGGGACAAAGAGCGGGAAGCAGCAGAGGGCGGAGTCTCCGGACAATAACAGAAAACACATGGTCTGACAACGTAAACACAACAAGCACATGACAACATAAATAAACAGGGGAAACACATGAAATAACAACACACATGCAGGAGGCACAAAGTAAAAAGTCTTAGAGCACCGTGATCTTAACAGTACCTCCCCCCTAACGAACGCCTCCAGGCGTTTTCTTGGGCGGAATGGGGTGCTGGCGGTGAAATTCCTTGCGGAGGTTTGGGCATAGGATGAAGCGAGATGGGACCCAGGATCTCTCCTCGATGCCATAGCCCTCCCAGTCAACGAGGTACTGGAGACCCCGGCCACGGCGGCGAACATCCAGCAATCGACGCACCGTGTGCGCCTCTGAACCATCGATGAGACGTGGGGGTGGGGGGGGGGGTTTGGGGGCAGGGTGCAAGGGGCTACAAATATATGGCTTGATTCGGGAAACGTGGAAGGTGGGGTGGATGCGGCGAAGGGGTCCAGGGAGGTTGAGACGAACAGCAGTGGGACTGATGACTCCGGCGATGGGAAAGGGTCCGATGAAGCGGGGAGAGAGCTTACGGGACTCAGTCTTGAGGGGGAGGTCTTGGGTGGAGAGCCACACCTGCTGCCCCTGGCGATAAGGGGGGGGGTTGGGAGCGGTGTTTGTCTGCTTGGACCTTCATCCTGGCAGAGGAGAGCAGGAGTGCCGAGCGTGTGCGTTTCCATGTCCGGCGGCAGTGACGGATGTATGCCTCAGCAGAAGGAACGCCCACCTCCCTCTCCTGGTCTGGGAACAGAGGTGGTTGATAGCCCAGGGAGCACTCGAAGGGGGACCGGCCTGTGGAGGATGTAATATGGGAATTTATGGCATACTCGGCCCAGGGCAGTTGTTGGCTCCAGGAGGTGGGGTTCTGGGATGCCAGGCATCGCAGCACTGTCTCCAACTGCTGGTTTGCCCTCTCTGTTTGGCTGTTGGACTGCGGGTGAAAACCAGATGATAAACAGACAGATGCACCAATAAGACCACAAAAGGCCTTCCAGAAACTGGACGTAAACTGAGGGCCCCTGTCAGAAACAACCTCTACAGGTAAACCATGTAATTTAAAAACATGCTGAACCATCAGTTTAGCAGTGTCTATGGCAGAGGGAAGCTTGGGGAGGGGAATGAAATGGACAGACTTAGAAAACCGATCCACCACCGTGAGGATCGTGGTGTTGCCATCGGATAGGGGTAGACCAGTAACAAAATCAATTGATACGTGAGACCATGGTCTCCTAGGAACCTGTAGGGGTTGCAGTAGGCCGGCTGGCGGTCGGGTAGATGTTTTATTCCGAGCGCAGACTGGACAAGTCTGGACGAACTTGTGGACCTCCTCCCTCATGGACGGCCACCAGAATCGTCGGCCAATGAAGGCTTGCGTTCGTCTGGTTCCCGGGTGACCGGACAGCTGGGTTGAATGACCCCACCGTAAGACTTGTGGACGGACAGAACTGGGCACAAAAAGACGGTTAGTAGGACACTGACTGGGTTTTACCTCATTAGGTTGAGCAGCAGTAACAATAGTCTCTATATCAAACTGAGCTGCTCCTAGAACACAATGAGGGGGGAGGATGGTATCCGGTTCCTGGGGTCTCTCACGGGGACTGAATCGCCGAGACAGTGCGTCGGCCTTAACATTCTTGTGACCAGGACGGTAAGACAGGTTAAAATTAAATCGGGAGAAGAACATGGCCCAGCGGGCTTGACGGGGGTTGAGCCTTTTGGCAGTGCGGATGTACTGCAAGTTCTTGTGGTCAGTCCAGACCAGGAACGGCACAGAGGCGCCCTCCAGCCAATGTCTCCACTCCTCCAGCGCTAGCTTCACCGCCAGCAATTTCCTATTGCCGACGTCATAATTCTGCTCAGTAGGCGTGAGACGGTGTGAATAGAAGGCACAGGGATGGACCTTGTTATCTCTGGCTGAGCGTTGGGAGAGCAGAGCTCCGACGCCAATGTCGGAGGCATCAACCTCCACGATGAACTGTCTACTGGGGTCAGGTTGGATCAGGATGGGGGCTGAGGTGAAGCGTTGTTTTAGGGCTTGAAACGCTTCCTCCGCAGCGTAGGACCAGAGGAATTTAACAGCTGTGGACGTCAGGGCTGTGAGGGAAGCCGCCAGTGAACCGTAATTCCGGATGAAGCGTCGATAAAAGTTAGCAAATCCGAGGAAGCTTTGAAGCTCCTTGCGGGTCGAAGGGGGGGCCACTCCAGGACTGCTTCGACCTTTTGCTGATCCATTTGGATGGTTCCGGGGGAGATCACGTATCCAAGAAAGGTGACTCTTTCTTGATGGAACTCGCACTTCTCAGCCTTCACAAAGAGCCGGTTCTCCAGCAGGCGTTGAAGGACAGAATGTACATGGGACACATGCTCGGACAGAGAATTTGAAAAAATTAAAATGTCATCTAAATAGACAAACACAAATCTATTCAGCATGTCTCTCAGGACATCGTTCACTAAACTCTGAAACACCGCTGGGGCGTTCGTAAGACCGAATGGAAGGACAAGGTACTCGTAGTGGCCAGAGGCGGTATTGAACGTGTCTTCCACTCATCTCCCTCACGGATACGAACGAGATGGTAGGCATTCCGGAGATCAAGCTTAGTGAACACTGTTGCTTTATGAAGTAGCTCAAAGGCTGAGGACATTAGAGGTAGAGGGTAACGATTCTTGATTGTAATGTTGTTGAGACCCCGATAGTCGATGCACGGGCGCAAAGAGCCGTCTTTCTTGCCAACAAAAAAGAAACCAGCTCCTGCGGGGGAGGAGGATGGGCGTATTATGCCTGCTGCGAGAGCATCTCTGATGTATACAGTCATAGCCTCTGTATCAGGCCGTGACAGCGAAAAGAGGCGACCTCTGGGGGGGGGGAAGTGCCAGGTAAGAGGTCAATGCAACAATCATAGGGCCGATGGGGGGGTAACGAAGAGGCTCTGGATTTACTAAAAACAGTCTTAAGATCCATGTACTCACGGGGGACCGCTGACAGGTCTGGAAACTCCTCTGGCGATCCAGAAGCTGGGGGCAACTGGGTCTGGGCTTGAATGAGACAGTTAGAAAGACAGGATGGGCTCCAGCCCACAATTCTCATGCCTCTCCAGTCGATATGGGGATTATGCTTGGCGAGCCAGGGGTGGCCAAGGACCAGAGGGGAATTAGGGGAGTCGATAACATAGAAGCTCATTACTTCATGATGGTTTCCGGAGAGGAAGAGACTCACTGGAGCACTGACGTGTGTGATGTTGGCCAGCCTTTGGCCATTCAGCGCGTTGGCCACCATTGGAGTCTTGAGTTGAATGGTCGGTAATCCCCACTGAGCCACGAAGCAGGAGTCGAGGAAGTTCTCCTCCGCTCCGGAGTCAATCAAAGCCACCACCTCCTGTTGTTGGGCCCCCCACTTCAGGATGGCAGAAAAAGAAGTGCGTTGTTCTGAGGAGGGTAGAAGGGATGTCACGCTCACCAGTACCCCTCCTACTGGTGAGCGTTGGTTTTTACCGGGCAGGCAGAGATGAAGTGCCCTGGCTGGCCACAGTACAGGCATGAACGGAAGGCGAATCTTCTCTGCCGCTCAGCCAGGGTCAGACGGGTGCGATCCACCTGCACGGGTTCTGGTCCAGGATCCTCAGAAGCCGAAAAGAGTGCTGGTTGGGTGACCGGGGTGACCATGGAGAATCTGCGGGACCCCCCGGAAGCCCTCATGCGTTGGCGCTGTTGCATCCTCGTGTCGATTCTGATGGCAAGGTTGACCAGGGCATCGCAGGTGTGGGGTAGATCATGGGCAATCAGCTCGTCCTTGATTTCCTCCGACAGCCCGTTCAAGAACGTATCAAAAAGCGCATCAGCGTTCCAGCCAGAGGATGCTGCGAGGGTCTGGAAGTCGATGGCATAATCCGAAACGGACCCTTGCCCCTGGCGCATATGTAATAGTTCACGAGCAGCCTCATGCCCGTGTTTGGACCGATCAAAAACCCTTCTCATCTCGTCAGCAAAGTCCTTGAAGGTGTTGCAGGAGGGCGACTGGGCCTCCCAAAGAGCAGTCCCCCACTCTCTTGCCCGTCCGGACAGCTGGATGATGACGTACGCCACCTTTGAGCGCTCAGAAGGGAAGGAGGTTGGTTGCAGTTCAAAAACGACAGAGCACTGGGAGAGAAAAGAGCGGCATGTGCCGGGCTCACCAGCGTATTTCTGAGGAGGAGGCAGCTTAGGTTCATGGGCTGGTGCTGGAGGCTGGGGATAGGGCGGATTAGCCACGGAGGATCGGCTGAGCTGCAAGGCCTGCATCTGGGCCGTCAGGTCTCCGACGCTCGTGAGGGCGGCTTCCAGCTGAGTCTTGTGTTGACCCAGGACTGTGTCATGATGTTCAGTGGCGGCCCTCACTTGGTCTGCTGAGTCCATTCTGGTCGGATTGTACTGTTAGGCTTTCTCAAGATAAGGACTCAATCGCAGACCAAATGCAAAAAATACTATTTTATTCTTTCAAAAAATGGCAAAAACAAGGATCCAAAAAGGCAAAACAGAATTCCAAAAACTGGAAAATCAAAGAGGTTTCAAAAATCAGAAATCCAAATAACATATCAAGTAAACAGACCTCAAAAAACTGGCATGGCTTCTCACAGGGAACAAACGAGACAATCCGACAGGGAACAACAGAAAGACTGAGCTTATATAGGAGGAGGAACAAAGGCAAGACACAGGTGAACAAATGAGGCAAACACTCAGGGTGATGATAGGGAACAGGTGAGAGGGACAAAGAGCGGGAAGCAGCAGAGGGCGGAGTCTCCGGACAATAACAGAAAACACATGGTCTGACAACGTAAACACAACAAGCACATGACAACATAAATAAACAGGGGAAACACATGAAATAACAACAAACATGCAGGAGGCACAAAGTAAAAAGTCTTAGAGCACCGTGATCTTAACAATTTCAGTAGTCTGTGTGAGAGCTTTTCAGCAGTGTGTGAGAGCATTTCAGTAGTGTGTGTGAGATCTTTTCAGTAGTGTGTGTGAGAGAATTTCAGTAGTGTGTGTGAGAGCATTTCAGTAGTGTGTGTGAGACCTTTTCAGTAGTGTGTGTGAGAGCTTTTCAGTAGTGTGTGTGAGAGCATTTCAGTAGTGTGTGTGAGAGCTTTTCAGTAGTGTGTGTGTGAGAGCGGCGTTTTTCAGTTGTTTGTGTGAGAGCATTTCAGTAGTGTGTGTGAGAGGGTATAGTTTTTCAGTAGTGTGTGTGAGAGCATTTCAGTAGTGTGTGTGAGAGCGTATAGTTTTTCAGTAGTGTGAGTGAGAGCATTTCAGTTGTGTGTGTGAGCGTATAGTTTTTCAGTAGTGTGTGTGAGAGCATTTCAGTTGTGTGTGTGAGAGCTTTTCAGTTGTGTGTGTGAGAGGGTATTCTGAATAATGTCCCTCACGGCCCCTCATAGCAGGCGTCTGACCTATAAGCTACTGTGGTTACTGATTTATTTTGTATCCTTTTTCCCCCCTATTTTAGTTTTCTTTTTTCAAATGCGCTTGATAATAATAACTTGATAACAAAAAGCAGTCCTTTGTCTGAGAACTGTGACATGAGCTGTGTGTTAATTTAAGAAGGTGTCAGCATCCTGGGTGTTGCAGAGCAGCACCTTCTACGGAGCATAGGAAATATACTGTGACACTGTGGCAGTGTAGTAAGTGATGAAACACTGTTGTCATGGTAGTTACAGAGATTTGTTTTCATCTTTAAGTCATTCATTTAAAAAACATGTATCTAAAATAAAATGTGCAAATAGAATCAGATATCATCAGCTTCTACCGAGTGTAGTGGCACATCTGCAAATCGACAACTTATTCAAATGATTTTGGAATAAGAGATGTCAGCAGACTGCATGTGAGGACAGTAAGAGTGTGTTACAAACGCCTCAAACAGACTCAAAGTATAGCATTGGTCTGCAGATATGCTTGAAGGGCTTCAACCTTGAAATGGGATGAGGCTGAATTGTAATGTGCCGATCATTTCATTTAGTCCTACTATCCAACACAGAGCACTGGCTTTACTGTTTGTCTCCTACATGTTGCAACCTCAAGGTATTCACCGACCACACAAACCTCATTAATGTCACAACAACACAGAGTGGGTGTCTGTTGATTTGCTAAGAGGTGGGGGAGGTGTGGACATAATCCACCTATATGTAACATATATATAAAGAAACTGTCAGCGTCTCTAGGCTATTTCTTTTTCAAACGATTGAAATGTCGATCCACTACCTGCTCAGATTTTGTAACCACATCAGCTGATTCTAGGGTTGGGCAGTAGATTTTGAAACCGCAGTTTATTGTTTTACTTGTTGATTAAAATATCACATTATGGGTTTCGAGGGAGCCACCAATCACTGCTATGCTTTTTCTGTCTCAAGGCTTTAGTGCACTTCAACTGTGAGTTCCATCTTGTAATGATTTCAAATATTTTTTGTCTATTTTTATGTGAAGCACTTAATGTGTGCAAAAGATTAAGTATAAAAGGGGCTATACAAATGAAGTTTATTATCATTATTATTACACAAGGACAGATGTGTGATGCATGTTCCAGTTTCACTCTCTGAACAAAAAACAGAATAACAAACATAAAAAACATTAACAACCTCTATTTACAACAGATACAAAATGTAGTGGAGGAGAGCAAGTACCAACCAGAAATCTGTACTGTTGAAATCTCTGATAACAAAGGGTCCTGTTTCAAGTTATTTATTTCACAAATAACTTGGCTGTATTACAGGATGGGTCATCCACAAATTAGAGGGTTGGCGGTTCCATCCCTCCATTTTGCTTTCCTAAGTGCCCTTGTGCAAGACACTGAACTTGATTTGTAGATAGGACGTGTGAGTGATACACTGTCACTGGGTGAATATGACTCATAGTACGCTACATATAATTTTTCAAACATTTTCAAATATCCCTGATACTGTACTTTATTTTTACTGTCAACCCTAACTGATTCAATACAAATGGAGTTATTAATAAACTACATATGGAGTAAACAAAGTATTAACGTCTCTCCTTGATGAAGAGTCTATGTGACGAGGGTCCAGCAGGCCTTTCATTGGGTTTTCCAAGCCCCTTCCTTTCAATAAAAGTATGTTGCTACTTCCAATGCAGTGTTGATTGTAGCACCAAGAGCAAACTGTCATGACTAGTTTTCCCAACACTACAGAGTTGGCACAAACACCACTTCCGTATGTTCCGTGGAGCATTTTGGCTTCTTTCAGCTTGTTACTGTTTTGGCTCAGTCGGGTCCACCTGTTTTCAGAGAAGCTCTGACAGAAACAGTTAAAGAGTAGCAGGTGAACATATGGAGCCCCTTAAGACTAAGATACTGTAGAGAGCTAAAAGAGAGACTGGATTTTACAGTCATCCAGTGAACACCACTCCTTAAAGCTGTTCTGTAACTATGGACATGGAAATCAAAAGATCTTTTCTAACATGTAAGCCACTTATCAAATGTTAATATTGGGAAAAGATCATGGGTTAAATAAACCTGATGTTTGGCTTTGGTTTGGCTGAGTCACTCACAGTTTTTATTTTTACCCAGACTAATTAGATGTACAGTAGGTATTTGTGGATCAGTGTTTTCCATTCATGATGATGATGATGATGATGATGATGATGATGATGATGATGATGATGATGATGATGATGATGATGATGATGATGATGATGATGAAGATGATGATGATGCTGTGTCTCCTGTCTCTGTGTGGGCGTTGTTAAGAACTCCAGGAGCGGGGAGGCGGTGGGATTATTTACGCACTTTATTGCCCTCCCATTGGTCCGTTAATAGAAGCTGCTCTGATGCGCGGCGGTGACACAGGCAAGTCTCCGGCGATAAAAAGAAGGCGCAGCGCAGCAGAGCGCAGGAGAGTGGACAGCGAGCTTGCACTTGATGGTAGATGCGCCTCTGCGAGTCTTAACGCGCCTGGAAGTATCTCCAACTCCTGAGGTACTGACTGTGACTTGTCTTTGTGAAACTGTCATTTAGAACACGTGTATTGCATCTGTGCTTAAACAAGAGGTTATGATGGAAAGACTTGGCACCAGTGCGCCATTACGCAGTGTACAAGTCGACGTGGTCAACACAAGTACAGTGATCTCATGAGAAATTTTTAAAGCGCTCTAAATTAATAATATTTGATTGTAATTGACATTGAATGAAGTTGTTTATCAATATTTGGAGATATATATCACCAAAAAAAAAAAGATTCTGAGCCTAATGTACTCCTCTCTCTCTCTCTCTCTTCCCCTCTCTCTCTCTCTCTCTCTCTCTCTCTCTCTCTCTCTCTCTCTCTCTCTCTCTCTCTCTCTCTCTCTCTGTGTGTGTGTGTGTGTCTCAGGGACCTGCTGAAGAATGGAGTGGTATGTCCTGGTGCTGATCCTGAGCTTGCCGCCCTCCATTCATTCAGACTGCTCTTCACTGTGTCAGAAATGTGTTCAGCAAGTCCTCAGCTCCGACGCAGCTTTCAGCAGCAGCAGCAGCAGCAGCAGCAGCGGCCTGGTAAGACCCACGCCCCAGGCCATTACTGCGCCTTTTTTACTTTTCTATACAAGCCTCATCTACAAATAGGATGACCTCATACTTAAGTGATAATGAAAATTCTAAATCAGGAAACTCACAACATCCAAAAGTTTTGATTACTAAATTTTTCTATAACATTTCAATTAGCTGACGCTTTTATCCAGCGACTTACAATAAGTGCATTCAACCATGAGGGTACAAACCCAGAACAACAAGAATCAAGAAAGTACAATTTTCTTCAAAAAAGCCAAACTACAAAGTGCTATATGTAAGTGCCTATAAGAACTTTACTTTTACTTTATTTTATTATCTGGATTTTGATTATTCCGAATGAATAATGAGAAAATAAAATATCCTAAGTGAGACACAATATCAGTGGAGTAACAATAGGTTTGAATCATATGACCAAAGATGGAAGATGGCGCCTCAAAGATAGAAAATGGTTTTAAACTGTGCTTTCTGATTTTAAATTGTTTTGTTTTAATGTTGTTGTTTGTTTGTTTGTTTTATCCCTGTACAGCTAAGATGCTTTATAAATTAAACTGCCTTGTCTTGCTTATAACGTGCGAGGTGGAGCTGTGGTCTTATGTTTTAAAGAGTAAATCTGACGAGAGCATGATCTCACATGTTTCACACTCTTCTGTGTGTGTGTGTGTGTGTCGTGCAGTCGTGCAGTGCGGAGTGTGAGGTGCAGAGCTGCGTCCAGGTGCCGGGGCTGGCGGACTTCATCCAGGATGAGGGCGCGGAGGAGGAGGAGAGGCAGCAGGCAGACCTGGTCAAACGCTACGGCGGCTTCATCAAGAGAATCGACAAGAACAAGAACAAAATCTTCAGCTCGCCGGTGCGCGACAACTACATCATGAAGGCCGCCGCGCTGCCCCAGAAATACGAGGACTTGTTGAAGAGGCTGGAGGAGCGAGACGCGCACGACACACCGGAGGACCCGACGCTGCTGCGCACTTACAGTAAACGCTACGGCGGCTTTTTACGCAAATTTGGCCCCAAATCAAGGAGGAGTAGCTCGGCGGAGCAGGAGAGCCAGGAGCCCGAGGAGCTGCAGAAGCGCTACGGAGGCTTCATGAGGAGGATCCGACCAAAGTTAAACAACCTGAAGTGGGACAAGCGCTACGGAGGCTTTCTGCGGCGCCACTTCAAAATCTCTGTGCGCTCAGTGGAGGAGCCATATTCCTCCTACGATGATCTGAGCCTATAAAAAAATCACACTAACACTGGAAGGAACTAGTGCTGGTTCACCTGAAGCGCCACCATCTCTCCACGAGTATCATATGCCTGCCCTCTGTGCTTGTAGCCTACTCTGCTGCCTTCTGTGTATACTCTGTGTTGTCCTCAGTATAGTCTCTTTCAATAAAAGATGCTTGTTTATTAAAACCATGAAATGTTCCACTGATTTCAGCCTCCGTGCCATCCTGCCTTCAGAGTTCACCACATGTATTATTGTACCTTGTTCACCAGCTCAGAACCTGGACACGACCAGGGGAGATGTATTTTATAAGATCCCCTAAACACGCTCTGATATTCACATCACACATCATGTGCACTGGAAATATATATACACGTTTATTGTGTATTTGGCTCATTATTACAGCTAACGATATGGTGGTATTCACCGACTTCAGCTACAAAGCGATACAATTATTAATAAAGAAAAATAAGGGGATGCCAGATTCACACATTCTATAATTTGACAAATATTTCTTATAACCGAACATTTTGAGGTAGTTTTAAAAAGTCCAACTAAATGAGTTAAAAAAGGTTTAATTGGCCCACGGAATCATATACAACCAACCAGTCACCGTTCGAATTATTTAAACTAATATGTTTTATCTTATTTACATTTTGTGACGAAGCATCAATCCTGTTACTTCACTCAGTTCTCTAAGAGGATATTTGCTGCTTTGTCCATCCATCTAAAGTGTGATGCAGAGATGAGCGACAGATTCCTTATTTCACCTTGATTCAAAAGCAGAGCAGTTACATGAGGGAGGGCAACGGAACACATCTGCACACAACCACCTCAAGTCTGACTTTTCTGCTCACTCAACATTAACAGTATGGCGCCATCTTGTGGCCAAAGCAAATCTCGTTCGGCCCCAATTTGATCTCAAACGCTCCGTTCATGTAAAAGAAAATAAGATTAGTTTGTCTGACTGACCCAAAGTCCACAGGCTCACTGAGCAAGCAGTGAATAAAACAGGGTGAGTGGATGAAACCTCAGTCATTTGTTTACAGCAAACACACTTTCAATACAACTGAGCAACAGCTAGTGATGAGGATATTAAGATACAAATGAAAGGTCCAAAAAAAGCGCTGATGACTGGACCTGAACATTATCCGAGAGACACAATGTCGTGTAGTCATACAAATCCCTGTCTCGGTTTATCTCTGTTTACACCTCCACTACAAACTCATGAAAACATTTACATTTAATGATATGTAATAATGGACACTTTTTCCTCAGAAATTGAGCATTTATTAAACTGAAGAATGCTCCTTTTACAGTCTACATGAAACAAATTCATACAACTGTATCAAATATATTAGGTACAAAAACTTATTTACAGTAAAATCACAATCAACATACACCCACCTCACTACCAGATGCCAAACAGAAATGTGAGTATCTTGAAATGTGAAGGGCATCTTAAAAGGAAGGCTTATGAGTTGTGTGAAATGACAAATGAACACCCAAGGATCTGTAAAAGATTAACTGGGTCCTCAAACATCACAGGAAATGCACATTCAATCCAAATTATGAAATAAGGGGAGACGGGGGAGAGAACAGCTGTCCTTTGTCTCACTGCTGTTCCACCACCTGCTCCACATTTTCTTCTTTAACCTGCTCTGGCTGACTTTCGTCATCCCCCTCAGCCTGGGCTTCCTCTTGTGAATCGTCAATGGTTGCCGTGGCGTCCAACACACTGATGCTGCTGACCTGCTGTTGGATGGCCATGCTCTGTGAGGGGTTCAGGCTCTGCAGTGTGGCTGGCAGCGTCACCAGCTGAAATTGAGGGCCAACCATCTTAACGAAGGCCGCGGAGCCGCTGGCGGCGCCATCCTGACCCGCCGTGGTGGACAGCACAGTCAAGTTAGAGGAGTCGTTCATCAGCTCTGACCCAGAAAGCGTTGAGGTCAGCAGAGTGTAGCCACCCAGGTTGGTGCCGGCTTGGGCTCCTGCCATGGTCAGAACCTTTCCCAGTGGCAGGCCGGCAAGCTGGTTGAAAGGCAGAGTGATCTGGGTAGGAGTAGTGCTGACCTTGGCTGGGCCGGAGACGGTGCGGGTCAGCCGGGGACGCTTGGGTGGGGGGGTTAAAGGGACTGGGGTGAGGGTCATCAGGACGTTGTTGAGGTGCTGGGATTTACTCTTCAGCTCCTTGGCTCGCTTCCTGTGCTCATCACACTGCTGCTCCAGAGCTGCAGAAGAAGAAAGCGCACACACACACATGATTTCTATTATCCTTTCATACAGACTAGAGGGCAGAGCTGAATAAATGAGTCAAGCCTCTAAAAATATGACTATTTTGAGAGTGGGGACTCCACTGAGGATTCTCCTACTGACCAGCAAGGCTGCGAGTGTATTGCTCTCTGTAACGGTCCATCTGGCTCTTATGACTGGCCAGAACCTTCTTCACCAGGTCAAGCATCCCAAAGTTCTGCACGATATTGTTCAGCAAAACTGCATCTGAAAAAACAAAGAACAATTCAGGTTCAATGGCATAAAACCTTGTTAGATATTATAGGGCAAATCTACTGATTTCATCACAAAATGTATCTTGTGATAAAGCTATGTAGTCAAAAAATACTGAAACATTACTGAGTGGTAGAACTCACTTAATTGTATAAGTGACATTGTTAAAACCCCTTACTGCCAGAATTAATTTCTAATTATATAAAAAAAATATTATTTGTGTTTTTGGCTGTCATACAGATGCTAAATTAAGTGGAGATTGTTAATTTCAATATAGCATATACAATTAGGGCTGCAACTAACGACTATTCTGATAGTCGATTAGTCACCGATTATTGAAACGATTAATCGACTAATCGGATTATGAATGACACAAATTCTCAATAGCTATTATTTAGCAAGCAGCTTTTAAATTTAGCTTGAGGTTGTTCAAGGCATGTGATGACTGAAAATAAAGACAATAAAGATAGATACTTCATTATAAAAAATGTCTTTTAATAAACTTTGCTGCATATAAGGGTACTGTTGACACAAAAGCAAAGAAAAATCAAGTTTTTGTCCATTTAAAACCAAGGACAGGCAAAGTGCTAATAAAAAAAATTAATTTAAATTTAAGTTTCCCTTTTTACTCTGAACCAAGAACAGGCCAAGTGCTGGTACTAAAAATAAATTAAAAATAAAGTATCCATTTTTCGTGTTAACAAAAAAGGACAGGGAAATAACATTAATAAAAACATCAACAAACGAAACTACAGTTGGACTAAATCATTTTGATTAAAACAAGACGTTTGTCAGGCAATAGGATAACATAACGCTTTTAAACTCGTTAAAAAAAAGTTTAAACCATATTATTGTAATTGATGCTAGAATCCTGCGCGCAGTTATAAACGTGTACATATAACATCTGACAGAGGCGAGTCCGCATCGTCTCCGTTTCGATGTCACACGTGCCTCCTCCTCACATGCGTGTGTCCTGCTGCCCTCGAGAGCAGGTCCGCTGTACAGATACCGCAGGTCGTTTTTTTCGGGCCATGTTAAGAGTGAAGTTCTCCCGAACTTTTTACTTCCTGGTGCGCGACTGCGCGCGGCAGCGGACGCCGACAATGTTTCGTCGCTATTGCACATGCGCGACTTTCAGAGATAGGAAGGAAGCGAGATGGCTCACTCCTCAGGTACTTCCATCAGCACCTCCGGTAAAACAACGTTTACTTCCGCTGCGCCGCACGAGAAACACGCGCTATGACGTCACCAACGAATCATCGACGAGTAAATTCGTCACCGACTATTTTGGTCATCGATTTTTGTCGACGACGTCGACTAATCGTTGCACCCCTATATACAATAGATATTAATTTAGGTATGAGCGACATTAGGCATAATGGGGCATAACCTTAATTTAACAAATTTTCAGCAGGCATTAGTGGGATAAAAAGACCGGAATGGGGTTTGAGGCGAATCTGCGACATTCGTCTACAAGGGGTTAAACGGGCTTTTGTACAAACTCCCAAGTGTCACTGTAGCACCAGAATATCCAGTCATGAAAAAGGTTTCTGTCATTGTCTAGTACATTAATCTGAAGAAGCAAAAACAGTATTTGAGGGTCAGGCAGAGGGAAGATCTCCATATCACGAATGTGAACTGGACCAGATCAGATTAACAACAGAGAGAAATCCATGTATTCTTCCACCTACTCACATCACTCTGTTATCTTCACTGCCATCCCTTACATTAGGGGTGGGCAATATGGCAGAAATATCATATCATTATTTTTTCTTCAGGCCGGATCACAATCTGGTCACGACTTTTCCTCACGTTTTTTTAAAGACTATTTAGCATGTTACCGAACATTACAACCAAAATAATTTGGCGCATGTTTCAGTGTGTGTGTGTGTGTGTCATGTGTAAGAGAAGGAGGAGGAGAGCAAGCACAGTCTTGGGGGTGAATAACAGAATATATTTGCAGCTATGAAGAAATCATTTCGTATCAGTGTAGATGTTGTGGCGGACGTTACAAACGGTGGCGGACGTTACAAACATATCAAGCACATATCTTTTCATACAGCATGTGATAGGACAGGACGTTTCTCTGTGGAATGTTGAAAAATAGACTTTTTACAGCAGACATTTGGACTTGTCCAAGCAGGAAAAGCACACATGGAATAAACAATTAATGATGGCTGCGCTCAATTCTGAGCCAAAACAAGGGCTCTGCTGTTTTGATGCTCACTCACTGACTTGGCTCTTAAAGGAATGAAGCCACTGCTATTGTTATAATTTACACTTCCACACGTTGCTGCTGATGTTGAGTAGTCAAGGTTTAAAAAGCAAATATCCATCAGTGAGGCAGGAACCTTAAAAGAGTACTCTTCTTTGGAAGCGCTGTATTCAAGCTGTGGGAGCCACAATCAAGTTTAGTTATACTCTTATAATTTATTGTTGTTTTTTATTTTGTGTGGCTTGTATTGTATATATATATTTGAAATTAAATACAAACAGCGAACCCGACAACTTTTTTGGGATTTATTTTCTGGAAGCCAGGCTGCGAGTCTGACAGACTGCCCTGCACCTCACATTGTGGTGAATAGGGTTGCAAAGGGGCGGAAAGTTTCCGGTCAATTTCCGGAAACTTTCCATGGGAAGTTTACTACGCAAATTAAACGCTGAGCAATAAAAACATCATTCAAAACTCTATTTTAAAGATGTATGGAATCCAATTGTTTGGCTAACTATTTATATCTCTGGCATTGCATTAGTGTTTTTTACAAACTTTTTTCTCAGTTATTCTACAGAACAATGCCACGTGCACTATCTAATGTGTGGAGACATTTCACCCCATCAAATGTAGAAGGAAAGGCTGTGTACATTTGCAAATACTTTGCAAAGACCTATGTTAAGAATGACACAACGATGCAGAAGCATATAGTCAAGTGCCCAAAGTTTCCTCAGGGCTCAAATCAGCCTATGACAAAACAAAATGTTTATATTTATGTCTGTATATGACAAGGTAAATATAGTTAGTATAAATCACCCACAACATTTCCAGTTTATTCCCGTATATTCCCGTTTATTCCCGTTAATTCCCGTATATTCCTGATAATTCCCGTTAATTCCCATGGCAAGTTTCCAACTTTGAATATTCCCGGAATTTTGCAACCCTAGTGGTGAAACAATATAAGATTTGGATAAATGGGTACAGAACAAACCCATAATCACAATACTTTGCCACTACACAAGCTGAACTGGGCTGTTTGACATGTTCAGAGCGAGGAGTTGTGTGTGGAATTTGTAAAATGTTGATTTTAAAAAAGGTAGGTCTTTGTCTTTCTCCACAAAAATCAAAGACAGGGATCACTTGAGCATCATGTTTCATAAAGCCAACCTAACTTGTGTGTGGGTATCCCTAACCTTTGACTTGTAGTGGTGGGTCACACACTCTCTCCTGAAGCCCCTTCAGCACCTCCTGCAGCTCCTTCTGAAAGTCCTCCACCACCTCCTCCAGCAGTCCTGCCTCCTTCACAGCACGCCAGAACACCACAGAGTCCTCTGAACGCACACACACCCAAATGTATTACATCATAACAAGTAAAAAGGCTTCCCTCATTCAGTTCATTCCTCATGGTCCTGAAGGTTGCTCACCTCCAATGGCTGTGACCCACTCTGACGTTTCCTCTGTCGCCTCAGGAAACGAGGCTAGTGTTCCATTCACTACAACACAGACGGAGTAAGATCACTGTGCCACATCACTACAATCAGACCACTGTGTTTTTATTCTGGACTACAGTGCGGACAGTTGTAGTGATTCCGAAGCTTTTTCACTCTTTGTATGAGTGTGCGCGCGACTGTGGTTCTGTGTGTGAGAGACAGTGTGTGTGTGACTGTGCGTCGCTCAGTGTGTGTTTGTGTGCGACTGTGACTGAGTGTTTGAATGTTTTGCTCCTGTTTTTTCAAACACAGCCTAAATATGCCAGGCTAACATGTTGCTATCAGGCTTAATGAGTAGTGTTGAGGTGGTGATCAGAATTCAGAGGACTATAAATTTAGATGTGGGTCTGTTGGAAAGCCTCCCAGCATGCACCAGGGCAACATAAATACTATCTATACATACTATATGCACTATAATCAGAATGACTTCTAGGGTAGTATGAATTGTGGAGCTGTAGAACTTACAGTCAGCTGAGGAGGGGGTGGCAGACACCAGGTCAGCTGATTGATCGCTGCTGAGGGACACTTTGGTTCCCACCAGGTCTATCTTAGTGCTGCGGCAGGTGTTGGAACAGACCTTTGTATGCTGGTAGAAGTCCAGTTCACCTGAGTCCATGATCTTCCTGTGATATGAAATATGATTGATTGACTATACAAAACAACTGGCTGCACGGCTGGAGTTTACTGACAACCATGTGTGATGAACAGTGCCACCCTGAGGCATATTTGTTAACTGCACCACTGACGAGAGAGACGGCCTGGAGTTAGCTCTGTCATGTCATCAGATTTCCACAATCCGATTATTGTGTCCAACAGAACTTAAATAAGCAATAAAAAAATATTCATCTTTTCTGTGGTTTAATATGTGTTTTGTTCAATTTTTGGCAAATTCATTACTCAAAATACACTCCTAACTGGAATCACACTTGTTTATGGAGGCAAATCTATTGACATACAAAATAAGTCATCTACATAACCCTGTTTTTTTCCCTTGTCTTTTCCCTGAAATCTAAAACTACTATCCTCCTTGATGAGCAATGCACCAATGCAGACATAATTAATTTTATCAAGAGCCATGAATAATTTCAGAGAAATCAGGGAAAATGTCAGATTTCAGTTAAAGAAAGGTAATTGACTTTTGGCGACGTTAATGTTTACAGCCCTGTGATTATAAATGTTCATTTCAGCAATTCCAGCAATTATTCTGCGAAATGATCAAGTCAGACGAAGACATTTAAATATGACTAATCCTCGAAACACTTTAAAAAGTGTCTTAAGTGAGAAGTCCTGGATTTAAACGGATGATTAACCTCACTTTGAACTAGACTTTAAACTAGACTTACATTTGGTGGAATAAATGCTGCATCTGTAAAGGAGGCAGGGTGAGGCTGTATCCAATAATATCAAGTAAAATTCATGGTGAGCTTATTGTGTTGATCCAGACCTGAGCATGGTGCCGTTGAGGCGGATGGCTCTCTTCCAATCCTTCAGGGTGGATTTCCCTGCTAAGCACACAAACTCCTTTGGGCTGATGAGCTGCTCGTTGAACTGATAAAAAGGGAAAATAAACCGTTTGTGTTGCGTTTGTGAAACAGTTGTGAATCTATACCTTGAATGTGCTTAGGAATGTGATTTTAAACAGGCTCTGTTCTACCTGGACACATTTCACATTGATCCCTGGGCAGACAAACTTCTTCCAAACCAGCGTGGCTTTGGCGTCTCCGCAGGTGATTGGGTAGAAGATATCAGCCTCCACATCCACCTCTTCAGTTAACTTCACTGCAGAGCCAGAGACAGAAACAACCTCTTACAAACATACAGTCATTTCTTTCAGCTGCTCATACAAAACTATTTACAGCATTTAAAATATCATGTGATTTAGATCATGAGACTAGAAGAGACTGCCTGAAACATATGCTGTTGTCATAAATGTCTGAGAGTTTTTTTATATAGAAAGCATTTTACACAACAATGGTAGCAAGAATCCATGTAAAGTAATAGTCTGACCAGTCTATCACAAGCCGCTTGGTTCAACTTCTAGATATGTGGACATGAGGAACCGGAGATCAGGCCACCAGCCTGGGCAGAAGCCACAGATGAGCTGCTTTGAGATATACACTGACTAAACTCTGACTTTCTGGACACTTTATACTAGGGGGCTAAGGGGGAAAGGCGGAGACTCTCACTTCGACATTTGCCTTCACACAAACAGCCCATCTGGAGAACGTCCAGAGGATCTCCAGAGTTCAGTGCATGTCGGAAAGCAGCTTTACTGGATAGTCTCCTGCAGCGTTCCTCATATGTGAAAGACTAACTCCAGATTAAGTCCAGACCCCCTTGTGCGGACATTTTCCAGAGTTCATGTCTAAAAAAGGTGTAACAAAGTCCTGCAGGTTGCATTACCAATGACTGCCTCCTCCTTTGATAGTGCATCTGATGTACTGGCCTCAGCTTCTGCCTCCTCTGGCGCTACTGTGAGGACCTCCTCCCTGGAATGACAATTCAGACAGTCTTTAAGTTTCTGTTTAGCAAAGTGAACAACAGTGATTCTCCTCATTAATTCAGCATACTGTGTCCAGTGTATCTTTGCTGATGGCCAAAGTGCTGTGTGTGCGATGTGTGCACCTCACCCTGGCTGAGGGCTCAGCTGTGTGGTCACCAGCACTGCTTTATCCTCCTCCATCATAGAGGGGAGGTCCTCGGCCACACTTTCTGGTATGGTGACAATCACCACCTCACTCATCTCCTGCATACTGACCTCTGAAGCCATGACAGACAGTGGACCTTCACAACCAACAGGATATGAAAGCAGAGCATTTGAAGTTATCAATTTGTTATTAATAATTTGCATCTATATAACACATTAAAAGTTGAGGTAGTCAAAATAAAGGGTTTCCCCAGTAGCAGTATGTTTACATCAGAGCCTGAACTATGTCAAATAAAAATACGAAAATTAAAAACACAATGGGAAAGAATGTGGGATTCTGTCTGCTGAAAAGCTGGGGTTGTGTCAGATCTTAAAGCTATGTTAGTTCTACAATCCAACATCAGGGACAGAGCCCAGTGTAGATACTGGTCTGAGCACAGCAGGCCGCAGCAACATGTTGAGGAGAGAGATCAGGGCTAGTGAACACCCATTATTTATTAAAACATACACAAAAACATTTGTTTAGACAACGACAATATAAAAGTGCTCAAAAATATAAAAGGGGGATATTTAGACAAATGTGAGACTTAGTATAAAAATCAAACAGACACACAAATTTGAGGATTTAGGAGATACAAGACACTGGATCTACTATATGGTGGACGTGAATGGTGGACATGAATCAAAAGAACTAGAATCTTCATATTTCCAAATAAAACGTTTTGCTTTACCACACTGCATTGTTTAATGTGATAAACACAATAGTGTAAAAATCTTTGGGGGCTGTGAATTTCTCCATTTACTACAAAGAATATGATATTTACCCATGAGGGTTATCATGCTAACTATACCAAAAGTAGATGAATTTAGATATCAAAATAAAACAGAAAATGGGAAATGTTCAAGGTCAGAATGTAATTTACGACTGATAATCGATTTCTAATATCCAGACATATTTGTTAGAAACAGAGCATCGACAAAACCACGTGTTCTAGTGTTTCGTCTGTCTCATTCCAAGGCTCCACCATTACAAGGGTTCAGTAAAAACTGGGTAAACTTGTGAAGGATTTAAAGTGGGACTAGTGGAAACACTACTACAGTGTAGCCTACTGATGAATGTCTATCAAATCTGTTCATGTGTGCGTCAGGAGCAGTGTGAACCTGATTTGTCATCATTTAAATTTAGAGCGAGCAGGAAGTGGAGGGGCTGCAGGCATTACACATTTCAGATACTGAATACATCTTACCTTCTTACTTCTTCTTAATTGAACTAGTCGCTCCTCGGTCGCTGATCAAAACAAAGGGTAAAGCTAAGTGACAGGATGTTAGCTAGCTAGCTTTGTTCGGACCTATCCAGTGAGCTAGCTAACAGCAGAATGCTGCGGTACATAAGTGCAGGTGTTTTATTTATCTTTCAAACACGATGGGTTTCTTATCCAACTCTGTTCGTAGAAAACACTTCATCTCTTCTTCTGTCTCTTCTTCTGGTGGTGGTGGTGGTGGTGGTGGTGCTCCTTCTTCTTCGGATATTTAATCGCGGTTGGCCAACTAGTTATCGATACATTAGCGCCACCGTCTGGAAAAGAGTGAGGGTCAGAATCATCAGAGTACTTTTTAATGTATTCTGGGTAACTTTGTTCTAAATATCTACCAATTTAATACTGGCTTATTCCTTCTCCTTTATCCTTCTAGGTTAATTGGTGTAAGTCAATCTCTCCTCCTTACAAACTCCAAGGTGGGACAGCAGAAAGTGGCTCAGTGGGAATATCTTATAATATCTAATATTAAATCATTTGGGGTTAGGGTTTTTCATGTAGAATATTTCTGTTCATGTGTTATATTACTCAGGGTTAGGTATCATGTTCTATTCACATGCGATATTCCACTTAGTATTATTTTTATTTTTTTTCATTTATATTGTTACCTATTAGGGAACATCGGTTCTGCATTTACTCCATATTTACTTTATATTATTATTATTTTACTTAAATAGCCTTTTTTTTTTTAAATGTACTTTTCGACTTATACTGTAAGGTTCTATTTTTTCTAGGCTTCCACTGGGAAGTCTTGTGTAACTGTCATCTTGGAGCAAGCCGGCATTAATGAAGACTTGTCTTGTTTTAAACAACATCCACACAAACCTAAAGTAAAATGATGTTATTATTTACTAGACACACGAGGACTACCCCGTTTCGACAGTAGTTCCGTTTTTTGGCGCTGTCAGGCTAAATATTGGTGAGGAGCACTTTATGTGTCCACGAAGAAGAGAAGGAGGAGGAGGAGGAATTGGATACTCGCTGCATAGTTCATGGTGATCTATGTCCAGTCCAACTGGGACATTACAGTGTAGCAGTGTTTAACATGACTAGCGCTGCTTGGTCAGAGAAGATGGTCAAACTCCTCAGTCGAATGAATAACTTTTACTCAGCAGGTAGACCAGTGGTCCTGTGTGGAGATGAGACAACATGGGGGGGGGGGGGGGTTGTTAGCGTTTGACAGTGACACCCTCCTCTCTGTGTGTCCACAGGCTCCTCTCGTGTCAGCTGCTGCAGGTTTGAGATCGACTCAGCGCAGGTCGGTTGGATTCCTCCTCACGTGGCTGCGCTGTTGACACGGTATCCAGATGTGTTCAATCCGCCACACGGTGGCGCAGTGACGCTGTGTCACAGTCTGGACTCATACGGGAGGAGATCAGAGGCTGTGGACGCTGTCCTGCAGTCTCTCAGACATGAGGCGTCCCTGAGCTGCCTCAGAGGATGGAGGGACGAGGTCTCACACACACACACAAAACTTGCTGATGACTCCTATAACAATAACTTTATATTTAGAACACTTCTCAACACGAAGTGGTTAACAAATAGTTAACATAACCTTTTAGAGACAGACTGGAAAATGCTCTTAGTCTAGTAAATAGCTGCTTGAATCTTCCCACGTTTTTGGTGTGTTATGTTATTCAGGCTGAGGCAGTTGGGTTGAACAGACCATAATAATTGTATGATATTTACAATGTTAGCAAAATACAAACTCAAATTAGAATAACTAAAATTAGATTAACCCACACGTTTATACATCAGACCCCTTAATATGCCTATTTTTTCATCTTGATCCATAATGTTCCCTGTGAAATTTTTGAAAAATAAAACGAAAAATGCCTTATCTCACCATGCTGAAGTAAAAATTAAACTCTGTATCTGCAGCAAAATTTAAAGGGGGGTCTATCTACTCCATCTATCTACCGCTATGCACATAATTTCTGTTCTGGATCTGCACCAAAATGTAATGGCTACTTCCGTGGATCATCACTCCTCACAAAATTTCATGGAAATCATTTTGTTAGTTTTTGAGTAATCTTGGTAACAACAAAACGAACCCATGTGTAAACATAACTTCTTTGGGAGAGTTTTGAAATTAGATTTTGACAGAGCTACAAGGTTAAGTAATAATGAAGATGAAAGGAGCACCATCTCAGGTGGTAGTCTACATCTTTCTGGTCCAGTCCATTCTGATTTAGAGCAAGACATTGAATGACTCGTTTTTCATTCAGTTCAGCAGATATTCAGCAGGCCTATACTTTTATTGTGTGCAAGACATACTCACAAATTTGATCGGTAGTTTGCCATAATGTTCTTAGAACATTCATGGTCCTCAGAGGACGATCCCATTCAATTTCTGACTTTTTTTTTAACAGCATCCTCACGTCAAATCATAATATCTGTACTTGTGATTTTGTCAACCAATGGCTGAGTTTCCATTAGATTTGTTGTGAACATTCATGATTCCAAGAATATCAATGTTAATCCCGACTGATTGACCTGAAAAGCATAATGACAGTTATGGTAGTTTCTTCCATCTCATATATTCTACCTTGGACTATAAAAATCAAAAAAACACAGTTTGCACAGTGTACATTTATAATTTATCAGTGTAAAAATGAGACCTTCTCATCTTTCAGAGGTATAGTGTGATGCCAACATTTTCAGATCCTCCTCTGATGTGGATGGAAAGAGCAGCTACAAGTAAGTTTAGTCACGCTGTGGCAGCACCATGTTAGGTTTGCTCAGTGATAGTGTTGCATGAGCTGACTGTGATACTGTATTCCAGGTCTTTTTGGGGTGAAACGGTATGGAGTCCATATCAATGGTTACACCGTCAGTGACAGTGGGGAAGTCAGTATGTGGCTGGCTCGACGCTCCAAAACTAAGCAGACATTCCCTGGAGTTCTGGACAATCTGGTGAGTAGTAATAGGACCTGATTCCATAGCAGGTACACAAAACAGTAATACAATGATAATGTAAATGAAAGGAATGGTTATTATTGGCATAACATTTCAAAGGGCCTTAAATTCAGAGTTCCATAAATTAATCAAGGAGGCTGATGTTTTGTGTCTTTGAAGGCAGCAGGTGGTCTGTCTGCTGGTGTTGGCGTTAAATATACTCTTGTGAAAGAATGTCAGGAGGAAGCATGTATCCCAGCAGCCATTGCTGATAAGGCATGTCCTGTAACCACAGTAAGGTGAGATTTTTTCCTAATTGTAACAAAACCAAGTATTTAGTATAACCAGCCCACATTCTCAAAGTGTACTCTGCTGTGGACCCTTGTCAGGGTCCACAGCAGGACACAACACACACAGTGAACACACAGAGCAGTGGGCAGCCATGGACTGAAGAAGATTTTGATACTACTTTAGACATGTAAAAAGCAAGCCTCTAGATTCCATTAACAACTATTCCAATATAACTTCTAGCTACACCTATGAGGATGAAGAGGGGGTTTTTGCAGAGAGTCAGCTTGTCTATGATCTGGAGCTTCCTCGCAAGTTCAAGCCCAGTGTGGGGGATGGAGAGGTGCAGGATTTCTACCTCCTGCCCATTGATAAGGTCAGTAAGGGTTCTACTCAGCAACATCCGTAACAGTCTGGTACAGCAGTTCTGACAGTCAACCCCATAGTGGACTCCAGCATATTCAGAGTCAGTCTCATTTCATATTAAGACCTATATCAAAATATCTTTGTTGTCATCTATAGACCTGGACACACGACTGAGTCTGGGTTTTGTTTTTAGCCCTCGACTGTATTTTTGTATATCTCAATTACATTTTTATTGTATAACGTCAAATGACAACATGCGTTCTCAAGGCATTTCACATAGTAAGGTGGAGACCTTCAATATTATTGCATGTGTGACGGGAGTTCTCCAAGCTGTCTATAGCAGCCTTACTAAGGGATTGTTCAGGACTCACCTGATCCAGAACCAACTATAGGTTTTATCAAAAAGGAAGGTTTTAAATCTAACCTTAAATGTAGAGATGGTGTCTGCCTCCTGAACCCTGAGTGGGAGCTGGTTCCACTCGAGAGGAGCCTGGTAGCTGAAGGCTCTACCTCCAGTTCTACTCTTACAGACTCTAGAAACCACAAGAGAGTCTGTGTTTTGAGAGCAAAGTGATCTATTTGGATAATATGGTGTTGTGAGCTCTTTGACATATTTGGGGGCTGGATTGTTAAGGGCTTTATAACAGAGGAGCAGGATCTTGAATTTCATTCAGATTTTTACAGGGAGCCAATGCAGAGAAGCTAAGACAGGAGTAATATGATCTCTCCTTCTAATTCCTGTCAGCATTCTTGCTGCAACATTTTGTAACAACTGGAGGCTTTTCCCAGACTTACTGGGACATCTTGATAATAAAGAATTACAGTAATCCAGTCTTGAGGTAACTGACAGGTGTTACTATCAAGGATCTATGAATGTGATAGTAACAAATTTGTTTACCTACTATTTCATGACGAAATGGCTGCAGTGGAAAAGAGTCTGTCATTTTCTGTGTGAGTCAAATGACATGTTGATAAACTGGCAACCAATAGAATAAAGGAAGTTGAAAAACAGAAGTTAAGTCCAGCAACTCTAAAAGACACTGGGAACAAAGGGCTAGGACAAGAGACCTTTTATTTCCCTATGAGCCAGGACGCAGTCTGAAGTCCTTTGGTAAACCGCTTTATTCATGATGGCAAATTTAGCTTGATAGTGTTTGTTGTACATTACTCTTCTAAGTGCATTGTGGGAAACAAGTCTACTATATAGGGTATAAAAATGTTCACAGTCAGACAATACTACAAAATCACGAACTCACTATATAGTGGACTATATAGTGATCAGTGATTGATTTCAGCCTATGTGTCTGGGATGTTACACATGTCGTGGTGGTTGTGAAGGAGGTTAGTGGGATTTGATCTTATCTGTGGACAACTTTGCAAATTACAGTTATCCAGTCACTTTTCATATATATACTGAATAGAAGCACAAAGACTGACTGCTTTCTTACCGCCCTGTCATGGTTCCAGGTGAAAGAACTGCTGGCCACTGATGACTTCAAACCCAACTCAGCCATGGTGGTCTTGGACTTCCTCATTAGACATTCATTTATCGAGCCTGACACAGGTTTGTGACTCTTAAGACAATTTTCATTGTGGAAGTAAATTGTATAATCTGTTGACAACTTTAGATGTTTGTTCTTTATTTTTCAGGAAGTCTTCCGATGATTGTATTGTATTTCATCTCCTTTCAGAGCCATACTATCAGGAATTTGTGGCAGGGCTCCATCGGACACTATAGAGTGAAGCTGAGGACTGAGGCCAGTGATGTCACTGTGTTAGATATAGATGCTTTTAGACATGCACTGAACTCTGGAGATCCTCCAGAGGGGCTGTATGTGTGATTGCAAATGTCCAAGTGAGAGGCTCCGGACTTTTTCTGGAGTTTCTTTGGCCGGCCCCCTAGTATTAAGTCTGCAGAAAGTCCAGAGGAGCTGATGTGAGAGCACAGCAAAATATCCTCTGAAGTATTCATCGCATGCGAGTGGGGGTTTTGATGATGTTTCTAACACAGGACAGAAGCGAAAAAATAAAAATAAAACATATCTCCAGATGAAAAAGTGTTGTCACACAAAGAAAACACAGACAGAGACGTCAAGAGAGGTTGTGTAAACAAAACGTGATCTCTTTACTGGTATTGAAACCTTAAATCCTGCGTCTGTCTGCTGCTCCACCCCTCACCTGAATCCTCCTTAAAATTTCTGTGTTGTTGTGAACACGTCTGAGTGAATCTGCTGCGTGTGAAAAGGCAAAACTCTGCAGAAAGTCTGACCCAATACTGCAGACGTCCTCCGGAGCGCATATGTTAGAATGATTATACACTGCTCAAAAAAATGAAAGGAACACTTTTTTATCAGGGTATGGCATGAATTCAATTGCAGAGGGGGTTGTTAATCAGTTTCAGCTGCATTGGTTTTGATGGAATTAACAACAGGTGCACTAGAGGCGACCCCCAAAATAGGAGTGGTTTTGCATGTGGAGGCCATTTCAAGTTTCTCCCTCTTGATCAATTCGACTGGTTTTCCATTAGTGTTGACTTTAGCTAGAGTCATTATCTCTACTGGGAGCATGAGGCGATTTCTTAACCCTACAGAAGTTGCACAGATTGTCCAACTCCTCCAGGATGGCACATCCATGCGTGCCGTTGCAAGGAGATTTGATGTGTCTCCCAGCATAATCTCCAGAACATGGAGGAGATTCCAGGAGACAGGCAGTTACTCTAGGAGAGCTGGACAGGGCCGTAGAAGGTCCTCAACCCATCAGCAGGACCGATATCTGCTGCTTTGTGCAAGGAGGAACAGGTTGAGCACTGCCCGAGCCCTACAGAATGACCTCCAGCAGGCCACTGGTGTGAATGTCTCTGACCAAACAGTCAGAAACAGACTTCATGAGGGTGGCCTCAGGGCGTGACCTCCAGTAGTGTGCCCTGTGCTCACTGCCCAGCACAGTGGAGCTCAATTGGCATTTGCTATAGAACACCAGAATTGGCATGTCTGCCACTGGCGCCCTGTGCTTTTCACAGATGAGAGCAGGTTCACCCTGAGCACCTGTGATAGACGTGAAAGGGTCTGGAGAAGCCAAGGAGAACGCTATGCTGCCTGCAACATCGTTCAGCATGACCGGTTTGGTGGTGGGTCAGTGATGGTCTGGGGAGGCATATCCATGGAGGGACGCACAGACCTCTACAGGCTAGAGAACGGCAGTCTTACTGCCATTAGGTATCGGGATGAAATCCTTGAACCCATGGTCAGACCCTATGCTGGTGCAGTAGGTCCTGGGTTCCTCCTGATGCACGATAATGCCCGGCCTCATGTGTCAAGGGTATGCAGGCAGTACCTGGAGGATGAAGAAATTGAATGGCCCTCATGATCACCTGACGTAAACCCGATAGAACACCTCTGGGACATTATGTTTCGGTCCATCAGACGCTGGCAGGTTGCTCCTCAGACTTTACAGGAGCTCACTGATGCCCTTAGACAGATCTGGGAAGACATCCCACAAGACACCATCCGTTGTCTCATTAGGAGCATGGCGCGAAGTTGTCAAGCATGCATACAAGCACGTGGGGGCCACACAAGATATTGAGAAGCATTTTGAGTTGCAGAAATTGAATTTTGGCAAAACGGACACGCCTGCCACATCACTTTTTCACTATGATTTTCGGGGTGTCTATAAAATTGAGCCCTCTGTAGGCTGAAAACTTTTATTTCCATCAAAGATGTGGCATCCTTTTGTTCCTAAGACATTAAACTGTCCATATCAGTATAAATATCCAACATAATTTTTTTTCACAATGAGATCTGATGTGTTTTCAAAGTGTTCCTTTAATTTTTTTGAGCAATGTATTTACATGTATCTCAGCACATCACAGCCCAGAAGCCAAGTTGTGTCCTGTTGCTGTGAGACAAAATCCATCTAGAAGTGACTGAGCCTCATCAGGGAGGTGAGGGGTGGGGTTCATCTGATGAATCTGGGGACCTAGAACTAGATGACCCCGTCATCTGCTAATTGTATTCAAGGCAGGCAAATACAGACAACTATCTGTCTCAACCATATCAAGAAGTGTAAATAAATAAGTAGTTCCTCACAATAATATGCTATCTCAACATTCTCGGGTATTCAAATGTGAATTTAATTAACATTGTTCTAATTAGTGACAAGACTCTGTCAACTCACATCCACATACACAAGAACACTGCAAGCACATGACAGTAACTTGTGAAGTGAGGGGACATAGATGGTGTGGTATTGGTGCTGTACTGATCTCACTTAAACTGGTTGGAAAGGTTAATGGGTGGAAATGTTGGATCTGTCACACAAACTGTCCCTAATTACGAGAATGATCTTGGATCTTTCAGTCAGAACAGGGGAATCTGAGCCCACCGAATTCCGACGACACATCTAATAAGATTTTAAAAACATTTTGATGCTGCTTGTAAAACTGAGAATGTTAACCCATTTCCACCAACTTCTGGAAATCTGTGTGATGTGATACTCAGCCTGACACATGGGGAACCTTGAAAACGTTGGGATCTCGATGGACAATAACATGATTCGTCATAACTGAAATGGTGTTAAGAGAGAAAGCACAAGCAACCAGAGGCAGAATTTAGTCATTCTCGGTTACAATTTATTTCCTTTAGAATGCGTTACAAAAGACAACTGGAGAAATGTCGGGATACATTTGTATACAAAAGAATATTACAAATGACTGATCCTTAAGGAGTTGCTTGCATTTTGTATTTCATAATCTGACATCATATATTTTCCAAGTGTTTACCACACCGACCTCGTGATTTTAGCTGTGTGCAAATAATACAACAAAAACCAGTAGAATATCACAAAGTGAACTTAACATACAACAGAGCAGAAAAGTAACAGCTGTAGACATGAGTGAACTGGCAGAGTGTGTGTGTGTGTGGGGGGGGGACCCTGTCAATGTCTAACATCCAGAGAACAAAAGAAGGGTTAAAACACTGAGGTGTGGAATTACTGTATGTTGCAGATGAACATTCACTATAGCTGACAGTCCCATGGCACTGATTCCATCAACTATCCTCTGAGCGTCACTTCTTCAACACAAAAACTGTTTTCACTCACTTCCACAAGTGACTCAAGTCCACTGCAAAGTTTCACGTTAAAAGCCAACTGGCGGCAAGCAATATATCCTATTACCTAATGTCAAATATTGGTAAAGTAATTTTACAAAAAGTAACTGGAAACAGTATTTATTTTGAGGAAGAAACTACACTACACAACTGTGTAGTAAAGGATACTGTGCTATAGAAATGTACATTATACTGAATTTAATGTTTGACAGGGCACTCTGATTTATTTCAATCACAGTTTAAGGTCAAGTTAACTCAATCAACTTGTATTAATTAAAAAGCAGGTATAAAACACACTTAGGTGGTCTCATTTTGTATTTATACTTAACAGCAAATAATCAAACTCTCTGCATTTGAATGGGAAATAGTATGAAGTATTACAGGTTCATAGAAAAGAAAAGCGGGTTCATAGAAAGTTATAACTTTGGAAATTAAGGAGAGTGAAAAACAAGACAAGCACAGTCACACTGCAAGCCATGGATGTCTTCCAACAGTTCGTTAGGCAGGTATAAGTCTGATAACTGTAGTGGAGTAAGAGTATGAGTAGGGGAGATGTTCCCTTCTCTTCATGTTCTCTTAATTTCAGGTTTATGGAATCCTAAACTTGAGATTACAATATTTATTATTTGAAAGCTAAAAGCTATAATCTTGAACTTAAATGTATATACATGTATTCGCCTTTTCCATAGCATTTGACCTTCCTTTTTCATCCCTACAACTCCCCAGTCAACTATGCCCACCTTAGAGAAAACAGGCACAGGGATGTTTTTCTTGGATGTTTATTTCCCTCCTGATCCTGCATTACCTGACACTCTATAAAAGGCAGCAGCCGCTTTTCTTGCCTCGTCTCTTGGCCTGCAGTGCTGCCCTGGTGGCCATTTCAAACACTTCCCTCACACCATCCTTCGTCTTGGCCGAGCACTCCAAGTAACCAAAAGCATTGATCCGGTTAGCCATGTCCCTGGCCTCATCCGACTTCACTGGTTCCTGCGTGGCCGATCAAAAAATAAAGGAAAATCAGCTAAACTCATAGATATCCTTTTAAAAAGTGTAAGAACATGGGATGACTTTCAGGACCAGTAGGAGAGCAGGCAAGATCATTGCTGATCCTTCACATCCCGGTCACCACCTATTCCAGAGACTTCCCTCCGGAAAAAGGTTCCGGGCCATCAGGACTAAAACGTCTCGCCATCTGAACAGTTTTTTCCCCGTGGCAGTGGGGCTCACAAACAAGCCCCACTGACTCTGCATCACACTGACTCTACCCCACCAGCCCCCCCCCCCCCCCCCCGCACATAATTTATAACTTATATATTACTGGCACTATCACCAATCTCTGCACCTTCGCACAGCACGTGCCCATAACTCTGCTACTCTGTTACTGTATATATGTATACTTTATTCTATTTTATTTTATTTTAATCTATTTCTTATATATTGTTGTTTTTTTATATTGTTTTATGTTCAGTGCACCAATGACACCAAGTAAATTTCCTATATGTGCAAACATACCTGGCAAATAAAAGAATTCTGATTCTGATTCTTTGTATCTTTTTAGCAGCTGATACATACAGTGGATAAAAAAGTCTACACATCCCTGTTAAATTGATAGGTTGTTATGATCTAAAAAAATTAGACCAAGATAAATCATGTCAGAACTTTATGGTTGCAGGTGTCTATTTTGAAGCTTGATCAAATTTAAGAATGCATCATTCTAAAGCTTTTTCCGTTGTAAATGATTTGACTGCACCACAGATGTGCTGTGTAAAGTGGAGTGAAGTAAGCCCTAGAAAAGTGCAATTTCCACATCATCTGCACACAGAAAGTGTGCAGTAGAGTATACAGCACTGATGCTGCACATTGTCATCACATAAATCATTCATAATGATGTGACCTATATATTTGACTTTTTTCTTCTCTTTAGGACTTGGCCTCTGGTCCCAAAAATTATGACAACACTCTTTTCAGACCTAAGCTGAATGTCATAATGCACATCATAACTTGTACAGCTGCTGTAAACCAGCACCGTGAGGAGAAAAGACAACTACATCTTCAGCATACTTCAGGTGGTTAACCGTTAGGACTACCTTGAAAGAAACTCTTTCATCACCTTCACGGCCAAAAGTCTCATGCTGTAAAACTTTCCTTTTGAGGGTTAACACAGCGTGGCATGTCATTGGTGTAGTGTCACATTTTAAGAAAACACTCTTGGCACCTTTGTGTACAACAATGGCCACTCCCTAAATCTGCTGTAATATTTAACATCAGTCCTGATCATGATGATCACAAATATTATTTAATTTTCATTATTTTTAACCCTTTAAAAATACTGGTTTGTTTGAGGGACACCAGTTTTATATGAAAAAACACGAAAGATTTAATATTTTTAAGGGACTGAGATACATTTTTTAGGGTTGACAGAGCCTGCCATATGACACTGATGAGCATCAACATTTATGAAATTACACATACGCAGTGAAAGCTTAGCATGCTGTAACTCATACAGATATTCAAAGCAAAATTTAGGTTTCAGTTGTTACATTGTTTTGAGTATACATTTAGACGTGCATGTCATGTTTGTGTGTGCGAGTGTTGATGAGGTGTTCATGTGTGTGATAGAGACAGAGAGGTAGAGAGATAGGGAGTGAGGAATTATGACATTGCATAATATTATCTCTCTGTGTGGACAAATATACACTTACACTATCTATCTTGCATAGCTTTGATGCCAGAACAAAAGTGCAGAATATGGGAGGATCTTCACTCTTACAGTTTCACAAACAGTTTCCCAAGATTAATTCAATGCATTTTGAAATTCAGTTACCTTTGGGATTATCATGAAATTCAGTGTGAACATAACCACGTAGGTTTAAACGTGTACAGGCCCCTCTCACCTGTTTCATCTTAGCTAACTCTCGACGTGTGTGTTCATCATTCCGCAGGTCTTTCTTGTTTCCCACCAGAATTATAGGCACATTGGGACAGAAGTGTTTGACCTCAGGAGTCCACTTTTCTGGAATGTTCTCTGCATCGGGCACAAACTGTTCATGTTGAATGTAGAGCAAATGGTACATTTGTCAGAAACAATGGCAGGAAAGAAATCTTACCGAGGCTGTCAGGGCTGTCGACGGAGAAACACATGAGAATGACATCTGTGTCTGGATAGGAGAGAGGCCTCAGTCGGTCGTAGTCCTCCTGTCCTGCTGTGTCCCAGAGAGCCAGCTCCACCTACAGGGGTTAAGGACATTACTATTTGCATACTTCACAAACGCCACAGGGCTCAGTTACAAGGTTTATGCACGAGATTCTGATTAACAAAACTCTGGAAACCTTATCACCCTTAAATCCAAGTGCTGCTCAGGTTATATTGTGAAACAAACCTTCAAGGTCAGGGGCTCAGTCTACACACCCCGTGTTGAGTTAATTGACTCCTGACCAAAAGAACGGAACATCAAAAAGTGACATTATAATAAACAGCTTACCTGTTTACCATCCACCTCAATATCTGCCACATAGTTTTCAAACACCGTGGGCACATAGACCTCAGGGAACTGATCTTTGCTGAACACTATGAGGAGACAGGTTTTGCCGCAGGCTCCATCACCAACTATCACTAGTTTCTTTCTGATTGCAGCCATCTGAAAGAATAAAGAAAGACATGTACTCCGTTAGTGATTCGGTGCATTCAGAGCAAAAACAACCCTGCAAGGTGAGGAGCTTGATTGGTGCATAAGCACGATGATGAAATGGGATAGGATGAGAGTTTGAAGATGGTGTGAGGTATGGATCCAGGAAAGAATTAACTGAACTCTGGAAACCTTTAGCTTGATGACACCAAATTGCTTTGCAGGCCAAATTAAGAAAAATAAACTTTTTCTTTTTGCTGGAGAGGGAATGAGAGAGGCTGCGTTTTTCATGCACCACTGTTGCCAATATGAACACAGCATCAATCTCAAAGTGAACCTTAAAGTTTGGAGGCAATTAAATTTATATTTCTATTTTATTTGTATAGGGCCAATTCACAATATACATTATGTCAAGGCACTTTACAGAGTAAGGTCAAGACCTTACAAAATTATAGAGAAACTCAACAGTTCCCACAAAGAGAAAGTCACAGGAAGATATAAGGTGGAGGGGGCATCTGCCTTGACAGGTTGCGTTGAGAGGAGAGGTGGGGGAAAGGGGAAGAGAGAACAGAGAGGGGGAGCAAGATTCTGACACAGGCACACATTACTGTGTACATCCATTGATTTCAATGTAAGCCCACACACTGACATCACCGGTAATGGGTCATTGGGAGTTCTTGACATTACTCCACTGTCCAATCATCCACTGCAGACGTGCAGCCAAGCAGCAATTTAATCACATTCACACCTCAGATCAACAAATCCCAGACAGTGAACTTTGACTATTTCATCTGTTTAATGTATCTGCATAGTGTGTGAGCCACTGGCGTCAGGTTTGTATCAAATGACAATCGCCAATATGAGTCGCTGTCTGTTGCAAAAACTGGCCCACAGTATTTCAGGGTACTCCACCAGATATTTACAGTGTTTTACTGCTTTGGCCCTTTCACTTAGGGCCAAAGCAGTTAACTGACAAACTATGATTTTCAAATTAGATTCTGGCCAAAAACAGATGAAACACTACATGTATAACATAACAGAGTTGTGTAAATACTCTCCGTCACGCCTCTTGTGTGGCAGCCAACAACTCAAACTGGGCACATCACTACCAACAATGTGGCTGTGAAAGTGTGAATGCAAACATGTGGGACTGTGGCTGAGGGGTAGAGTGGTCGTCCTCCAACCTGAAGGTCGGCGGTTCGATCCCCAGTCTGAACCATCTGCATGCCGAAGTGTCCTTGGGCAAGATGCTGAACCCTAAATAGCCCCCCATAGAATAACAAAGTGCTGCAAGTAGATGCACTGTATGAATGTGTGTGTGAATGGGTGAATGTGAAACTGTACTGTAAAGCGCTTTGAGTGGTCTTCATCAGACTAGAAAAGCGCTATATAAATACAAATCCATTTACCATTTGTGATTAGAGCAGGTTGTTGCCAAAAGTCAATAACACCTGTCGTTAAGTGTTATTGATGAAAGTCGATAACGCAATAATATATCAAACCATCTTATTCCACACTGACACCTTGGATTGCATTCTGGGTTTGGTGTTTGAATGCTGTTAAAATAAGATCAACCAATTTAATAATCTGATGTTATTAGATTCGGCCAATTTGCATCCCGAGCAGGAAATGGTAATCTCAGAATATATTCTGACAGGAGTTTTCAAACTGTGCCTGAATAAAATCCCATCAAACCAGATGTAGAAGTTTAGGGGGTGGCTTTCTCTCACATGACACCATATACACCCGTTTAGTCTCTAACCATCCAGCTTCATCCGTATATACACACTGTGGTCACTGATAGCTCCTCAGCTAGCTGGTTTTTCAGGAGTATTTGCCAAGTTTACGTTGCATCAGAGCTTCACTTCCTCACTGATGTTTACCTCTCATATAAAGGCCCGTCAAATATGTCAACCAAGACTCTGGTGAACCACTTCCTGTTTAACATAATTTACCACCTAATCTACTTTATCTTTTAACTGCAAACACCGTTTGGCCTGTGTGAAGCGTTGAAGTAGCAGCTAACTTGTAGCTAGCAGCAGCTTCTGTAAGGACGCTGAAGTGTTAGCTAGCAAACTTGGCTGAGTTGATCGGGACCGTTAGCCTAGCGTCAACACAAAACATTGTCACAGCACGATATGTCGCTGGAAGCCAGCAGCTCGCTCCAGCTCCACACGGAGCTCCGAGGCAGACAGCGCCCCTGGGGAACCACTTCGGAGCTATTCTAATGTTTTATCAGAGATACTCGCCTTTCTGTCGGTTTCCTGTCGGAGTCACAGTCCCGCCCCCCACCGCGTCAGGAAGGCTGCGCCCCGCCCACATTGAACTCCACTGTATTTGTATAGGTTCAATCCTAATATACATTATCTCAAGACATTTGACATGGAGGGTCGTTAAAGGACCTTGAAATGATAGAGAAACACAGCAGTTACCACATTGAGCAAGCCCTTTAGTGACTGTGGAGAGAGAAAACTCCATCATTATCTCCAACCCCAAATCAGAAAAAGTTCAGAAGGTGGTAACAGTCTTTCTATCTTTGGTCTGGAGTACACAGCGTCCATTTCTTTCCAAAAAGACCTGATATACTGACTTGTCTGACCACAGTACATGTTTCCACTGTTTTATGGTCTATCCCAGATGCCTTTGAGTCCAGAGAAGTCAACAGCGCTTCTGGATAGGTAAACATAAGGCTTTCTTTTGACACAGTAAAGTTTTAACTGGCATTTGTGGATGGAGAGAGAAGATAAGAGGGGGGAGGGGAAAGGGGAAAGGGTGGCAAGGAACAGTTGTGTAGCCATTATTTTTCAACTCTGTCAGAATAGTTATTATAATGAAAACAATAACAGTAATAATTACAGATGCAAATGTGTTTCTAATGATAGCAGCAACTTGATAAATAAAAATAATTATAAATTCTTGTTGTTGTCTGAATCCTGCAGCTGTAGAGTAAGAGTTACCTGCAGAGAGAGGAGGAGACTATGTGAGGGGAAAAACACAAAGTCAGAGACAATGTTAAATAAATAAATGTGGGGCAGAGAGACGAAAAAAAAGGGAGAAGTGCTCAGTGCATGATGGGAGTTCCCACAGCAGTCTGGACCTATAGCAGCATAACTAAGGGATGGTTCAAGATTAACCTTTATCAAAAAAGAATGTTTTAAATGTCACCTTAAATGTAGAGATGGTGTCTGCCTCCTCAAACCATCAATCAATTAATCAATCAAATTGTATTTGTATAGGCCATATTCACAAATCACAATTAGTCTCATAGGGCTTTAACAGGGTCTGACATCCTCTGCCCTTAACCCTCAGCAAGAGTAAGGAAAAACTACAAAAAAAACCTTTAAAGTAGAAACCTCAGAGAGAGCCACATGTGAGGGATCCCTCTCCCAGGACAAACAGAAGTGCAATAGATGTCACATGAAATGGAGAACATCAGCAAGATAAGGGTATTTGCATTATTTATTAGAATACACAGTTTGTAGCATAATGGAGGGTCAATGAATTGATGGATTAATGTCGGTGATGGTCGAGTATCTGAGGAGATACAGTTGCAATCAGAAATATTCACCCCCCTCACCTCAAAAGACATTATAGTGATGTGGAAGACAGATAATTACCATAAATGACAAAAAACCTCATTAAACAAAAGATATTTATTGATACATATTTGAGTTATTTTGACAACAGAAGTTGACTGTACAAATGAAAAATGTTACTCTTTTAACACATGTGCATGTTCAGTATTATTCAACCCCCAGCTTCAGTACTTTGTGGCGCATCCTCTAGCTTTTATAACTTCTAACAAACGTTTTTCGGTAAGTCCTGACAAGCTTCTTATACCTCTTGATCAGCATCTTTGCCCATTTTTCACGTGCAAAAGCCTCTAGCTCAGTGATGTTTCATGGCTTCCGTGCTGCAACTGCCTTCTTTAAATCCCACCAAAGATTTTCAATCAGATTTCTGGTGACTGTGAATACCACTGTGAATACCACTCCAGGATGTGCCAGGATCTTTTTCTCAACCAAGCCAGGCTTTGCTTGACTTGGAGGTGGGCTTTGGATCATTGTCTTTTTGGAAAGTCCAATGATCACCAAGGTTTAATTTGTCAACAGAAGGCATCACATTCCTCCTTAAAATGGCCTGGTATTTCTGAGAATCCATGATGCCACGATCAACAAGAAGCCCAACATCATCAACGACCCACCATCAGGCTTGACCTTGGGGATGGTATTCTTATTTTCATAAGCCTGGCCTTTGCATGCCAGACACACCGCTGGTCCATATGTCCAAACAGTTCCAGTTTGGTTTCATCAGTCCATAGAACTGTCACCCAAAAGTCAGTCGTCTTATCCAAATTCCTCCTGGCATATTCTAGTTGACTTTTGATGTTCCTTGTGGTCAAGAGCTGAGTGCGTCTTGGAGTCCGGCCATGAAGTCCTTGTTTATTCAGTGCACGTCTTATAGTTGCCACTGAAGCACTTGTACCAGCCTTCATCAGGTCATCCTGTAGGTGTCTTGCAGTCACACAGGGGTTTATCTGAGTTGTTCTGACTAAGTTGCTGTGGGCCCTTGATGAAATGTTGGGCTTTCTTCCACGGCCAGGCTGGTTTGAAGCTGCTCCATAAGCTTTAAACTTCCTTATAATGCTCCCAATGGTGTGTCTGTGAATATACATTTTTGGGAAATGTTCTTATACCCAGGGCCCTTCAGGTTTGATGAAATAATCTCCTCTCTCAGCTTTTGTGGAAGCTCCTTTGTCTTTCCCATGTTTGCAACTCACCTTGAATACCTTCAAGGGTGGGGTTTATATATACATCACAGCTGAAGAAAATTAAGGATCTATATAGAGTTCCCAAAGGCTTAATTATGTTTCAACTCCACTTTAGGCCATAAAAACTGTCAGACAGCTTTAAAAACAACAGTATTATATAGGGGTTGAATAATTGTGACATGGCTATCTTAACTAAATATACTGTTAAGATAGCCACAAACACACAAATACTACATCATGCATTTTCTGTGTTGATTTTATTTATCACTCAACTCATAAAGAAGTCATCCGAATCATGCTCTTTGAAAAACTGTCATTGATAAATCCTTAAAATCTTTGGGGGGTTGAATATTTCTGATTGCAACTGTATATTATGTATCAAGCAGTCTTGTTGCAATCATAGTCCATGGTCAGCAGCCACCACAATTAGGATCCACCATCCTGATTCCACTATAGTCCACAGTTATGATCCACAGCCGCCATCAGCTGCCACGTTGATCGTGGTCCACCACCACTATCAGATGCCGCCACGATACAGGATCCACCATTACGATCACGATCTCTGATTCACGATCCACCATCATAATCCACCATGTGGCCGCAGCTGCAGCCTTTGGATCTGCGGATGATAAGGTAAAGGGACTCCGGGGAAGAAGTCAAGTCAGTAACATGTATTGATGAGATATTAATTTCTTTCATGTGATAATGATGGAGAAGATGAAGGAGAAGCTGGAAAGAGAAGCTCCGTGTGTCATGTGTCCCCAGACATTCTAGACCTACAGCAGCATAACTCAGAGCAGGTCTAAGACAAGCCTGGACCAGCTCTGACTATAAGCTTTATCATAAAGGAAGGTTTTAAGCTACTCTTAAACGTACAGATGGTGTCTGCCTCCCGTACTGAAAGTGGGAGATGATTCCACAGGAGAGGAGCTTGATAGCTGAAAGCTCTGGCTCCTACTCTACTTTTAAAGACTTTAGGGACAACAAGTTAGCCTGACTTCTGGGAGCACAGTGCTCTAGTGGGTTGATAAGGTACTATCAGCTCTTTGAGGTTTAATGGTGCCATATGATCAAGGGCCTTGAAGGCGACGAGGGGATTTTTAAATGATATTCTAGATTTAACTGGAAGCCAGTGTAGCGAAGCTAATCCAGGAGGAATGTGCTCTCTTTTCTTGGTTCTTGTCAGGACACTTTAACGACTTACTACTGGAGCATGATAATAAGGAATTACAATGATCAAGTCTGGATGGAACAAAGACGCGGACTAGTTTTTCTGCATCTTTTTGAGAAAGGACATGTCTGATTTTTGAGATGTTATGCAAGTGAAAGAAGGTGGTCATAGAAATGAGTTTTAAGTGAAGTAAGCTACAGCACATAATTACTGATCCCTTATGTGCCTGCACGCAGCCTTTTAGATCCTCAGGTGGAGCCCTACTGGCTGTTCAAAAGTCGAGGTTGAACATCAGGGCCCCTCTGCTTTGGTACGGACTACCTGACGAGATAAGGCTCGCTGAGTCAGTGACTTTTTCAAATCAATTCTTAAAACTTACTTTTATAGACTTGCTTTCATGTGATACTCTTTTGTTGTCAAAGCACTTTGTAAAGTCTTTAAAAAAATGCAATATAAATAAAGTTTATTGTTATTATTATTATTATTATTTGAACAATTCAGTGTTATGAACTCTTTGATATAAGAATGGACTTGATTGTGAGGGGCTTTGTGTGTGAGGAGCAGGATCTCTATTCTGAATTGTATAGGGAGCCAATGCAGAGAAGCTGCAGGAGTAATATGATCTGTCCTTCTAGGTCCTGTCATCACTCGTGCTTCAGCATTTAGACTGAAGAGTCAAAAATAACTCAGGTCACAAGTAAGTTGGGAATCACTGATCTGGATGAATATCTGACTAGATAAACTTTAATCTGCCAGTGTATCTAATTTTAATATAATCAAGTTTTTAAGAATAAAGAATTTAAAGTTTAAATGTCTTCTGTTTGAAAATCCCATATTAGAACTCATATTAACTTCATGATTCAAAGTATCAAATTAACAGTTTCTTATGGTGTAGAATTGAGTTAGTTGATGGATCCTAGTGTCACCAAGCTTCAGCAGTTCATACCCATAACAACTCATAAACTTCATAAACCATTCTGCAGTTAAAATTATCTTGCTGTGGTCCTGACAGTTCTCATCTGTGAACTGAACATGAATAGTTCAAGATAAAACCAATATAGCTACTTAACATTTGTTCAATACATGATTTCTCGGTATGAAGACAACTGCATGCATCAGCCACCCAGATCCACATATCCACAGAAGCACACACACACACGCACGCACAAACACAAACACACACACACACACACACACACACACACACACACACACACACACACACACACACACACACACACACACACACACACACACACACACAAAAGACTTGAAAAGAAAAAAGTTACAAGGTACATCAACATCTGTTTCAAAACAAGTATTTTAGATACACGATATGCATAATCATTTTTAATGAGACACAGTCATTTTTCATTATTTTGTATACACCCTCAACATCTTTTGCACTTTGCATTTAGTATTCAATGAGCAAAATGGGATCTGTTTCGCTTGTTCAGGTTTTAGGGAAGTATCATCATAAGTGGGCAAAATGTTATCTCCTCTACTGGATCATTAACATTGCACTTCCAAATGTGAACCTGCTCTCTTTTTTAGTTATTTAACTATGTTTGTATCCCCTTTTTGGTTGTGTAAGTTTTCTACTGTGGCTGTTTGTTTGTTGCCAGACCAGCTCGAACATCTAGTGGTGTTCTCCGCAGAAGTGTAAACACAAATTCCAAGACTGGACTCCGCAGAAGTGTACAGACAAATTCTAGGACTGCACCTAAGACTGGGACCGCAGCTTCCAAAAGACGGAGTGAGAAGACTATTTATTTATATATATATATAATATCTTTGAATTACATTGCAATGTTATATATATACTATTATTGAGTGTATAAGTGGAGATTTGACTTTAAATGACACTGAGATGTTTGCTGATGTGTTAAACAGGCTGTGCAGCTCTGAAGATCAGGAGATGGAGCGCATCAGGATCCTCCAGAATGAAGTGGCTCTGCACCGCAGACAGAACGAGGTCAGCTACAAAGCTGCTCTGGCTGGCAGTGAGTGGATATTAGTGACTGACTTTGTGTGGCTGCAGTTAAGTCAGTTCAGTGTTCAATGTGCTGAATAACGAGCTGTTAGTTGGTGCCATTTGAAAATGACTGTTAAATGGGATCAAGGTTCACTTTGCTTCTTGAAGGAAATCTGTGTCACTGTTATTTCAGATCCACCCCCGAAGAAGGTGACCCTGTCCCAATTAGATTCAATCTTCACCTGATTTGGATTAACCAATCATTCATCATGACCTATTGGGTCGCTGACACAATAAGAAGCACTTACCCTAAAGCATGGCATCAAACTGTAATCTTCAGGTCTGCAGATAATATGCTGCAAATAGTAGTTCCCAGCACTTGAATCTGTTTAGATTCAGAAATGTGAAAGTACTTATCTAATAAATGGTCTGTCCAACTGGAGAATTCTCCAGCTGCTTAGTCTTTATGCTGGATGTCTTAGAGCAAGTTTTCAATCACTGTCCTCTGAATGTTTCAAGGCCCAGCCGCTGCCAGACTTTAAGTCTGTGCATCTCCCTGAAAAGAAGAAGCTGGAGGCCACAAAGCCGGAGCCCTTCAGACTTCTCCTGGATGAACGTGGTTATGTGAAGAACAGTCGCTGGGAGCTGATGGTATGATGGATCTGCCTGTGAACGCACACAAGCACCTTTTATTCTTCACAACATTCACAGACGATCACAGTGCCTTGTAGATGAAAGAAGAGCAGAAGCAACAGGAGGTAGCAGCAATATTCAAAGCCAGACCCAACACCGTCACTCATAAAGAACCTTTCCAGCCCAAGAAGACAGAGCGAGCTGCAGCAGGTAGGACTAACATTTCATTTTCTCCTCTTCACCGAGAGCCTGATGGAGCTACATGTAGAGTTTCCACTGGACTCTGTTCCTAACAGGTGGAGCCTCCTTCACGATTGTGAACTCACTGTGCTCCTGTCTTCTTGACGATATCTGTCACTGCTCTCTAAAGTCACTCACTCTTCCACAGCTTAGGGGAATTTTGAGCTGTCGACAGAGCGACGCGCTCGGGAGCGCCAGGAGTAAGAGCGACTGGTCAGCGAGAAGGAGGCTCTCAGGGAGCTCATGGAGGAGGAGCAGAGACAGGAGGAGGAGCAGCGACAAAAAGAGGAGATCACCAGGCTGCGGCAAGAACAGGTCACTTTCAAACACGACACCATTCATTGAGAGGAGATGAGGGAAAATACTATGAGACAACAGTGTAGCTGTATATTTAACCTGTAATGAAAATTATGATATATTATATACATGTTAAAGCAGCAGTTGAGAATCCATTGTTATCTTACCAATGTGCGACTAATTTGTTAATAGATTCAACATATTTCAAAATCAGTTGCATGGACGAGCCTCAGCATTAAAACCAATATCAGGGTTCCTACGGTCATGAAAAACCTGGAAAAGACATGGAATTGTAACATGTTTATTTCCAGGCCTGGAAAAGTGCTTGAAAAAATTGAGTTGAAGTCATGGAAATGTGTTATATTCATATTTTCATGTCGTTCATTTATGCTGAGTTTTAAATTATTCATATGCTTTTAAAAGAAATACGCTAGAAAATGTAAACAGGCATACTACCTCATTCTAATGGAAAAGTTTGGTGGGGAAGCAGGCGGGATAATGCACTTTACCAGGCAAGTGTAGGTTTAACCATGCTTGGCTACAAATGGAAAAGTAAATTTTTTCAAACTATTGTCTCCCAATCATCTGTGTCATTTGAGGTATACTGTTTATACAGGTATATGCTTGGAATTGTCATTGTTAGTTTAAATACTACATTTTGTCGCTTTTTCATGTATACACCGAGATTTCACAAAACGTTTGGTCACGGAAATTTGGTTTAAAGTTGTTGAAATGTCATGGAAATCCACTGGTCAAAATGTGTATGAACCCTGCAATTACCAGTTTGAATGTTCTGTTTTTACTCAATGACTTCTATGCTGCTGTATTAGATGGTCTGTGTCTGTGTGTGTGTGACACTCTTTCCTTCTCCTCTGCAGGTTCACAAGGCTCAGCCCGTCAAACACTTCAAACCTGTTCTGGTTAAGAAGAGTGACGTTCCTCTCACAGTCCCACAAAGTCCAAACTTCTCTGATCGCTTCCGCCTGTGATCCAGTGTCTCTGTGCTTGTACATAGATTGTATATTGGAAACAATTAAAGCTTGACGTAGTTTCTTGAACTTAATATTTCAATGAAGTGTTCACATTTTAACGCTGTGTTTTACACTTTACTTTCCTCTTAATAAAGTTGATGAATCAATCATGATTATGGACATTTAATTAGGATTTCTGATGGCTGTAACCTGTAATGTTTTTGCTCGTGAATCAAAATATTTTGTTGATGTGCTGTTACATGCAACATCTATTGAACTTCAGTCCAGCCTGAGAGGGGGATCCCTCTCTTGAAACTCCATGAGCTCTGTTTGCTTTTTATTTCAACTATTGTTGAGGGTTGTCCAATTAGTTTTTATGCCGTCTCAGGATCATTATCGAATCCATTTCAGGATTCAGAAATGATCATACATGCTTGTATTACCCCAAGCCCTGATATAATACATGATTGCACTCTATACAAAAATCTGCTTCTTTTTTTTTTTACTCTCTTCAAACTTCATGGCCTTCAGTATTTTAACCATTTGTTTCTGTTGTAAGTTCTCTAAATAAAGTTATTATTCAAAGTTCAATGTGTACATTTTAGTGATATCTAGTGGTGAAGTTACATGTTGCAGCTGAATACCCCTCACCTCACCCTTCCCTTTCTAAACATGAAGGAGAGCCTGTAAAAAAACATGGCGATCTCCGCAGAGAGGACCCACTCTTGATAAAGTATTATATATAAAGGTCCTATTCTAGGGTAAAGAAAACAACTGTTAGTACAATTTAGGTGAAACACACTGATGAATACATCACGAAGATTATTTTATATTCAATTTCTGCCAATACATATCTTACACACTGAACTTTTGAAGGGAACAGGATGTCACACAGATGTCAGACAGCAGCAGGATGTGAAGCAGTTTTACATTCAATTGAAATAATCTCCAGTGTTTTCTGGTTCAAAGCAGACACAGTGCTGTTATGATGACATCACTGAGTGAAAGTGAACTCAGTCTGCATGAAGCCACTCTTTAGAAGAGTTTTTAAAGTGAACCATCACATTTGAGTTGATCCCTATAACGGATACATGATGCTACCACATCACCTGCTGCCTGTGTGTCTACTGTTTGATGTGAAGCTGCTCTGAGCAGAGAAAGCTTGTCTGTGTTCTTAGTTTCCTTATCACATCTGTGAGAAGCTTCAGTCAGGGATCACAGCTCAGAATCACTTCATTTTGGTAAACTGTTTTATTCAAGTTGTGTTTAAAGCACAGCGAGTGTGTGAATATGTTACTCAGACCAGAAACTCAGCTGACTGACCTCAGTGAAAGCAGAGAAATGCATGTCTAACAGCAGTGAGAATGCAAATTCACAAAATAGTGGAGTGGGTTTTATCAAATAAACTCAAATAAAAATAAATTAAGAGGCAAACCAGGTTTTGGTAACAAAAAATCTAAAAACTCTAAAAAGAACAGATCTGAGTATAAAAAGGCACTTTATGTAACTTATGGAAGTAAATTCAACAACACAAGGTTTTAACAGAAGCATGTTTAAAAAGTCTGAGCTGAACTGGTGATTTCCTTAGAAACGTTGAGCTAGAAGCAAAGCTCCACACCAAACTCCAGACCAGTCTTTAGATCGATCAAAAAAAAGAAAACTGTTGTATTTTAATGACCTCCTACATGTTGGTGTCTCATTACATGATAGATCTCTGAAACTCCACTGCTGATAAAGGTTGATTAGAGCCATAAGTTGTGTATGAATCTATAAGTAAGAAAGAAATGGTCATGTTGGACTTTAAAAACAAACAAACATGGTCACCACTCCAAATCAGACGATGCAGAGCGGCTGTGATTGAGCGCTTGTCCCCTTTGGTCTGGACTATCTGGTGGGGTGTCGTCATCTTCAGGGATCCACAAAGGACACTGCAATGTAGCGGACGCCAGCGGTGGTTGGCAAGCCTTCGTGGTAGTGGGTGAGGCGGCCCGGGTGCATGAGGGCCCAACCTTTACGAGGAGCGTCTACGGAGCAGTCGTAGCGGAGGAACCTGCATCCACCACCCTGCAGTCAGAGCATGACACAAGTTAACATCTGACAGCGGAACAAGGTTAAATTGCTGGTTGTGCTTGTTCCAGCCATTTTTTAAAAATGTGCTATTGTATAGATATGATATAATTGTATAGAAGGGTTGAAAGTGAATATTGTTGTTTAAGTTGAGTCTTTTCAGTGGGTTTGCTTCGATTTGCATACGGAATTCTAATACTGAGAGCAACAGAAGCGGAGCTACCATTGAACTGGGGTAGAAGTACCCCTGGTTGGGAGTCACTGGTGTTGTTTCTATGGTTACCTGCCACTAAATAGAACCATCAGGGTACTGTTCATCATTAAATGTGGTTAGTCACACTCCACATTGTTCCACTTTAATAGGAATCACCTCGCGGACCATTTACACTGTTTATTAACTTCCTGGCAGCAGAATGTTTCCTTAACTAAATTAATGGTGACAAAAAAAAGTGTTCCACACGGGTGTCCACTCTGATCACATGAAAATGACATGTGATCACCATCATTACATCACCTGTGGAACTGTTCTTCACCTGTCGTACAACAAGCAGCACTGAGGCTGTTCCGGTTTGTGGTGGAGCGAACGCACTGACGCAGGTTGGAGTTTACCATAATTTGTAATCATCTCTCCCAGGTCTTAAATTTGTAATATGCAACATAACAAAAACCCAATTGACACAATCCTATCCAGAGTATCCACTGCTCTTAACACCAGTCATCAGCCACAGTGTCACTGACCACATGACGCAGAGCAGTTCGGAAAATGTGGTTCCTTGACAGAGAAGTCTTTATATCTATTTTTCCTGAACCCTGACTGATGCAAACTCAACACGTCCTCCATGTTTACTGTGTCAGTTGTCATGTCAGACTCAAAACCTATTTTAACACTCAACCTCCTGCACACGTTTCCCTCTCTTGTGAAAACCCTGCATTACATGTTGACTAATGCTGCTTTCAGCACTGAACTCTGGATAATCTCAGATCGAGTGGGGTTGATGATGTTTCTAACTCACAAATGTGAAAAAACTAAAAGAAAACAAAAATCTCAAGATGAAAGAGCAGTGTTGTACACGTAGAAGATACCAACAAAGATGTCAAGAGCTTTTGTTTTGGGCCGATGCCGGTGTTGTTGTACTGCAAACAAAACACGTGATCTCCACAGTGAAATGCATACGTTACATCTTGTCCATGTCTTAAAACGGCTATAATTAAAGAGAGTGAGAAAACAGCTGAGTGGAAATTACTACAAATCATTTGTAATAAATTATAATAATAGTAAACACAAAATTATCAGTTTTTAGCAGTGTAATGTATTTAATCTACCTGTATTTCCTTGTGCTGCCCTGACAGTAATACCTGCTTTTTAAGCTACATGTGTACATATAATTCTCTAATATGTATGATTAATGATACAGGACTTCACTCTCCATAATGTAACATCAGCTGAGCTTCACAAAAGACAGTGAGTGTTGAGCAGTTTTTGCTTCTCAGTTCAAATTCATTTACGATGATGTGATAACACTGTGTATTCATGGCTTCAGTCTATTGGAGATGCAGGGAAACAACATGGATGCAACAATTAACACACAGATCCAGCTTAGCTGTATGTGTCATGCAAAGAAGACAGACTCACAAACAGGAGTGATGCACAGGGAAAGTTTGAAACACTAGGATGATGATGAACATGCCAGAACAATGAGGGCATTCCATTTTCAATGATATGACTCTGATTTCAGCGTCATGCTTCTTGAGACCTTCTGAGCTCTTCCCAGTTGATATATTCACCTTAAAACAGGGAACAGTAACTCCTTCTATAGTGTGTATGTGTTATTTATTGATTAGTTTGTGGTCATTTTAAGAAGAGATGTAGACTTTATGCTCATCAATGTTGTTCTGATAATTATTTATATGGATTTCCTCTGTATTATTTTTCCACACAATACAAGGATCCATCTGACTAGACTTCATAATGGTCGTGGTTCAATCCCTCGGCCACACCCCATAAACACCAGCCCCTTGAACATTGATCACGTGTATCATGCCCAGATATACATAAAGCCTGAGCCCAACAAGAAGTTGGTAATTTTTGCTTCCCAACTACAGTACATGAATAAAGTCCTCCAGAGTGACTAGTTTAACCTAGAGACCCATAGACAGAGGTCAGCTGAAAGTGCAAAACATGTTCAATCTGCACACATCCTATATGAAGGAAAGCGTTTTGGATGATGAATAAATACTGAATAAATAACTAATCAGAATCTTTATTGGGTCTGTTTTCTCCACTAATTAGTTCCAAATTAGATAATGCTCCACTCTGTGAGGTCAAGCAATTCATCAGATTTACAGCAACATATTATGTGGTTTTGAAGGAAAACTCCACCTTGAAATAGAATTCAATATATTTCTATGACATTGTGCATAATTTATTTTCAATTTGTGGGTTTAAATTTCACAAACACGACGGGACACAAGCACCACATGATGTAACATAGCTACACATGGTGAACTTAAATGACCAATTGGTTTGACATAATTGTGTGTGGATCATGTGATTATATGTTGAGTAAATAACATTTGGTGCTATGCTACCAATGTCTGAACACACTCACCTGGTAATCAAGGCCGACTTGATTGAGTGCAAGGTTAATAGTGAATGTGGAGGCATCATGGTGTGGCTTCAAAGAGGGCTGCTCATCTGGTTTATATCTAACTACAAAGGCCAAGTCAAACTGAGCCTGCAAACACACAGACGGAGAGGAGTCATGCAAAGCATTCGCATAGAAACTGCTCATGTGGCCGGACCCAGAGTGTGTGTACACGACGTACACCCCTCACAGCTCCTGCTCAGTAAAGACAAGCATCAGCTTGGCTCCTAATCAAGCATTCACTTCCAGAGGTGGAGCAGAGAAGCAGAGAGAGAGGAGCAGATCACCTGGATCCTCATGTCCTGTAACATCTATTACCTGCCCGCTCCTCCTCATTTACCTGATAGTCAATGTCTTTGCTGTTGAGAGCTATGTTAATAGTGAATGTGGAGGCGTCATGGTGAGGGACAAGCAGCGGCTGCTCGTCAGGTTTGTACCTCACCACAAAGTTCAAGGGAGTGGCACACTGATGAGAGAAGACATATTTGTCAGCAGAAAAAACAGCAGCAGCTCAGGAGCCACTGAAAAGACACATTTTACCAGACACTGGATATAAAGATGGATGACATGACAGCTCCCAAACATCTGGACAAAATGAAGTCAGCAAGCCTGCCCCCTCCATGTTAGCAGATAGAACATGCTCAGGTCAAGAGGATTTTTGTCACTTTAGGTAGTTCCTACTGAGAGTCCATTTATCAAATAAGTTTGTTTATGATTGGTGGGGTGGGTGTATCCATTCTCTCTGCAGACTCTGGCTCCTCATGAAATCAGAAGCACCAGTTTCTAGGAAACGCTCCGTTTTCCTACACTGAGAGGGGGTGGGGCCACATGGTCCACCTTTACATACAGTTGTTGGCCTACACATGATCCTCTGCATTGTTCAGTAACTCGATAAAACATCAAAGATGATAGATAAATGATAAATCACTAATCAAAATCAGACATCTGATGACTGTAATTATTTCTGCACCATGATTAGGAATCACACAAATAACCCAGTTCTGCTCATATGTATAAAAAGTAAACCAGTAAAACAGTAAAACAAGTTGATGATGAGAGCATTTCTTGTCTGGTGGTAAATAAACATCTGATACAACGACTATAAAATCACCAGTGAGGATAGAGTGTTGCACATTTTCCTTCATCACCATGAACATACACTGTAGTTTATAATGACTCAGCCTGATGAGGCTGAATCCGCTGCGAGAAATAGTCCCATACAAAAGCACTTTTTTTTGACAGCTTTTGACTACTATTGATTATAAAGTGGCACAGTGGGAGTAAGCAGAGGTTACAATGTTTGAACATTGTTGATAACATGAAAGGACGGGTTCACAAGTGTCTCATAGCAACAGGTATCTGAGTGAACAGATACCTCTACTTTTTGACTCATCAGGTTGGAAGGCACACATATCAAGTGGGATTCTTCTGAAGTTAATAGGACATTTCATGCAGCCTGTTCAAAGCTGGAATGTTGCCCAGGTGTGAACATGGTTGTTCATGTCTCACCTCTAACTTAATGCAATCTAATCTACACCCACATTAATATGTTTCGGTTTTAAAATAAAAATTATCTTATCTTACCTAATCTCACCTAATCTTAATAATGACATAATCAGGTAGTGGAATATCTGCTCTGCTGTTTGTTGCTTGACTACAGAAAATACTACGGATAATAAACAACGATGGTGAAAAGAAAGAGGAGGGGTTTCTTTTCTCTGAGCAAAATCTACAAAAGTTTACAAAAATGGGATCAGCAGTGTTTCTAAAGTCTCTGTTTGAGGGGCTGGAACGTTCCAGAGTGGTGTGGATGCTGTAAACAAAAGTGATGTGTGTTTAAAACTTAAGGGTGTTGGTGTGGACAAAGTGTAAAATTGCACTGGCGATAATATGGCAGCTGGTTTGGTTTAGACTAGAGTAAACAAGAAAAGTAGCCTTCTTCACAGAAAAAGCAATGTGTGTATAAAAGGACCGATTGTCTTATTTAGCAAGTGGCTCAGTTTTCACCTGAACCGTGAGAGTTGCACTCTGTTCAATGGATCCACGAGCAGCCAGACACCTGACATTGTTTATGAAGAAAATAGACAAAAATTTTCCTCCTGAAAAAAACACTACAGCCATGTTCAGCCTGCAACAAAGCTGGAGACAAGTCAGCTTATATCAACATTTCAGGAAGTAAACTGACTCTCATCTAACATTTGGAATTTAGGAGAGGTCAATTCATTTATGTTCAGCTCAGACTTATTCTCATCTCGTGGGACAGTTGTGTGACCATGAAGTCTTACCTTGGTGTAGTAACCAGGATACATTTTCTCTGTTATCGGTGCTATATACTCCAGTAAGAATTTTTGCCATTCCTTTTCAAAGTTGATTTGATTCAAGTGGATATCAATGGTGGGGACGTTCTCATAGCCACCTTGGATTCTGGTGTCCTGAAAACACAAAAATCAACCTGTTTAGAAAACACTGGAATTCCATCAATCAATTCTGTCATATAAATGACAAATAAAATTTATTTTGGCATTTAAATCAGAGCTGCCATCTGATGCATTTCCAAATATGTATATATTTTATGCATAATTCTCTAATATATTCTGATAACATAATTTAAAGTCACTCTTTTATATATTTACTTGTATTAAGATTTGTTTACTTATTAATACATTTTCTACTGATGTTTCTGTATTTACTATCCTCCTTAAAATGTGCTATGACAATACATTTACCTTTATTTTATCCATATCATCTATGTTCATCTATTATCTCATCTGATCTTTTCTTAAAACACCCAATGATTTATCTTCACATTCACATTACACATGAAAGAAGATGAAAAACACACTGCTACACACACACACTGCTACACAAACCCACACACTGATATGATAACATACCACATTGGCTCCTCCAGACCACTTCCCAAAGTTTTCCAATTCCTCAACAAGGTGGTTACAAGCTATGTCAGAGAAAACTGGGAACCAGTATACATCAGGACAAGGCTGGTGGACAGGAGACACAACACATTTTAACCAGTGACATCATTTATACAACATACAACCACACTGTTACACACTCATGTAAATATACTGTAAATAGTGTTGTTTCTTTGGAAATATGTTTCTTTACTACTGAAGGAATTTCTTCCCAGTGTCGGGCAACTCACAGTTTCAATCAGCTTATCTTTCATGATGTGTGTGTAGTTCTCATGAATGTAGCGCTCCTGCCAGTCCTGAAACCAAAACACACCACCGACACTGTTCAGTACAATCACGCAGCACGTCTCCCATGTTACCAATGTTAAATGTTCAAAGAATGGTGGAATCTCTGTGGTTTGTGTCGATAGCTGTGGTCCTGTCCTGAACATGGACATTCCCAGATCAGCCTCACTACACAGTTTTGTTTCCCGTCCATGCGGTTAACCCTAACCCTAACCCTCCAGAATCATCTGACCCAACACACCACCAGGTGGTGATTGGTTCACAGCTCTGCTACTCTCTAGTGTCCAGGACATATGAGCGTAGATCAGGTAACACGATGTCTGGCCTATGGAATCAAGGTCTGAGGCCTAACGTGTTCTGGTATCATGTACACTCATGAACCACCTTATGATTGAATATGGTACTTATTTACCATCTGTCTGGTGCGATTTGGACACGCAATACATTCACTATTAATCAAAAGTGAATAAACAGGTGAACAGTTGGCCAGATCATTTTCATAACGCACAGAACATGTACATATTTATGAAAAAAAGATGACAAAAAGAAGAAAACACTTTTTTTCAACAAAGGTTTCTAGCTTCACTCTGCACCACAGACAGTAAATGAAAAAAGCTCAGCACACAAACAATAAAAAGTGACAGTATATTGTAGAACTGTTTGAGGACTCACTAATGACAAGGAACAATTCTGGAGTAGCTCCAGAGCATCCACACAGAACAAGAGAACAGGCACCACAGTAGTATACTTTATGAACTATGAAAATTAAATGTATGTATGTTATTTTAAAGATAAGATAAATAATACTTTATTAGTCACACAATGGAGATATTTGCTGTTTTTTATATTATAAAATATATCTGAAGTCAAATGTTATACAAAAGATTTATTGCAACTGCACCAACCAAAAGCTCACAGATGTTATCATTAGTAATATGAACATGCAAATACATCTGATACATCAGCAGCCATTTAATCGGCGGTCTCACCTCCGGGTTTTCGAAGATCTGCCACAGATCATTATGAAGATGGTTGGTCTGATAGTTCTCTGTTGACAGGATACGACCGAAACTGTGCAAGTTGGTTACATACATGAAGATTCCCTGGAGGAAGATTAACAGGTCCAATATTATTATGGACGATTTTACATTTACAACTAAGAACATTTATTTTTCATTAGATCTTAGGTCCCTTCCAGATAAAACGTGATGGGTCAAAACTAACTGAAACTATAATTTCCATACTGTTAAGATTCTGTTCATTGTTCATATACAGTCCATTCATGTAAAGATGCTAATGAAATTTGTTACCTCTCTTTCTCTGTTACCCACCTTGCTGCGTACGTTCTGGCAGTAAGCCATATCTGGGTCTAAGATGTGCGAGTTGAACAGTTCCTGGTCTGTGAGCTCTGACCGGAGGATGCTGGCCTTCACCAGGTACACATTGGACACATACGGGACATTCCACACACCCCTAACAACCAGAACGATCTTAGACAATTTACACACCAACACAAGGATCTAATATCACAAACAGACTGTGTTAAAATACGGTAGACAGCCCCTATTATCCACAAGTTGTTCCTTCCCCTGTTCAATAAGAATATATAATTATATTTATGTAAGAAGCCTCCATGTTTCCTGACCTGATCTGATTTTCATTTCATCACTTCCTTACCTTGTTCAATTCAGTTTTTAATCTGTCATTAAAACAACAATCGTAAGACAATGAACACTCTCTCTCTTCTAATAGATGCACATTTGTTAGGCATTTCTAATTCAATTCAGATAATTTACTCTAGGTGCTAAGTTTCCTCTTTTACTGGTGCCCATTAAAAAGAACCACATAAAAGGATTCCACTTGGAAACCCATGATGTTATAGATATTTCCTACACAAATCTCACCTCTGTCTAATGATCACTGTGCAGGGCTCTGTTTCAGTGTCTAGACTGCAGTGTCAGTGTTGCCAACATAAGTCTTATGTTGCTAAACACGCATCTCAAATCTTTAAAGAACAATGTTGGAGCAACTTACACTCTGCGTCCTTGAACTATGTCAACGTAGTCCTCTGACCTGGCGTAGTAGCCATCGGCACTGACAGCTCCCCAGAAGTTGCTCCACAGTCGACCAGGTCGAGTTAGCATCGGTGCTACGATAGGACTGAAACACCATAAAAGGAGCATAAGTGTATTTCTTCATCTTGCCAAAGGCTGTGATAAAGGATCGAGTCAAATTAGTGTAATAAAGAGATTACGTTGTGTGGTTGTGAGTAGAGCAGTCCCAAGACATCAGCTAGCACCACATTGTTATTAATATTTCAGTATTGATAAATATACTTGCAGGTTTTGTTCAATGAGAATTTTGAGTGTGTTCTCATTCTTTAAGACTACTTCAATGTCCAGGCTGAAGAAGTAGTCACAGTCCTTGTCCTTCCGGCACATATCACTGAAAGAAGGGAAAGAAACTGTGTGTAACACTGGAACACACTCCAAATGAACAATATGTCAAACACCACATGTGATGACAGCTACCCCAACAATGCCACCTTAATGTTCAGTAGCTGTATGACAATGTCAAACAACATGTAATACTCTTTTAATAGCAGTCAAATTGATTTATAGAAGTCAAACTTTTTATTTTTACTCAGAAATTTAAATATACAGCATCCCTCTGGCATTTGCTTTCCTTTCGTAACTCTTTCTGTCAAAATTGTGAGAGCCAGAGCAGTTTTAAATTATACCCAGATGCAGAGTATGTAGGAGCTGTCATTATTATCATTATATTATTATAATAATTATATACTGAAACAATTATTTAAGCCTGATATGTTACCTCTACCGACTGCACAACAACAACAAAACCTCTTCAACTGAATAAAAAAAACCAAGAATAAGACATTTACACTAACACATATACAGTGTTTCCATGGCTCAACTACAATACACAAGACACTTCCTACTGAGCTGTGAAGTCCATTCTCAATGTTTAGGAAATTGAGGCTTCGAGTTTCCAAGGGCAACAGTTACAGAAACATTGACGGATGACTGAGTGATTCCAGGAATGAGTTCATCGATTTTTTTGTCATCATCATGAATAACAATGACAAAAAATGATAACTTCACATCACGTGTTTAAGAAAAGAAAGCATTATTATTATTATGTGCGTATCAACGTTTTCTTTATAACACAAGATGAAGTAAATAAATGATACAAGCATATATTCTAAAGAGATATAGTCTGTTTAGAATCATTTGAATCTTAAGACGAGTCACAAAGCCAACCCCTAGTTACATGGGACTCACAAGCCCAGGTTACGGGAGGCAGCTCCGTCCAAGTCCTCCTCATGCCCGAAGAGCCTGACGTCCCCATAAAGGCTTCCATGATCCTGTAGGAAAGAGCTGATCTGACCCTCGTGATGAGCTTTCTGGAGGAGGAGCAGAAATGAACAAATAGAAAAAGAATTACATTTGTATATGTCTATAAGGAGTGTGAATTACTATTGGCACATAGAGCAGCACCGACTCCACTTGGTAGGGAAAGATGCTCTCTGAGCAGCTTCTAGTTCTGTTTGCACTGCTATCATAATATCATGGAGTCAATCAGTTTTCAGGCCAAGTTGCATTAGCTGTTAGTAAGTTAGCACTTCCTATTAGCACTGAAAACAAGTCATTCAATCTGTCCTGAGTGTTGAAAATGAAAAGAATCAATTGGGTTCAAATAAACTTTTATCTAATTTATGCAAATGTTTGTATTTCATCGCAAAATTCTATCGTAAGTTACACTTAACACTGAAATGTTTTTTGCACAGCTCATTTGAAGCCTTTATTTTATACTGGTGTCATATTCTTTTTACAGGGTCTTGATAACAGATGAAGTTATTGTGCTGCAACAGTTGCAACAAAAACACTCAACAGGGTCATTAGAGAGATGTAAATGTATGAACTCTCCTCCTGTTACCTGGCTGTGAATGAAGAGCTTGAGCCTGTTCTTTGGGTACTGCAGCTTCAGGAGGCGTTCAAAAAAGACTGCGACAAAGGGGGTGGGCTGCTGAATAAAGATGCCGATCATCACCAGTGGATACTCACTCTCCTGTGGGACAAAAACATGCATCATTGTACCAGGAGAAAAGATGCATTACTTCTACTTTTTCACCAAACATTGATGGGGAAAACTCCCAAAACCTGAATCGTAAATATTTGAAGGATTGAGAAGAGCCTGTGAACAGACCGTAAGAGCTGTGAGAGGATGGAGATCTTCATGACACACTGTGCATCCAGTCTCAAATGTCCAAGTGTTGGGGATGTAGTTACCCAGGTAGTTGATCTGGAGCTATAACACAAATGCCTGGTATCACAGCTCAATCTAATATATAAGAAGAGAATACAAGACTAAAAATGTTCAATATCTTTACAAATACTTTGTTAAGACTGAGTTTATGAACTAAACACATCTTAAAGCTCCAAGAGGTGTTCCCTCACTGTGGGTGAGTTGGTGTACATTGACGTGTACAGCTGAGCTGGCAGAGGCACCGCCACACTAAGTAACAGACCTATGGCGTTTAGTTGGCAGTGGTGTGAAGGAATGAACAACACAGCACTGAACATCGAAACTGACAAATCATGACATTTGGAGGGAAACTTTTTTTGTTGTTCATTGTGCTCCACAGCTAAAAAACTAATAAGCCCTTAAAGTTGTTAGCTCACTCATAAGGCAAACTAGGCTGTAGTACAGAAGTCAGCCCCCAGCCAGCCAGCCAGCCAGCCAACAAGCTGGCCAGTCAACTAACCAGCCAGTGAACCAGCCAGTCAACCAACCGTCATGTGGCTTCATGATGATTTTACCTAGTGTTGCAGTAATCTAATAGAGTACCATTGTCCAGCATAGATGGAGATCTTACTTCAACACAGCCAATCAGATATTTCAGGAACATCAGTGTGATATCATAGGTAAAGCAGATGGTCACACTAAAGGCCGATTTATACTCCGCTTTTTACGGACGCACGCACGCACGCGAGCGACGCAACACATGCCCCTCGCGTACTTGCGGGGGGCGTGTTGCGGCTTGCGTGCGTCCGCCAATTTTTCTGACTATACGACAAAGCGACGCAAGCCTCACGCAGCCCGCAAGGCTTGTGATTGGTCTGCTTACTACATCCCGTCCGGAGTCGCATTTCCGGTTTCAATCCCGGAAACTGCGGAAGCCACGGAAGATTTAGAAGAACGAATATGGACCAAATAGAAGAGCACTTGGCAGAAAAGATCCGAAACTATGACCACTAGTATAACCAAAACGCTGCATGACAAAAGAGCCACAGATGTAACAACACATGAGCTTTCCTGGTAAAACACTGATGGTCTGTTTAAATGCTGTAAATTCAGTGTTATTTAAAATCCTCGATCTGAGATGCTGCTCAACGATTGATCAATAATTGAAAATGTCTTTTCTCATGACACGCAGGGAAAATGTATCCGGCTGATATGATTAGCATGTGATGAGACAGTGTGGTTTGACAGGTCAATACTTTGGTTTGTCCATTCCCATGGATGATGACAGGCAAGGTATCATACAGCACATTTCTGGCTCGTACACGACCATCCTCAAACTTCAGTACCACCTCATCTGCATGAGACACACACAAACACGCACCATTCAATTCAATTTAATTGCATAGCGCCAAATTACAACATACATTATCTCAAGGCATTTTACATAGTAAGGTTGAGACTTGAGACCTTAGAATATTATAGAGAAACCCAACTGTTCCCACAATGAGTAAGCACTTGGTGACTTTGGAACCAGATTCAACGTGGGCGACCATCTGCCTTAACCGGACATGCCTTAGTCAAACCTTAGTAGCTCATTTGTAGCTTGTTCAAAATGCTGCTGCTCATATTTTAACTAAAACAAACAATGGGTACTATATCACGCCAATCCTTTATAACTTTCAAAGCTTAACATGGGCTGGCCTCCACTTAAATTTCGCAGCTCTTGACTCCCTACATCTAGTCACAACCTGAGGTCAAGGCTGGCTACTCAGAGTGACCAGGTTTTCTCTGTCATGGCCCCGAGTCTCTGAAACTCCCTGCCTGACGAGTTTAGGCCTGCCAACTTTAAAGACAGGAAGTCTTTAAATAACTTGAAAATTATAGGAAAACAATGTTAACAAGTGATTTGTTCTTTTTTTACTTATTTGAGCAAAGAAACCATTGAAAATCATTGGAACTACAAAATAGTTTTAAATTACATCTGTGATGATTGAGAATGAAGTAATTCAAACAGGCCACAGCTAACACCAATCAGGCAAAACAATTAAACCAGTTACAGGTTTTAACATTGTTGGCTGTATGTAAAATGTATGTTAAACAGAAAACAGTGGTTGGTAGATGAGCTCACAGTGAAAGACTGTGGTATGAGGATTTCCTAGGGGACACTATTCATGCCATGGACTCTCAATGTTATCTCTGCGAGCTTTGGCACATCTGTCTCACAGAGAACTCTCAAATTCCTTTCTCAAGGAAAAAATGTCCTGCATAGATTTCAGCTCATGTTTAAACGTGCAGCCTGAAATTGCCACAACTGTAAAACCTTTCAGGTTAAACTTCACTTTAGGGAAAGTACAGAACTGTGTAGATCCTAGTTCACGAATGTCTGTTGTTCCTTCACTGTAGCAGGTTTGCAGACACAGTGACTGGTTCTTATTAATAGAAGCATAATGACAAATATGTTTCTTTATTCAAATAGTTTTTCTTATGAATTCAACTAAAATCAGTCTGAGGAATAATCAGCACTGTGGTCTAAACAAACTTCAGCTAAATTCCATAGGAAAAAAATCCTGTTACTGTAACAATCCTATGTGCTTCATATCAGTACTGAACTCTGGGTTATACTGTGACTGTAGTGTAGCATCTGTTCCTCTGCTTCCCTGGAATTTAGTTTAAAGATGGATATCTGATCATCACTAAAGTATAAGCACACGAAGAAAGAGTTAATCTACTCACCATAGCTGAATAACTGTCACATTTAAAGGAAACCACCAATTGTAGCTGTAACTATAACCATAAACAGTAGGTTTAATTTTGATAGCGCTTAAAAATTCAGTAACACATTCTACTGTTCAGTGGCCGACATAGTGTGCACTCCCAGAAGTGAATGCAGGAGAGGAGGCAGGTCATTTCAACAAGTCCTACAAGATGTATATAATCCAGACGTTTCCTTCTGTATGAAAAGAAACATACATTTTCTCAAACGTGTTATTGGAAGTGTGCCCTTAGCATTTCTAACAAAGAAGGAGAGACTCTGCATCCAGTTAACTAAACACAATGGGTTGCAGTATATTTCAGCTCATGCAATGACTCCTCCATGTACACCAAAGTTAACTATGGAGTTCCAAAAGGTTCTGAACTTGGAACTTTTCACTTTAAAAGCACATAAAAGGCTCATAGCACTGTATTGTCCCGATAGATAACTTCACTTCCTAAACACAAGCTCACTTGGTTCCTAAAGGTTGTAAGAGTAGAATAGGAGGTAGAGCCTTCCGCTACCAGGCTCCTCTCCTGTGGAACCAGCTCCCACTCTGCGTTCAGGAGGCATACACCATCTTTACATTTAAAGTTAGACTTAAAATGTTCCTTTTTGATAAAGTTTATAATTGGTTCTGAACAGGGGAGTCCTGAGAGTTTCAGATAATATACAAGAGCACACACACCCAAACTTGATAAACACTAGGTGCTGGACAGAGGTGACAAAAACCAGACGACAAAAGATGTCTGCTGGTGTTCCCCCAAACTTTAAAATGTTGCCTCCCAATAGGCAACGTTTCAAAAACAGGCCCTTCCATCTTTCTTAGTTATGCTGCTCTAGGCCGACACTACGGGGGGAACTCCCATCATGCACTGAGCACTTATCTCTCTCGCTATGTCTCTGTGCCCCCCATTTATTTTACTACATGTCACTTACTTTTTTCTCTCTCTCTGTCCTCATTCTACAGGTATTTGATCGGACACTATTCTACTATATATCTCTCTTCTCTCCCCTCTTTTCCCCATTTTTTTCTGCACACCCCAACCGGGGCGAGGCAGATGGCCACCTACATTGAGTCTGGTTCTGTCAGAACTTTCTTCCAGTTAATGAGGGAGTTTTTCTTCTCTCAACTGTAGCCAAAGTGCTGCTTTATGTGTGAACTGCTAGGTTTCTCAATAATGTAATAAGGTTTGTAGCTTGTTCCTTCAAAATGTTCAATTCAAATAAAATTTAAGTTAAGTGAATTGAAATGTTCTGTCAGCTTAAAAATTTTCATTGGCTGCACTTGGAAAATAGAGGCACTCACCGAGGGCTCCATGAAGGTTCTGGAACAATCTGCATTTATTATCCACTGTGATATTTATGGATTTCTGAAACATAAAAATAGACAGTTTCATTTTATTTGTAATTATCATATCTAATGGCATAAATTCTCATATAAAAGACTTTTGAGAAAAAGACCCTTAAAATGAAAGCAGAACAGGGAGATGAAAATGACTCACACGGTGCATTTGCTACAATGTATCTCCACAGCTTTAATTCCATCAAAATGAAAAGAGAATCATATCACACTCCACACTCTTCTCTTTTAATATAATACTACTTTCATCCAGAGATTAATTCAAGTTGTCTACTTTGCTGTTTTGTTGTTTATCCTAAAACTACTTTCATTAAGACTTTGCACTTCCTGCAGATGTTTCAAATTAAAATCCCACCAGGAACAGGAGAGATTATGCTGAGCTACTGGTAGATTTTAATGTGAACCATCTGTGCAGAAAGTGCAGAAAATGCAGAAAGTGCAGAAAGTACAGAGTCTCACTGACAGCATCTTAGCACCGCTCGAAAAACTGCATAATGGAAGTGACAGAAAATAAGTCACTAAAAAAATGTTTCCTGTTAGAATTAGTAAAACATGACAAAACATATTTCTATAGCAAAAGGGAAATAAGATTCCTGCCGTTCTGACATTATGATTTGGTTTTCCCTAAAATTAAAGCCAGTTTTTGAGGATTTTTATAGCACATAATGAGATACAATTATGTACCACAATATTACATTATGCAACACATTTAAAACTGTGATACATCAGCAATTCTATTCTAATACATCTTATTATCAAAGTGCATATCCATAAGTTGAACACCACAGTGAAACAACTCCTACTTTTTTTGCTGGATCAATGTAAATCTTGGTGAAGAACAGCTGGTCACTCTCATCGTCTTCACCTGTCCAGTCAGAAAGCAGTTCTCTGATGCTGGGGAGGTAGCCAATGAAACCTTAGGACAGAGCGAACCCAGAGCAAACACAAGATTCAAGTTAAAAGTTTGATAGGATTCTAGTCTTGTACATCGAACACATTTACATCTATCGCCATGTACATGAACTCTGTCATATTCAGTCCGCTCTTTCAAATTACCAGGACCCATAACTAAATGATAGCTTGTTTTTATGACTGCTGACTGCAGACTACAAACCTGCTCTTTCTTTGCTATAAAAAGAAATGGCCAATCCTTCCTACAAAACAAGACCAAGGGTCTGGGATCATACCAGTGGCCTGGGAGCATAAAGCTATCAAGAGTTTCACATTATGTGAAAATGGTGTAAGCAGAAAGGTCGCATATGAGCTTTATGTAGCTCAAATGTTGTCAAAGATTAAGGCCTGAAGTTAAGGCTTGAATTCGCTAAATATGTTATATGTATAGGGTAATTTCTACTTAATCTTAACATCTAGAGTTACAACTGTGAAGCTGATGAGAGCACTCACTCTGCAGTTTTTAACTATTTAAATAAATAAAAAGATGTGACTGTAGCATGGATTTCTAAAAGCACAATTTCAAGTGACTGCAGCTTTACAGTTAAGGTGCTCTGATCTTTATTTGATTATGAATGTTATGCAGGATCTCCGGCTTACTGCCACACACCAGAAACAGATCAGTCAGTGCTGCTTTCAAACACAGACAGGGTACTAGCCAGTAGTAGTTTGGTTTTTTGGTTAAAAAAATTGTTTGCACACATTATCTGTGTAGTCTTCATCACATCGATTCTTTTTTTTTTTTTTTAATATTTTTATTAAGCGGATAGGCACAGTAGGTCAGAAATCAGTGTCAAATTCATCACATCGATTCTTGACAAAATGAGGGCTCATCCGGAATTGGTTTTGAAGCAGGACAGGGACAATAAAATACAAGACATAAAATGAAATCCATACAATTGTTGTTGAATAAATGCAATAAACAAACTAGATTAATAAATACTAAAGGAGATACAAAAATATCATAAAAAATAACAAGAATGCAATCACCAGTGGAAATAAATGAGTGTCTGCATCTCTTGCTTTTGAAGCACTTTCTAAATAAAACAGATTAATTTCATCACATGGTGAAAGTTATGTGTCCTGTCACGACTGTGAGTCGGACAGGACTGATTGACCTACCTCCTGAGCCCAGGAACCTGTTGCCCTCCCTGACGTGAGGATGTTTGTCCTCTAGGTGTCTGTCGGGCCAGATCAGGCTCTCAGAGGAGAACACCACCTTGTGTCTGGCCTGCTGGAACTTCTTGAGCAGCTCTTTAGGACCCGAGGCAAAAACCACATCATAGCTGTATCAAACAGGGAGTGAAAATAGAAAACTTTATTGCACTGTGTATCAGCTGTGTGTGTGTGAAGCCAATGACATAATTAAAGTAAATTGAGGGGTTGCCTTCATTAGAGGACAGAATTTTTTACTTGGACAGTTAAATTGCCAGTGGTTGTGTTTAATCGCATAAAATGAACTGTTTGAATAAAAATAAACATAACATAAACATACTCTCTCTTGATTTCATGATGAATACAAGTGTAAGTAGAATAACCATTACATATTTTCCCATATACTACTTTCCATTACTTTTAAGGCTGCTTTAAGATAAAGTTCTACAATAGAGGAGACATCTTTTTCGCTTTTTTGCCAATGAGTGCAATGAGAAGTCATAAAATCCATAAACCAAATCATTTCTAACACCAGAACTCCCAACTTGAGTTTTCGCCAAGCAAATCAGCCAAAGAACACCTGCAACAAACATGAAGTGATAACTCTTACTACAATTAAGTTTATTTGGATATTGCTTATCAAGGTGTAGATTTGTTCTGACCTGCAACTGGCTAAAAACAGTCCTAATCCGCGCCATACATAATTTTGTAAACCACATTAAAACTGCTCACTTATTCAGAAGTTAATGTTAATGTTGAGTGTGAAAAAGTACACAAGTATTCATTGAAAACAAATGTTTGGATTAAGTTAAACAAAATGATTGATATCAATAAACTAATTCGTAAATTCCACCTATAGATTATGGATGTCAGTCTCAATGGAAATATACAAAACTATTTCTTGAAATGATTTTTGAGGACACAGAGAAACAACAACCCCAACTCCAAAAACACTGGTTTACAAACAGCTTTTGCAAAAACTGCATGTAAAGTAAGATATGACACATTTCAGACACAGCTTTCGTGATGTTGTAGTGGAAATAAATGTAAATCATGGCTGCCTGAAGGATAGATTAAACACCATGAAACCTCTTGTCTGGTATGGTTTGGAGAATGTTCAGCAAAATCTTCTTTAAGTAACTGGGTGCTACTCAGTCCATCGCATCAGTGAGGTCCAGTACAATGTAAAAGTGTACCTGTCAATAAAAAGGATGACTCTGTCCTCATTCTTCATTTCCTCCACAGCTGCTTTTAAAAGTCGCACTTTCTGGCCTCCTCCCGGAGCGGATGTGTAGTTGCCTCCTTTCCATTTCTGACCCCGACCAAGAACCTTAAAACATTCATATAAATATTCACTGAGATTTGGAAAAAAATTAATATACTGTATTTATCATTAATTTATCTTCTTTTCTGCTACTAAAATAAAAATACCTTACATTTCTTAATAAGTTATACTCAGTATAAAACTATGTCGATCCCAAACTAATATGTTTCCTTTTAAAGCATAGAGAGGGGCTTTCATGTCTAGACAGTAGTAGAGGAACTTGCTGTAGGGGTTCCTACCTGAACAGTGTAGTTGAAGTGTTTAGCCGACCTCAAGAAACGCCTGAAGCCATCTGTCTCTTTGGTTGCAACTGTCACGACAAGAAGTTTCTCTGGAAAACATAATATCAAAGAGGAATTCAAGAAAAGGCTCTGTGCACCTCTTTTTTCCTTTTGCCTTAAAGGAATAGTTCACCCAAAAATTATAATTCGCTCATTATCTACTCACCCCTATGCCCATAGGGGTTTGGGTAAGGAGTTTGAGACCACAAAACACTTCTGGAGTTTCAGGGGTAAACCAAGTAGCAGCTGAATCAAATACAACTGGAGATATAAGGGACTTATCTTCATATGTAAAAAAAACAAAAACACATAAAGCAAATAACATGTCTCCATACTGCTCGTGTGGTGTCATCCAACATTAATATTCAACTCGAAACAGAAGATATCAGCAGACATTTAGGCTTTAAAACACAGCCTATATGACCCCATTTCGAGTTGAAAATATGAAGGTCGGGATTTAGGGCCACTTGGATGACACCAAAGGAGCAGTATGGAGGCCTTTTTTTCTTCTTTCAACTGCTGTTTTGCTACATCTGAAGATAAGTCCATAATATCTTCAGTTCAATTCAATGAATGAGCTGGGCTGTAGCATCCTTGTTAAAATCCAACAAGGAAACCTTCCTGTATTTTGTTCTTTCTTAACTGCGACACAGCCTTTAAGAAACACATAACTTTACAAATCTTTTGACATGATACCATTGTTACTGCTGCCACTGGTAACGGTCAGGTGAACCATCACCTCAAAGGAAACACTGGCTTTAACGTAGTTTGTGTATCTGCAGATTTTCTTGGTTACACTTATTCACCATAAACTAGTTACTTATTAGCATGCATATTTGGAGCAAAATGGCTCCTTATATTCCATAACAAAGCACTTATCACAAGCTCTGCCCTAAGTGTGAACGGGAGTGTGAATTAATAAGAGCCCAACTATTGATTTCACTTTAAAGTGAGTAGCATACGCAGAGTTAAATCTGATGTGGAACTTTGTAACAGTTGTAGTTACATAAGAATATACAATTTCAATTAGGCGTTATTGGGGTAGAATGACTATTCTTGGGGTACTAAGCATATTAACATTGTAATCTACACAGCAACTTCCTCACCATGGACATGCACAGCATAGGGCTGAAGTTGGCTGACTGAGTTGTCCCTCAGGAGACAAACGTTTCATTGTGGTTGCATTAATAGAAGTAACCCAATCGTTCTTTAAGTTCGATTACAGAGCTCGTATAATCCAGTCATAAAAGATTTGTTAAAAAAGATGCAGAGTGTCAGGATTCAATATTTTAGTTTCTCTCTGTGTCCGACTGAACTCTTAACAAATAAAGATAGGTTGGGACAGGAACAGTTTTAGCTTGATATTATGCCTTCATACAAATTATTTTAATAACCGTTGCTGCTTGGTGTTAATCATGAATCTTTTACTTGTTCTCATACTTAACTTTTGATATTAAAGCATAATCTCCTTAGCTGCATTCGACATCAGACAGAGTTCAAGGAGTTGTCCCATCTGGGCCATAGACATTGTTGACATTGTTTAGATAAAGCAGGAACACAATAATCTTTTCTCCAATGACAACACCACCGGCACTCACTCTTTGCAAAAAAGGCAGGAGGGGAGGCATGAACAGTTTGAGCCAGATTAAGGCCTTCATACAGATTATTAGCAATAACCTTTTTCTGGTTCTCAGAATGTTCAATCTTGAAACTAGGTAGAAAGGTGTGTGGGTCAAACGATGGTCAGTCTCACACCTGTCTTGATAAGAGAGCAGGAGTGACAATGTTATGATTTAGTTGGTACAGCCGAGAGAGCAGAAACACCACATTCTACTCAAGGCTACTTTATGGAACACAACATCGAACTATCAGGGTAGAGAGAGTTGCCTAGCAACTATCAGAGTAGTAGGAGCATCACTGAGAGTGGCTCCTTGTCACTTCCTGGATCCCAGTGACAAGAGGCGTGGGACTGCGGCTGGACCAATAAGGGAGATCCAAAGTTATTTGCGGTGACAACCCTCCAATATTTTATAACCAATCACATTAAATCTACTGTTATAATTATATCAAACCCCTTCTGTTCGGGGCCATTATTGACTACCTATTGCTAACTGATTTAGCCTAGGCTGTGATAATTGTTCATAGCTATGTTTGTTCAACTTTTCATTGTTTCTTAATAAATACTTTAATTAGACCAGACTCTTCTCATCTTTGGGATAAACAAACACGCCGACAAGAGTCATATCCTTTCCACGTTTTCATGTGACACTGTCCAAACTGGTGCTTACATTGTGACTGGGTCTGAATTTACTAAATCTACTTTTTGAATATTTGCTTTAAATGATGTAGGCCTACACAATCTCAACCCATACTGATATAATGTTATATATTAAGAGTTTATTTCCAAAGTTTCAAAGTTGTGGTTTGCAATCCGATGACAGTGTTTAGCCCGATAAGCAAATTTACATCGCTGCTTAAAGTAGTTTACAGGAAACAATAGCCTATCTGAATAAAGTGTTAACTTACACTTGCATGGACGGGGGAATGAGCGGTTCTTGTGAGGTAATCACGGAAAACTAGTCCTGGTGGCTGTAGAAGATTGACTTGCAGAATCCTGTCATTACTGAGTGCTTTATAACGGCTGATAAAGAACAATATCCTCCTAATATGCAAGGACCTGGCTCGTGGTACTCATTCATTGTTCCATCTATGAAGAAACTACAAGATGATATCCTGGTCACTCAAACCATCTCTCTCTGTAAGAACTCAGGACATTTCACTGAATGACTCCCTACTCAAATCGTTTGATTAAATGTTTCCTCAACTTTACTCTATTTTTTACCTAACAACTGGATTGTGGCTGCAGGAGAGCCCGGAGGGAGACTGCCCTGATCAACTTCTCCTCAGGAACCAGGTCACCTGTTAAAATAAACTCTTCACACTCGGTCCATAACAAACTGCTGCCAATCTCACCCATGAGATTGGCAGCAGTAGCATGGCTAGTCTAGCCCGGAGCTAACCTAACGTTAATGTCATTAGCAGAGCTGACCCGTCTGCACCAACACCAGCCCCGTCCACGTCAGCGGCATGGAGGCATTGAGCTCATCCACAGCTCCCTGTACAGCACCACATATCTATACAGCACCATGTTCGACTCCATTCACCACTGCACTCGTTTACATGGGAAACACACAGGTTCACAGATAACGCAGTTCAGGACTTTTACAAACTAAATTAGCATTAGCACTACACGCTCCGAGCGCAGGGGAGGGCTGACTACTGAATCTCAGCTTTCCCTTCCAGGCTACTGTTGTTTAGGCCAAGGGTGAAAACTGTCTCATATACTGTGCATCAGCTAACAACTCTGCTGGAATCTTCTAGCGGACATGTTTGTCATTTGAGAGGGAGAGCGTTTCTTTCCACATGAGCCGGGGAGCCAGCCCCGGTCCCGCAGCGCTGCTCCGAGCCCACACATGCTGTGTCGGCTGGGTGCTGCTGACTTACCTTCGGGGAACCGCTGCTCCTCACACTGTGTCAGAGGGAGAAGAGCACAGAGAATAACTCCTGGAAACAACAGCAACGACCAGAGTGTCATTTCTGCCAAGTGAAAGCTGGAGTCCCGTTGAGGAGAAGCACTTTTCCTTCTGCTCCAGTCTGTGGAGGGGAACTCTACAGAAGTGTGGTCTGCCGGGACCGCCTTCTGTGTCCGTCTGTCTCTCCCTCCCCCTCTCTATCGTACAGTTGTTCAAACAAACTACAGCTTCAGTAAAACAACACTAGTATAAAACAGTAGTTTGACTTCTATATTTTGTGTTTTTTATCATTCGCTTATTTGGAATGCCCGAAGCCCCGAAGGCAAGGGCTGCATACATTCCCAACGCCCACTGCCCAGATGGAAAAACCCTGCTCTGTTACAGACAGATGATCCAGCTGTTCTGTGAACATGATCACTTGCACGTAGCCTGTAGTCTGCTCCCTCCACCACACTACTGTGCTCTCACACTCCTCTCCAATAGGACATTGAATACCATATAATTCTAGTGATGTTTTCACTAGTGGGTTTCATCTAAATTGTATGAATTGTTGTTTTATTTATCATAAAATTAGCCCTTTATGCTTACATCAGTAGCAGGTCCTCTATGGAGGCCGCCTCGTTTTTATTTTACAGTAGCCCAGACTGAACAAACTAAACACCTTTTGAAGGCTACCAGAGGTTCTCTTTCATGTTTAGAAAGGGGAGGTTGAGGTGAGGGGTATTCAGCTGCAACATACAACTCCACCATTGGATCTCGTACATTCTACACACTGAACCCTTTAACACATTTATTCAACAAGTCATTTCAAAGTGCTTTACATAAGATATGAAACCCAAATTGTAAAACAAATATATGCCATTACAAAACAGCAGGATTTTGAAGTTAGTAAGTGACAGGGAGTAAGTTTAACCATCTTGGAACTTAAGTTATATGTTTCACTTTCTCTGTGTTAGTGAGGACTCTGTGTTAGTAAGGAAATACCCCTTTAAGTGATGTCTTTTAATGTACAACATGAACATGTGCAGGTGAATGACACACATTCATGCATCAACTACTCACCTATTAAATGATTGACTGGGGATTTATGTATAACAAACTACAGCTCACAATTCGCTTAGAGACCAATAGTGAGGGGTTGAATCATAAAGAACAGTGTGTAAACATGGGGGAATTCCACTGTACCACCCTACTAGATGCTCACCCCCTGATTTTGTAGACTGAATCGTTGAATCATGTCCCAGCTTGCTCCCTGCAGGCTATATGTCAGGATTATCTTGTTTTAGAGCTCTGGCTGAGATGATAGCCTCATTTCTTCACAAAGGACAGGCCACAGCATTCCTTCTTTCCTTTTGATCAGGGCCAAACTAACCAATTACTGATAAGCCCTGATATTTTACTATTGGGCTCCTTTTATGTGTTTGGTTCAGTATACACTTCCACTGCCCTTTAAAACTAAATTTTACACAGTGTCCCTCTGCAAGACAAAGCCATACATTTAGCTAATAATGGAAGACCTGCTTAAAATTGGTGTACTTATGTGGCACGAATCCAAACCAATTTTTCCATTAGTTAAATTGGCAGTGAAATATATAAGCAGGTGAAATATGGTGTTGGGGTTTCATGGGACTCCTGGAACTTTTGCTCATTTTACTCCAGCCTGGCGTCTGGTCATTTCATAAGATAGGATCAGATAAGATAGAATAAGATAAGATAAGGGGCTACTGCTGATGCAAGATGTTGCAGGGGATATGAGAAGTGTTGCATTAAGGAGCAAAGCTCGGCCATCACCCCTCTCTCGTTCCATCTCCTCTGTATCAAGGGGGAATCCAAGAACAGAGCCCACCCTTTTGACCACTTTTTTCCGTCTTCCATTGTGGCCCCATGCAGGCACAGGGAGAACATGGAAACTCCCCACACAAAAGCCATGGTTAGCCATCACGTGCAAAACAAGTAGCCCTCTTGCTGTGCGGTGACAGTGGTACCCACTTCACTGTGTGGATAAGTCTCCAATACTTCTCAGCAGCTATATGGCTGAGTATGGCTTTAAATGTCCACTCCATTGCGTATGCCCTGATATAGTTCCTGGAGACTCCCCTCACATTGTTCTGCTGCGGCTGGTCTTTCATCTTTTCACGCTATTGTTCTCTGCACACTCTGCAGCTCTTCCTCATTCCATATCCTAAGCATGTGTGTTCTGTTCATAAGAGTGATATGGTGATGCACCGACAAAGGGGAAGAAGGAGGGAATTTTTTCTATCATATTCTACCACATGTGTTACACTAGTAGTGACTGCTCTAGACCATTTGACCTTCCTCCAAATGTCATTGTCCAATTAGTGTAAGGTTGTCCTCCCTGGAGTAGCGCTCCATGAAGTAGCGTCCCTTTTGTGCGATTTCAGTCAGGGTGAAAATTGCCCAGATTGCTCTAAAATACTCTATTAAAAATAATTAAGACATTCTTGCGAAATTAAATGGGCCTGCAATGTCTGAATGCTCGGGCATGCTTTCCATGGAGAGGGAACTATTCAGGAATATGCCTGATTTGAATAAAAGGGATATTGATCACTTTGCTGGTTTAAAAGAGAGACAGGAAAAATGTCCATTTTCGTTTTCTATTCTTCCTCTTGCTATTGCCATTCTATCGCTATTCATAGTTCATTGGTGAATGTGCGCACTTTCATTTGCACTTAAAGAAAATTAATCTGCACAACATCTTTATGTTAATGTTATAATGTTCAGTTTATCTGTATAAATAGACAGATTTTGTATTTACTGTTTGTTTTTGCAGGCAGATTATTGTTTGTGCAATGTTGAAGAATTTTAATACACAGCCCTTTTATTATTTGCATTATACCATTATATTGTCATGTTTCAGTTATAGTTACTGTTATATGAATTTTTACTTCATGCAAGTTACTAGCACTAGATACTACATAGTTTCTTATTATTGTGCTAGTGCTTGTACTGAAAAAACTACAACAATAATGTAAATAAATACTTCTAATGTGTTTTACTTATATGTAGTCCACTTCTTTATTAATGGTAAAGCAGATATCTCTCTCCATGTTCAAAGGTATTTGAAGGTAAATTGATGACAATTTAACTGTTGATGACCAAAGTGGATTGATCACATTCATCGTAGAGCCAACATAATATTGTCTATGAAGACCCCTGGAAGTAACGTTCCACAAATAGGCCTTGCAGAGTTTGTGGCGTATGTAGCTGAAGGGGAAATCTTTGTACTGTATTGCCTTCTAGTGGTTATAGGTGGTAATGCTCTGTGAGTTCACCAGAAATAGACAATTGTTTTGCTACCTATTAATTTACCTTAGTCATCATCCCAACAATTGCCCCCCCCCCCCCTAGTTAGCAAACAACTGTATTGTTGTACTTGACGTTCTCTGTGATAGAGTGTGGGGCACCATCCCTGTCCTCCCTATTCAGCTCGAAGAGAACATTCCAGAGTCAGTTTCTCATCAGACCATTGTCTCACTGTGTGTATAATTGACGTTCGCCTTTGTACTACAGTGTAGGTTTCTACTCAGGTGCACCAAAATAGTTTTAAATAAACCGCACTCATATTACTTTTCAATTACTATCATGTGGAAATTAAATGGTATGAAAAAGGCCATTTAAAATAAAATTCTATGTGAAATGTTTTCTAACTTTGAATGTCAGAAATAGGAAGTAAAAGTAAAGCAATAGAAGGGATGTCCATATTCATGTAGATTTAAACAATAATATAGTTCACTTCCAACAAAATCTACAACAAAATATTTACTAATTTCAAAGTGCTTGAAGACATAGTTTGACTTAATACAAAAAAGTGCTGGGTTTTTATTTTCATGCAGTGTATTTTTCTACTCAAATACACATTATTCAATAAAACTATGTACTCAGAAACCCAAACTGGTGTTTGCGACATTTCCGGTCACAGCTGTGCAGGTTTGCTTTACGACACTTGTGACATGATACCAGAAGCACAGATATGACCAGAAGTGTCAGTCGCTGCAGCGAGGAGCGACAGGTGGCTTTCTCCAAGCTGAAGGCAAAGTCAGCAACGAAACTCGCTGAGATGTGACCCTGTGCTGACGGTCATACACACCCGGCGAGTGAGAGGACTGCAACCACGATGCGAGAAATAACAGTTGATTTCCGACAGCTTTCCTTCACGGCCCTAGCCACCTAGCTAAGCTAACCTACCCGGATGCTAGCGAAGCCAGTTTGTCAGCTTTGAGCCCGGAACATGTTGTGAGCGGGAGACGAATTCAATGTGACACCCTGACATTTACACCCCGTGGGTAGCGTTTCCACTCGTGGCTGGGCATCCATCATTCTAACACAAAATGTGGCTCCAGCAGAGACTAAAGGGGCTACCGGGCTTGTTGTCAAGCAGCTGGGCGAGAAGACTGCTGATAGGACTGCTGCTCTTCCTCATATTCTACTGGTACCTGGGAGCGGAGCGCAGGTGGAGGTTCTTCAGCAGCTCGACCATGCCTGGCGGGGCGGCAGGACAGTGTCTACAGGCGGAAATCCACCGGTGGAAGTCGCTCGTAGACCGAGGAGAGGGACTATACAGCACACCTCAGGAACAACTTGACACGCCGTTTGTATCAGGTAACGGCCACATTTTGATTGACATTGACTCTAACAAACTGTGGGTGGCGTCGTCCTCGCAGCCCGGCTCAGCCCCGGTCCACCCAACTGAATATTCACCGAGAGTCGGCGTGCACCTGGAGGGGAAGCGGGCCGAGGCTCAGGCCAGCATGCTGTGGTTCCGGAAAGGTTCCGTGCTGTCGGTGCGCTGTGCCTCCCTGCAGTCATCCCGGGACTGTGTCAGCATCAGAGAGGAGTTCATCGCCCACAGAAGCAGACCCAACGTCTATCTTCAGCGAATCCACATCAACAACCTGTCTGACAGGCCCACCTCCCTGGACGTTTCCTCTGACAATCCCTCCTACGGTAGCAAGTTCTCCACCAGTGTGGAGAAACTGGAGGACAAGGAAATACTGCTCTCCTCTGGCAAAGTGCCTGTGGAGAATAATCACATGGTTCTGGTGGTGGTGGTCACCAAGAAGCTGAACAGCAGGATTCAAGTCCCTGCTAAGTCAGAGTTCACAGACAACATTGTGTCAGTGGTGTGGACCTCAGAGCCGATCGAGCCCTCCAAGCTGGAGGAGACCTTCATCAGCCTCAGAGAAGGAGCCAAAAAGGAACTGGGGGAGCTGCTTAGAGCCAGTGTGGATGAGCTGGTTGTAGATCACCAGCAAGCGTGGATGGATCTCTTCATTTCAGGTGAGCTGAAGCAGTAGCAGCAGCTGGTGCTGTGCTTTAAAGGGCCACACTGAAGTTCCATTAGATTCTAATCCATCTATTACGAACCCTACATACTACACACTACTAAAGTATATTACCATGCTATAATGAGACGATTGTGGTAGAAAAATCAAAAATGTTCAGACAATGTGAAATACTTCAAACTTGCCTGAAATGTGTGGAAGGGCAATCAAAAAGCCTGTAAAACGGTTTAAAGGATCAAATAAAATCCTGGCAACAGCCCATCTACTACTGACCAATCTGATCACTGGAAAACGACTCCTCATTCCTGCATGATCCTGACAGGGACAGTAAAGTGAGAAACATGAGAGAGCAGCAGATATTCTTACAGAAAAGAGAATTTTATTCATCTAAGATTCTGTGATTGTCACAGAACACCTGACAGTGTTGATGATTTTACTCTTGTTCTATCAGTTCAGCTCAGAACAACACAAAGAGAAATATATACTAAAGATTTGATGTCTTTTTATGAATATATTGTTCACATTGTTCAATATTTCTCTTGATTATAAATGAACTTTTCAATCAAACTGAGCTCATCAAACATTAACTACATATAGTCTTCTGTCTGACAAACCCTCTACGTGTTTATCTGCATCACATGTTCATTTGTCAATCATCAAACAAACTACCCCCCCACCCCCCCGAAAATTGCCATACACTCAATAAAATTCTTCTGACCATTTACAGTTTATCGTCAGCCTGACACAACCTAATAACTGGACATTATCTCTAGTGTTTCTGTTCTATTAAATCCTGTGATCATATTGTTCACAGGTCACACTTTTGGGCCGCACCATCAAAGATCTTAATGAAATTTAACATGCAGAGTTTGCAATATGAGAAACATGGAACATATCTTAGGTTTCTAAGATAGTGTGTGTGAACAAAGTTTAAACTTTTTTAGAAAGACTGGTCCAATTCTGCTAATTGATTTCAGCTCTTATTGATTCCAATATGGTCAAACATGGGTCAAGTGGTAAAATTACAAAATATCTTCCTTTTTTTAGAAGCAGAGACAAAATGGCAGCATCAAAGTCTGGAAGGAGCAGAAATTAAGAATGGCCACTGCTATGTAGAGGCTCATTGCCACCTCAATAGAATAAACATTTAGCTTAGAATTCTGATTCATTCCACACATGTTGAATTTCTTCGAATACACTATCCACTATATTGCATGTGCCTGAACATTCACTAATCACTAAGTGCTGTTCAACAAGAAGAATTAGTGATGTGATGTTATATCAGATAAATACTGATCTCAGCAACGAGTCGGAAACCAAAGCCCAAAATATCTTTGATTATTGTAATTGGCTTTTAGCACATGCACACTCTTCCTGTTGAGACAGACTTAAAGGGAATATTACCAATTTTATGACTGGCTCTGTATGGGATGGTATCCTCAGCAGGCATGGTGATAACTGTATAGTGGTTTTGATGGTCCATTGACAAAGGAGGATTTCACTTGGTTGCTTTTTTATAAGTTTCAATACGAATCTGTGTGCTTTAAACAAAAACACGAGATCTCAGCAGCAGAATTAATATGTTACTTCCTGCCTCTAACTCCACAGTTCTGACTCAAGGCCAAGTCATTTGGCAAACATATAAACCTGATTAATACAGCACAGTAACCTTTTTGTATTTTTGAAAGAAATCGTTTGTTGCTCTCCAGGGATGAGGTCACAGTAGTTTGTCACAAGATATAAAAAAAATGTCAATCCAAAATGTCCTTCAGTCTTTTTAGTGTTGTATTGTAATATTTATATCTGTAGTATTTTCTTCCCCGATTTTATTCACCTCAGTCCTGAATAGGATTTTAGTGGTAACCCAGTGCCACAGTTTACCATGTATGAATGTTGATGATTATCACACAATACTTTTACTTATTACTGGTAATGAAGAAAATGCAACAGAAACCAAGAATCTCACATTTACCCCGTCAACCTGTCAGACTCAGAATCTGGTTCATTGCACCACACACACAAATACACAGAAAATTACAGACACCTGCAAGACTAATTATCTCCATCGACTAGGGCTGGGAAATTAACCACAAATGTATCAAAACTGGTCATCCCCCCTTTTCCACGCTGGCCAGCAGTCACTTTACACATTAAGAATAAACACCAACAGTAATCATGACTTATAAGGACCTGTACAAGAAGTTTAATTTGTTTGTTTGTTTCGCTCTAGAGTTTAAAAAACCTAACACAAACCATTCAATTGCTATGGTCAATATATAACATTCAAATGTGTTAGAGACTATATGAATACAGTAGCACAAATAATTGCAATTTTTTTCCATTTTTAATAATTTATTTACAATTTTTGCAATATTTAATTATATATATAACAGCCTCTGGCTGGCAAAGCATGACGAGGAGAGTTCAGAGTTTAAAAGATACCTGAGCATTCCAGGCACTAGTGTGTCTGCTGAAAGGGTTTCTCCACTGCAGGAGATATAGTAACGGCGCAGGAGATATAGTAACGGCCCAGAAGAGCACTTTAACATCTGAGCATGTTGACCAACTCATTTTTCTGAACAAAAAGGCCAATATTCCCAAATGAATTTAACATTTTGGGTCATGACCTTGCAGTCAACTGGACGACTCTAGTAGTACACATTTTTGTTTATTTTTCTCAATTTGATTGAAGCTCTAAGCTACTCTTATTTATATGATTATTCTCAGGTTTATGTTACTCTATTATGTCTGCTTTATGTTATTGTATTGTATTTAAATAATTTTAAGCTCAGCGTTCATGTGAGAGGTCTCCTATTCAGAAAATAATTACAAAGGTCCTGTGTCCTGAATGTTCAAGGACAACGTTTTTGCACTACCCTTTCTTAGTTTTTGCACTTCAGTTAATGTGTAGAAAACAATGGTCTTCACAGAATTAAATGTGACATTTGAAGTGGAGCAGTCTTATTTTCCTCATTTTTTGTAATGCCTTTGAATAATATGGGGGACATGAATCGCAATATATCGCAGAATCGAATCGCAATAGTTGCTGTATCGCAATATGTTAAGAATCGCAATAATATTGAATCGTGGCCCAAATATCGCAATACTATTGAATCGTCACATTTTTGCCAATTCCCACCCCTACTTATTACAGATTTAAAGAAACACATATAGGGAGTTTGCTGTTCACAAAAAAGGAGAGGCCTCTAATGACTGTAGATACAGAGTCATGTAAAAGATCTGTGTTGTTGAAGTCGTGTTCATTTGTTAATAGTTGAGGGGTCTGCTGACAAGATCATACTCAGAATTCACAGATCGATTAAATCAAATCATCAACACATTGGGCTGTGTTAGTTGAAGGGACTGACGGAGACGGACGTCATTACGGTAAGCGTGCTGCGTCACTTCCTGTTATTGCCATGGGTGGTGTAGTCGCTATCTGAATTAGCTCCTCCGCTAAAACACAACTGTCTTTCTGTTCTACTACGGCTAAAATCACCGGTATATAGTTAAGCACCCTCACATACCAGCCCCTACACTCTGGTGCTTTGTGAGTCTGTGTTCTGTTTAAATCTCACCCTCGTAGTTTTAGCAGCGATGTGTTCTCTCTCTCCCTCTCGCTCCACCGCTCTCTCTTGCTCCGAGTGTCTCATGTTTACTTACTCCTCCGCCTCCATTAACAGTAGTGGTAAATGTAATAAATGTAGTATGTTGGTAGCGATGGAGGCGAGGCTTAGCGACTTAGAAGCTCGGCTCCTCAGCTTAGAACCCCCGTTAGCTGTAGTTAGCCGGCCCGTGCTAGCCGCAGCGAAGCCACGTAGCTCAGCCCGTAGTTTAGCTTCAGCTAGCAGTCCCTCGACCTGCCCCGGGCAGCCGGGAGCCCAGGGTGGCTGGGTGACGGTCCGAAGGGGGCATAGTGCTACCCTTAGAAAGCCCACGATTAAAGACCCACCAGCTCACGTTTCAAATAGATTTTCTCCACTCAGCGACGCACCCGCTGAGAAACAAACTCTGGTTATTGACGAAACATGAGGTTAGCAGCACCAGCGACCATAGTCAATTGTATCCCGGGGGCCAGAGCCGGCGACATCGAATCCAAATTGAAGCTGCTGGCTAAAACTAATCGCAAATACAGTAAAATCGTAATTCACGTCGGCAGCAACGACTCCCGGCTTCGTATGTCGGAGATCACTAAAGTTAATGTTGAGTCTGTGTGTGCTTTTGCAAAAACGATGTCGGACACAGTAATTTTCTCTGGCCCTCTCCCTAACACAACAGGTGATGACATGTTTAGTGGCATGCTGTCTTTTAACCGCTGGCTGTCGAGGTGGTGTCCTGTAAACGGTGTGGGCTTTGTAGATAATTGGCAAACTTTTTGGAGTAAACCTGGTCTTGTTAGGAGAGACGGCGTTCATCCCACTTGGGATGGAGCAGCTCTCTTATCTAGGAATATTACCCAGTCTATTACATGACAACCCAGAGTTGGGACCAGGATGCAGAGCTGCAGTGCTAAACACTTCTCTGCGCTCCCTCTGGATCAGTCACCCAACCGCATAGAGACTGTCTCTGTCTACCGTCCAATTCAATTATTTAAATTACACAATAACAGAGCGAGAACTCACAATAATCTTATACAAATTAACACAACCTCTGGAACAACACAGGAAACTAAGACTTTCAAATGTGGTCTTTTAAACATAAGATCACTGTCCTCAAAGGCTATTTTAGTTAATGAACTAGTCTCAGACTACAATATAGATGTATTGTCCCTTACTGAGACGTGGCTGCATCCTGATGAATATGTCAGTTTAAATGAATCTACTCCCCCCAGTCATATAAATTCACACGTTCCCAGGGAACTCGGGCGAGGAGGTGGAGTTGCTGCTATTTTTAACACCAGTCTATCAATTAATCCTAAACCTAAACTCAGCTACAACTCATTTGAATGTCTTGTTCTTAATCTTCCACGTCAATCCAGGAAACACCAACAGCCTATCATATTTGCTGTAGTTTATCGTGCTCCTGGGGCTTATACTGAATTTCTAACAGAATTCCCTGAGTTTTTATCAAACCTAGTCCTAAAGACCGATAAAATGATTATTGTTGGTGACTTTAATATTCATGTTGACAATAATAAAGATAGCCTGAGCGTAGCATTTATTTCAATACTAGACTCAATTGGTTTTAGTCAGTGTGTACATCAACCTACTCATTGTTGTAACCACGCACTTGACCTTGTATTATCATACGGTGTCAAAATTGAACATTTAACAGTACTTCCGCGCAATCCAGTACTATCAGACCATAATTTAATAACCTTCGATTTTTCATTATCTGAATATATGCCCCTAATAAAAAACTCATTTTCTAGATGTCTACCTGATAGTGCTATAGCTAAATTTAAGGAAATAATTCCGATTACATTTAAACCCGTATTATCCGTCGACATAAACAACAAATTCTTTAAAAACCAGAGCTCTATTGAGATTGACCACCTTGTAGATAGCTCTGCAGACTCGTTACGATTAACATTAGACTCAATAGCGCCTCTAAAAAAGAAATGTGTAAAACATAGTCAATTAGCTCCGTGGTATAATTCCAAGACACATGAGTTGAAACAAATATCAAGAAAATTAGAAAGGAAGTGGCGCTCCAGCAACAGTGTTGAAAATCTCCTAGACTGGAAGAGTAGTGTTAAAGAATATAAAAAGGCTCTCCACAAAGCAAGAGCTGCCTATTATTCAAAACTAATAGAAGAGAATAAAAACAACCCAAGGTTTCTCTTCAGCACTGTAGCCAGGCTGACAGAGAGTCACACCTCCACCGAACCCAGTATTCCTCGATCCCTAAGTAGCAATATCTTTATGACCTTTTTTAATGATAAAATTCTAACTATTAGAAATAAAATCAACCATCTCCTGCCCTCAATTGGCACTAATACCCTCCCAACAACAGAGATCTCAGAAACGGCTGAGAATCCTTCCCATTACTTAGACAGCTTCTCTCTGATCACCCGTGATCAGTTTACCAAAATAATCTCAGGTTCTAAACCAACAACCTGTATCTTAGATCCGATTCCAACTAAATGACTTAAAGAAATTCTGCCTCTAATAGATAGTTTGTTACTTAACACAATAAATCTGTCATTATCATCAGGTTATGTACCACAGTCTTTTAAAATAGCTGTAATCAAACCCCTACTCAAAAAACCCACCCTAGACCCAGAGGTTTTAGCAAATTACAGGCCAATATCCAATCTCCCCTTCCTCTCTAAAATCTTAGAAAAAGTTGTAGCCAATCAGCTGTGTGAGTTTCTCCAGGAAAATAATATATATGGAGACTTTCAGTCTGGGTTTAGAACCAATCACAGCACAGAGACAGCCCTGGCAAAAGTCATTAATGACTTTCTAATAGCTTCAGATCAGGGACTTGTGTCTGTCCTTGTTCTGTTAGATCTCAGTGCAGCATTCGACACAATTGACCGTCACATTTTATTACAAAGACTAAAACAGTTAATTAACATTAAAGGAACGGCCCTAAACTGGTTTAAATCATATTTTTCGGATCGCTCCCAATTCATACAAATTAATGATGAGTCATCTGTGCGCACCAAAGTTAACCATGGTGTTCCACAGGGGGCTGTGCTCGGCCCAATTTTATTCTCATTATATATGCTTCCACTAGGAAACATTATCAGGACACACTCGGTAAATTTTCACTGTTATGCGGATGACACCCAGTTATATTTGTCAATAAAACCTGATCAAAGTAATCAATTAACTAAACTTCGAGCATGTCTCAAGGACATAAAAACCTGGATGACCCGCAATTTTCTCTTATTAAACTCAGATAAAACTGAGGTTATAATACTCGGCCCTAAACACCTTAGAGAAACATTATCTAATGATATAGCTGCGCTAGATGACATTGCCCTTGCTTCCAATGAAACAGTCAGGAACTTGGGAGTGATCTTCGATCCTGATTTGTCCTTTAATAGTCACTTAAAACAAATTTCTAGGACCGCCTTTTTCCACTTGCGTAATATCTCAAAAATCAGACATGTCCTTTTGCAAAAAGATGCAGAAAAACTAGTCCACGCCTTTGTTACATCGAGACTGGACTACTGTAATTCACTATTATCAGGCTCCAGCAGTAAGTCGTTAAAGACTCTGCAGCTGGTCCAAAATGCCGCAGCACGTGTCCTGACAAGAACTAAGAAAAGAGAGCACATTTCCCCAGTATTAGCATCGCTACACTGGCTTCCTGTTAAATCAAGAATAGAATTTAAAATTCTCCTCCTCACCTTCAAGGCCCTTAATGATATGGCACCTTTTTACCTTAAAGAGATGTTAATACCATATCAACCTACTAGAGCACTCCGATCCCAGAATTCAGGTTTACTTATCGTCCCTAAAGTCTCTAAAAGTAGAGTAGGAGCCAGAGCTTTTAGCCATCAAGCCCCACTGCTGTGGAATAATCTCTCACTTTCAGTTAGGGAAGCAGACACGCTCTGTTCGTTTAAAAGTAGACTCAAAACCTTCCTTTTTGATAAAGCTTATAGTTAGAGCTAATTAGTGGAATTTATGACACAAGACACACAGAGCTTCTCTTTCCTGCTTCTCCTTCCTTTTCTCCATCCCTAACACATCAAGGTAATTCTTATCTCATCAGTACATGTTACTAACTTGACCCCTTTCCCGGAGTTTCTGTGCCTTAGCGCCCGCGAATGCAGGGCCACAGCTGTGGCTGCACCATGGATATGATTATGGATCGCGCGTCAGAGGTCGCAATGGTGGATCCAGTTCGGTGGATTCTGTATCGTGCCTGCTGATCGTAGTGGTAATGGAGGATCCTTTGTCGCGCTGGCATCGGCTGATGGTGGACCACGACCGAGGCAGCAGCTGATAATGGATTCTAACTGGCGGCAGTGGACAATAACTGTGGACTATAGTGGATCCCATCCTGATGCTGGATCGTGATCTTGCTGCTGACCAGAGACTATGATTGCAGCAGGACTGCTTCACATATAGTATTGAAAAAATGTTTACCCTCATCGATGCTGCTAAAAACTTTAATCCTGATGATGTTTTCTTAACACTTGAGTCTTGACATCTATTGCACTTCTGTCCGTCCTGGGAGAGGGATCCCTCACATGTGGCTCTCTCTGAGGTTTCTACATATTTTTACCTGTTAAAAAGGTTTTTAGTAGTTTTTCCTTACTCTTGTTGAGGGTTAAGGACAGAGGATGTCACACCATGTTAAAGCCCTATGAGACGAATTGTGATTTGTGAATATGGGCTATACAAATAAAACTTGATTGATTGATTGATTGATCCCCTTCCCCAAGTACATCAATGAAGGTATACAATAAAAATCTTATGGACAATGTATCTGTATAAAATAGCCAAAAGCTCTAGAAAAGCCAGTAAGTGGAGGATGTGTTAAGATGGTGTTTTTTTCTTATTGCATCATCTTACGCGCACAGTAATAAATCATTGCATTTGCTTCTTCGTTCATTCAGGTGTTGAAATGAGGAAGATCACAGACTCCCACACGCCATCGAGCCGCACGGTGAACACCACCCTCTACTACATCCTCTCATCCTCCATGGCTCCCCTGCTGGACCGTAGGCTGAGCACCGAGGAGAGTGCCCGGCTGGAGTCCAGCCTCAACTACGCTGACCACTGCTTCAGTGGCCATGCCACCATGCATGCAGAGAACCTGTGGCCTGAGCGGGTGAGCAGTACAGCCCAGATCCTGCAACTGGTCACGCTATGGACCTTGACTCTGCAGAAGAGAGGCTGCAAGGTACTCATTGCAGCTGGGGCCCACGGAACAATGCAGGGCATGGTGCTCAGCTTTGGTGGCCTTCAGTTCACAGAGAACCACCTTCAGTTTCAGGCCGATCCAGACGTGCTGCACAACAGCTACGCCTTGAGAGGAATCCACTACAACCAGGACCTCATCAACCTGGCAGTGCTGCTGGATGTGGAGGGGAAGCCTTTTCTTCATGTGTCAGTGAAGCAGCAGGATAAACCAGTAAAGCTGTATGCCTGCGAGGCGGGCTGCCTCAATGAGCCTGTGGAGCTGACATCAGAGATCAAAGGTCACACCTTCCCAGTGATGGTCACTCAGCCAATAACACCGCTGCTTTACATCTCCACAGACCTGCGCCACCTGCAAGACCTGCGCCACACCCTCCACCTTAAGGCCATCCTGGCCCATGAGGAGCACATGGCCATAAGATACCCAGGCCTTCCCTTCCTTTTCTGGTTCAGCGTGGCCTCTCTCATAACTCTCTTCCATCTTTTCCTCTTCAAGCTCATATACAACGAGTACTGTGGCCCTGGCGCTAAGCCCCTCTTCAGGAGCAAGGTATAAACTGTGGCAACGGAAACAAAAAAACTGCAAACTGATCTACTATGCTCATATTTTTCCATTTGTTTGTTTTTTCTCTTTTTTTGAGATTGCGTGTGTTGGCAAAGATTCTTCTTTCTCTCTCTCAGTGCACTCTCTGTTGGTTGGTTTCTTGGTTTTTACTTTCTCCCTCTCGGTGAGTACTTCCTATCTCATGTGGTTTACTCTTGGAGTGGGTTGGCACAGTAGCCTTACAAACCTCGCCTTCCCCCTATCACAAAACATGATTCCACAGGTCTTGTTCAATGGTGGGGCTGATAAAGTTTTTCACCACAGCTGTTCTCTAAAAGGAAGATTGAGCAATGAAAAATGTGAACGAAGTTGAAGACAGTAGAGTAGCAACCTCCAGTCAGAGTCAGAGACTTCACAGTTTCAATGAACCATCTGATGTATGGCATCACCTTAGCACAGCATCTGTTCCATGTTTGGAATGTAAAAAAATTGCTGATTGCAATGGAAGAAAAACAAGCACAAGAGTCATTTTTTTCTTTCACGTCAGTAGGTGATTATTTTACCGCGTTAATGCCACTTTGTGACAGCATTCCCATTGTCCTGTCTGAGCATTCTTAAGGGAACATACCAGTGTTTTCCATTTACACAAAAATACACATATTACAGGGACTTTTCAGAACAAGCTGAGGGTTGTAAGACTGTTAAAAGCTGCACGTTGAAGGTGATCTGTTGAGTAATGTTGTTAGGGTCTACATCTTGTTCACATACAAGGACATGACATTGAAACTAAATGCAACCAGAGATTGCGTTTAAAAATGTATTGCACCACTTCCCCCCACTGTACAAAAATTAAGCTAAATTACCCTGGATATGGGTGCTGCCATCTTGTATAGGGGACATCATGTGGAGATAGAGTCTGTGCAGTATTCCATGGCACCATGGTCCTGCTGATACACCTGACCCAGTTCAGCCAGGGGCTTGTGGAGTTTGCACATTCTCCAGCTTCCTCCCACAGTCCAAAAACATGCAGATCGGGTTAGGACAATTAGAGACTCAGAATAGACCATAGATGTAAATGTGAGTGTTGACCCTGTGATTCACTGGCGACCTGTAGTACCCCCCTCTCGCCCAATGTCAGATGGGATTGACACCAGCCCCCCCTTTAAAGGCTAAGCAGAATAATTTATGGATGGATGGCGTACTTTTTAGTTTGATCCATTTCCGATGTGCTAACAAGGAGTGGCTGGGGTTTTTGACTGCAGCCAGCCACCAGGGGGTCAATGCATATGTTCTGGCTTTACTGTTGGGAGTCATGTTGTCTTTATTTATATTGAGTCACTGGATGCAACAATTTTTTTGGTGGTGTCAGGAAAAAGAAGACTGCGGGCCACTGTAAACATGGATGTAACTTAACAAATATGTACTAAAGAGCAAAATCAGAGCTTTAGTTTGTTTATAAGAAACCCCCACATAGTACCTTTGACTTTGGCAGAGGTAAGAGCAGCTTTAATGCTGACCCTCACACTGGAACTGACACAATGGGGAGCACTGACTCGCTGATGGTCAGGGAAACCCTTAAATCTGCTTACATCACTGGTTTGCAGTGAAGACACATGATCATGATTTATAGTACATTATATTTAACATTGGTATGGTCCTTTCCCTGATTATCTACTTTGCTTTTTATAGGTCTGATCAACAGTACCATCAGTAATGATAGAGTACTCACAACGACATTGGGAAAAACTGAGAGGCTCAAGTTTATCACCCAAACTGTCTGCACACAGTTGTTGCTGTGCAGGAAGAGAGTAGTATTCACATGTACTCAATTGACCACCAAATTAAGTGGTTTAGATAACCTGCAGCTTTGTTTCCTCCCTGTCCGTTTCCTTGTGAGCTACAATACATTTTACTGTTCATGTGAGATTGTTGTCATGGATCAACCCAAATCAAATTAATCCTGCAAACGACAGAAGACTCAATTGGAACTCATTGTAGTGAGGTGTTGCTACCTAACAGTCCTTAATGTCTGTTGTCATGTGAAACGATTACTTGTTTACAGATGTCCTTTTAAAAAACATGTTGACATGATGGACCGTTAGGGCAGATTGTGCTGAAGGGTAAACGTTCTTTTCTGATCAGCGTGGACCATGTGCTCACTTTTCAGGAACCTTTTCTGCTATTCCTTTTTCTTCCTGCCTTTTGATGATGTTTTATATTGAACCACTCAATTAAATTAACAAGAAATCTATGGGTTGGCTTTGGCTCTTCACTATTGACCTGTCACCTTTCTCTGGCACACTCACACTTTTCTCATCCTCAGCATGTCTATGTATTCTCCTCTCCTGAGAAGCAGTGTGGATGGGTTGGATATTATTAGTCAGGTTCCCAGCTCATAAATCATTCTAACCCTTCACCCCTTTTCTGACTTCACCAGGTCGCCAGCAAAAGTGAGGATGGTTGCTGCAACACCACAAGCGCCGCTTGAATGCTGCAGTGCTGTGCACACATACATCATGCAGCGGTGGTTCTGCTTAAGCTTTGGCAGCATGCAAGATGTTAACATGGGTGTGCTGGTGCTGAATCTGAAACGGTCTGACATTTTCTTTGTTTGGGCCCGCGATGTGTGGAGAGATACTCCTCCAAATCGGCTGGTGAGAGGCTGCAGAGGCATGGAGGTTAAAACTGGCCTAGTACAATCTACACCAAGTATTTTGACAGTTGGATTTGTTTTGTTTTTTAAGGTTCTGTGCTTCAGCGTTAACTTTTGCCCAAATTTCTGGGGTACAAAAGTAATTAGACACTTGTTTACTTAATGTTTCTTGGGCCGCTGTTGTTACAGTGTCAACCCTACAGGTTATTGAGATGGATTTATTGTCAGTGTGAAAAGTAAAGAGGCGACTATGCAAGTCAGGAAAAAATAAAGAGGTCTAAGAAAGCAAAAATCTGTCACAAATATCAAAGGTTTTTTTGGACACTTCCTAAAAAATAACCAAAATGTCAAAGATACAGTTTGACCGGGGAGCACAAGACTTCATAAATCCATGCAAACGCACATGAAGAGACCAGCATGATGAAATAAGAAGTTATCAACCTCCAAGTGGTGGAAAGAGGACAGTGAAGAGAGCGAACGGGAACAGTTCTTGACGTAAAGCCTACACCTCAACTGTCCCACATAGCGCTGATTCTGTCCACTGGAAGTGACACACTAACATTTAGGCTACTGATAAAAAGGGTGAACAGTCACAAGTCGTCATTAAACAGGACTACAATACTAAAAAAACAACCTAAGAAACAAAGAGGTAGAATATCCTGGACTGGGTTCGACAATCAAGGCACTGCTCAGCTGGCAGCTCCTCCAAAGATAATTTTTGACATTAAATTACTGAGTGTTCAGTGATTTTCAAGGGCCATTAGTGGATTATTCTCCCAAGACAAACCTCCTGAGCCATGATCACTAAGGGAAAGCTAATCGAGATAAAACTGTAAGCAAACAATCCAAAACTCCCATGATCCCACGCTGTGACCTTGTGACCAAAATTTTTCTTGATCAAAGTAATAACGAAAATTGGTTTAATGTGTTTTTGTCCAATTACTTTTGAACCCCTAAACTTTGGGCTCCATGTTTGTAAAGGGTTGTATCTCCACACCCAAAATATTCTTTTTTGTTTCTTTTAAACCTCAAGTTAATGCTGAGACTTTACACTTTCATGTAGGATTAAAATGAAACTGAATGTCCTGAATTCTTCAGAACCTGAACTAGATATTTTTAACCCCTCAGAATATTGAGTCTAATATCAGGAAAGATGGAAAAACAGCCAATATTCATATTTGAGAAACTGGAACCAGCAAATGTTTCAAATTGAACATAGACTATGACAATGAAAGCAGATCTCTTCCTGATGTTTGAAAAGCATTTCAAGAAAGCAACTCAACAGTTAGTCCAAATTCTTGGAAACTATACCTACACCTTTTTCATGGCAGACATTTTGATATGAAATGGTAAACAGCTAGCAGCTCTGTAAGCAGCCTGTACTTAAGCTTGCTAACGAGCTAACATGATGTTAACATAGTAGTAGTCTTTACTATGCTATGTCAGTATGCTAACACCTGTAGATTAGCACTATGTTAATCATTGTGTGACAACAATGTGTTGATGCAACCCAGAAAACGTAAAACTCTGGCTGGGAATGGTGAAAGTTTACTGCTGGTAAAATGAAACAACTTTTTTGTTGAAATAATTTTGACTAATTTCACCTTTGATAGTCACAGATTGCATGCAGTTTACCTGTCGCTGGCTTAACAGACCTCAGATTTACTGCTCTCCGGAGTTTGCTCTCTTAAGCCTTCACCTGTGGTTGAAATCCAGACAATTAGCTACAGAGTTTACCTGCAGTTTGCCTTTCACACCAGCACAATGCAGCGGGAGGTTCTTTGCACAGATACCCTCACAACAGCAACGTATTTAGATGAGAGTTGGTGTAGCCAACATCTTCGTCTGTGTCTTCTACGTGTATGACACAGCTTTTTTGACGGGAAATTTGTTTTACTTTTTGAAGGGTTTTTATTGCATCTGTTGCAGGTTAGAAAAGTCATCACCCCCCACTCGTTCGCAGTGAATTCACCGGGGGAACCCCTAGTGTTCACACATGAAATTAGTCCTGGACTTCTACGAAGTTTGTACTTGGAGGTCAGGCGGAGAAAGTCTCACAGGAACTGTGCTTGTCTGACAACAGCCCAGAACTTCCAAAGAGACTGACTCTCAAGAGGGCCTTTACCTGAAGGTCACCATAGGTTCTCCTACATGGTTGGAAAAAATTTGTGAGTGCTATTCAGTTTGTTGCAATGTGCCTCGCATGCAACATCCTACCAATTCCTACATTTTTGTTTGTTCCTTATTGACCATTGGTGCAGTCTGGGTTGCTTTCAGTGCCTTTAAGAATTCAGTATGTTTGAAGTAAACAAGATTGCACAAGTCTGAAGGCCAAAGTATTTGTTCAGACAAGACGTGGCTTCATGGTGTGTTGTAGTTGGTTGATGGCATGAAAAGAGAAAAAGATGTTCAAAGGCTGATCCCTACGTTTTTTTCCTCTGCTAACATAGTGCTTTGGTTGTGATTGAAGGTATGTCAGGTTTGTTTCTACTCATGGAATTTTAATATGAATTGCACAGCATTAGATAGTACGTCTAGCTGGAGACCTGCTACACATAGAGGTATGGATAGTATATATATAGGCTGTTAAATGGAACCCAGCTGAACGTTGGTGTTCAGTTGAGATGTGGTGACTGTGAAGGCCAATTGCATACACATCAAACCAGTCAGCGAACTTGTCATCAAGACAGTCAGTGAGCCCTCTTGTTCTGTAATAAAGTTATTTTGCCTCGACACTCATTTAATCAGATCTTTAGATTTTTTTTCCTGACATCTTGTTCATTGAATTTTCCCTGTCATCAATTATATGAAAGTATTTTTCTAGATGACTTCACTCATCACTAAATCCCCAAAAGGAACAAAACAGCTTTGGAACAGCTCTTCCACAAACACTATTCTCCACTGGCAGAAGCTTGATTAGCCAGACAAGGGAAGCCGATTTATTACAGCTTTGTTTTTTAAATGTCTGTACATTTTATTGGTTAAAATAATACTGTAAAGACCAAAGGGATATCCTTGGTTATGTAAACGGAAGTCCAACAGGTGACGCCGCTTCAGAAGTCAGATGATCTGAGGCTGGAAACAAACCCCCAGGTGAACCAAACATCACGAAACATCAGTGTACAGATCGAGTTTCTCCTTCCTCTCTTACTTTTGTCTTGGGAAGTTAATTAATTTAACGCCCAAGAACACAAATATCTTTGCTAAGCATTCACTGAAAACTGTCTGACTGCCCATACTTCTTGACTGTTGAAACTGTGTCAGTGATACTTTGCATAACCCAACATGACATGCTGGGTTACAAATCACATAACCCAACATGACGTGCTGGGTTACAAATCACATAACCCAACATGCTTATGAAAACATTAATAATAAGGAAATAATACAAAGAGTGGGCAGGATATGAGTACCACAAATTGGCCGTAAGGCTGAGCATTGACTTGATACATTAATCCATTTATGGTTCAAACATTCAAGCCTGTTGCACTTGTGTACTTATCAGTGAAGTTACAGTGGGTGTTAAGTCCTCCACAACACATCTGCTGTGACATCACTGGCTGCGATACAGGCAGGAAAATGGCTAGAAAGTTTAACTGCATTAGTTCCCACATATTGGCTGTCCCTCTGGATTAAAACTACACCATTTATATTGTAAAACGTTGAGTTATTTCGAAGTTACGCGGGTACAATTGGTAAATATTAATAAGAAATAGAAATTGTGTTAGAATTTCTTTTGTCCATTGAAATCACTGGCATGTCAGTTAATGATTTGATTTGATGTGATTTCTGATTGTGGATAACTGGGGGTTGTTCAGCTTTTTTGTCTGTGGGTTATCTGATTAATCTGTAAACTACTGAGTCTGCCTTAATGAAGAAATTAAGTAAGAAGTTAATTTATTGAGCTCATGGCCAGAGGCATTATAGGAATAGATTGTACTTGATAGGTTTGGTGTATGATTTTGTCAAATTGATTTTTTTTCTGGAAAATAAATCACATTATTGTGAAGGAATGTATGATTATGTTGTCTGAGAACTATGTGTATGGTGTTCTGATTACTAATGTAAAGGGGACATCACTGGTGTAATGCTCCTGTCCTCTATAGGGTCTTATCGATTAAAACATTGATGGACAAATATAGTTTAACTTTGAAAGTGGAAGCAGGCAGACCAATGTCTAATGGTTTTATTTTTTAATCAAAATAATCTGGATTTCTGTAAAAAAAGGTGAAAAAAATAAACTTTAGAATGACAAAAAGAGTGTCTATCACTAACCACACCAAACATCTCGTTTCCATGACACCTTTAGTTTTAGGTTAATATTTTTCACAGTCATGGCCCCAGTACTGTTACAGTCCAGCTCCCACTAAAAAAACTGGATTGATTCCAAAATAACATAGTTTAAACAAACAAATACTATGTTCACACATGTCAAACAGATCTTGGAATTGTTTTAATAACATTACTAAGTAATGATGGTATCTAAAATGAAATGGGTCTCTGTTCTTATGATCCTGATGAATTCGATGCAGATTTAAATGAAATATGACAAACTTCAGACAACAACTTTTCAAGCATCGTCTGTCATCTGTGGTAAGAACCCTGTCCAACATTACTGTGGCTCACAAATGGCCACCTCAGCTTAACACTTTTATTCAAGACACCAATTCAGCAGTAATATTCACTTGACTTTGGTAAACGTTTTATAAAAGTGAACTCCAAACAATCCACAGCGGTCTTGTTTTTCAAGTCTGAATTATACTTCTGCGTCAACATGTCATCACAGGCACTTATGGCAGCCTGTTTCCGTGTGCATAGACTCCTGATCATTGTGGAAGAAGAAGAAAATTTAAGTTTATCCAAGTTCACTTGTTCTGACAGAGAGCTTGACATATTAGAGTCAAAAGGTAATCTGCATTCAAATGGCTGATACAAATATACATTCTATCAATACATACATGAATATACAAGTGGCTTAAATGAATGAACAGATCCCTTGGATAAAACGTAGAATAACTTATCTATTAAGATATGAATGAAATGTTTAATGAAAACAGTTGTGGTCACATTTCTTTTCATATGTGTATGGTGTCTCCGTACAGAGGCACAGTGAAACAGAAGTATAATTCATCCTCGACTATGAAACATAATTTTTTTGTTAGATGAGGAATATTTGAGTCGTTGTCAAAAAACAAATTCAAATAATCATGATCGGTGTTCAGCCGAGTGATTCTTCAGTTACTTCTTGACCAGAATAAACTGAGTAACTGACCAATCAAGGCATTTTCTGATGGTGCTGTATTGAGGGAAATACTCCTGAGGTGAATTTGCTAACCAACCAACCTTCTCGTAGGCTTCATTTCTGGGTGCCCAGTGCAGACATCGTTAGTCTAGCTTATCACAAGGACTGGAAGCAGAGATAACGCTGTACCGAGTGGTTAATTCTGTTTACACACAGCACTAAGGGGCTCAATCTGCAGATCTGTGTCAGGGTCATTATTCAGTGTTGTAGTTGTTTGATGTCCTTTTTTCCAACTGCTGTTGGGGTTAGTCAGGGTCCCTCTGCCTCCAGTCGCTGTGCTAAACACAGTCTTGACACTGTTTAGTCACTGAGCACCTCATTAAACAATCAAATAGAAAACAACACACACTAAGTAAGATTCAGGTTTCTCTCACTGACTGGGGAGCTGCTCAGCACCGCTGACCTCAGTGCTGCCACTGGTGGCTGGAAGATATACTGCCACAATATTGCTGAATAAAAACATTGGCCCTGTTCACACTTACATCGGTCTCAGGTGATCCGATCACAAGTGGAAAGCTCCAGGTTCTTTACTTCCCTCTTGACATTTGAAGGTATTCTGTGACAGCTGTGATTAGATCTGACTTCTCCCATGAACTTTTCTGTTCATTATCACTAAATAATGTTGTTTTTACCCTGTCTGACAATACAGCTGGGTCAATTTTGTTGAGTGAGAGAGAGCATGAGACAAGAAGATACTGACGGAATGCTCTGCGCACAGCTTTATGTGAAATAAGACTGAACTATATGACATTAAATTTAAAGAAAAAAAATCTATATTTGGCAGTCAGTGTTAACATTGTGGCAGTGGTCACAAATACAAAATAATTTGAAACACTGAGAAGTGTTAAAATACTTTGGTTCTATATGAAAGTGTGATGGGTCAAAGGGCGTCAGCTTTTTACTTTGTTCAGAGTAAAAAATGTAAATGTTTTTGTTAACCTTGCACTTGCATGCCTGTCATCTTACCCACCTTTTGAGAAGCAAACAAGATGTATCACTTTAAGCAGGTAGTCTGTATTTTCAATAGTATCCCGGTAGTCTTTTCTATGAGCAACTTAGTGAATGAACTGTCCAGAGTTCAAAGAGACCGCAGCAGTGCATCTGTGGAAAATACCAGAACAAATCAGGTGCTAACCTTAAATGTCTCCAGCAGGAGCACAGGAATACTTAACAAGAAAGAATCACGTACTCAATGAAACCCTGTTCTTGTCACAGTTTAGTGAACTTGATGGAGTGCCAGGGTGAAGTCATCAGTGTAAAAGGTCAGTCCACCCTTTCAAGCTAGTGTCCTTGTGCTCAGCAGGCCTTGACAAAACAACCCAACAAACAACTCCGACCCAGAACCTGAACTCAACTCAGGTAGTTAGCGTGTGGGATCCTGAGCACATTGTCCAGAGCTGTGTACGTCTGTGCGTGTGCATGGAGTAGGCTATGAGTCTTTGAGCATGCTAATCTCTGCAAAGATCTTGAGTGCAGGGCCCAGTTTGATGTTCATGGTTGCCATGAGATGATCCTCCTTCAGCAGCAGCAGAGCCTGTCCATCGATCTCCTGTGAGCGGAACTCCTCAGCAATCTCCAGACAACCTGCAGCCACAACCCAACAACAGTCAGTTTACACCACGGCCATGCACACAAACCCCACTGGATTCATGTCTCAGTATCATCAGCATGATGTCCATCTACATCATTTTTCCTTCCTTACTTCCATGGTTGCTAATAGAATCACAAAATGTATCAGTGTTTGAAGATTCGTATTAATGAAAGGAATAAAGATACAGATCTTGAATCAGATCTTGTATCGGAAATCAGAAATGTCCTTTAACCTCTGAGTGGGCAGGCCAATGTCATGTACTAAGCTGGGAGGAGACACATTAAACCCATTAGTGATTTGTTAACCAATTGTCACAAAGAAAACCAAAATAAAACAACCATCAGTGGTATAGACAACCAGATAGTACATCTCTGATTGTCAGCATTGGAAAAATCTGAAAATTGATTTGACTAAAATAAACTTAAATATATATAAAATTACTGCAAACGCAATATTCTGTCCACCGTATCATCATCATTTGGGCTAAGTTAACAACAGTTTTGCAATTTTTTTTAGATTTTACATATTTACTGATGTATTGAGCACAGAAAAGGTTTGTCTAGTGTCATGCGCAGCTGTAACCACATAATAACACCACCTAATATAGACTGAAACATTCTCATCTATCACCACCACATAACTCCCTAACATCCAAGTCATGCCCCAATTTCAATTACAGAGATTTTGATAAAGTGGACCCTCATGGAAAACCTCTCCCTCTTTGTGTCTTTCACAGTGAGAGTTGGACAAAAACAGACACATGAAAGTTCTCCAATGGGATTAGTTAGATAGATATAAATCGAGTTGACACTGGTATATCGTGGCTCCAGGAAATCACCATATGCAAGCTAGCCCTGCTTCAACGTGACTCACAGCTTTCACCTTCTTCCAACTACTTGGCTTTTATTTGCCATCAAATTGACTGTCAGACATGTTACAGCCCTGAATAGTTATAAAGTTACGTGCAAACATCAGCAAACAATTTTCTATTTTTGATTCTAACATTCACTGTCTCTTCCACCGTCTCATCCACTTCAAACCAGTTAGGCGATTACAGAAAAAATACTAATCCAGAAATCTCATGTAACTCAAGGTAGCTGAGTTTTGGATGTAGCCTAAAGTAGCCCTGTGACAGCTGAGGTAGCGCCCACCTGGTCGAGAGGAGATGAACTCGTAGACGTCCTCAATGTTCCACTGGTCGGGAACACTGGGCAGGAAGCTGTGTGGCAGCAGGGGCAGCTCAGAGCCTTGCACCTCAGGCACCCGCTGGGTGGCTGACAGGGGAGGTGATGTTTTTTTGTAGCAAGACAAGTCTGAACATTGGCTGGACTCTCCTGGCGCAGGTCGAACAGAGTGACCAGTGGACAGAGTAGCAGCAGGCTTCTGCACAGAGAGTCAGAGGGATTTAATACAGCACTTCACAACAAGAGGAAACTTGAAATACCACACAGTGGTTGTTTGCCTCCACTATCCAGTACAATTTCAGTCTACATACATTTTCCTTCCACTCTAATATGAGGTCACAGTAAACTTTGACCCCTGAAATATAATCACTTCATCCTAGAGTCCAAGTGACCACTGCTCAAAATTTGAAGACATTTCCTATAGACAGACTTGAGATAGAGGCTAAAACATGTTTTGTGAGGTCCCTGAGACCCTTGACCACCCAAATCTATGTGAGCAGAAAGAAAGCTGCATCCATCAGCATTCTTTCTGAAGCTGTAAAATGACCCTGCAGAAATTGAGTCGTGGCAACTAAAGACCAGCTGTGGAACTCAATCCCCAGAACCCTGAAGCCAGCGCTGCTGCACAAACAGCTGTTCAACCTTTATTCAAAGTTCGGTGAAGCTCGAGTCTGTAAACAGAACCGTGAGCTGTAGAGTCGTCTGTCGTGAACACACTCTTGTTTTGATCGACAATATCGCTTACGTTGATGATTCCCAGGCTCTGCTGATACAGGGTGCTGGTTGTCTGTATATTCAAAGTTGATTAATATTTAACATACCACATGTCCAAATCGTATCAAATGCAACATTGCACTTCCTTGGGCCATTTACAATACACATTCCAGGTGAGAAGCTGATAATATGAAGGGTTCTCGAGATATGCATTCCACATACAGACAGATTTCTGGAATCATTTAATTCCTCAAAGCATTTTTTGAAGATAACACATTCACAAGGCAGAAAAGGTTTTTGTGAGGTCACCATGACCTTGACCTTTAACCTTCGACCACCAAAATCTAACCAGTTCATTTTTGAGTCCAAGTGGCAGTTTGTACTGAAGCTGAAAGGATTCCCTAGAGGTGTTCCTGAGATATATCGTTTAAGAGGCAAGGGTATAGCCAGGGTGGAGTCATACAAATTTGACTTAAATGTTTGCCTCTGACATGATCCGATGTAGAGGTGGCCTAAAGATCAGATACAGAGGACAACCTGTATTAGACCGGTGCTGAAATAATTTTAAAAAGGTGCAGGTGGTCCATACAGAGGACATAATTTCTCCTTATATTATACATTACATTACAAAAACTGTCTCACCTTCTTTTTAGATTCTAAACTGGAGATTTTGTGTTGTCCGTTCTGTTCTCTTTGTTTCTTCATGTTCCCTAGGGTGGTTTTGCGGTTTGGAAAGAGACCCACTCTCTTTGTGCATCCCACGTTGTAACTACAAATGAAGTTAACATGGTGAGCAGCACAGCATTATTGATTATTTTTCTAAGTTGGCGACTATCAAACTTGATCAGAACATCCCTTATTTCTACCACAGGCGGAGAATAGCGGAAATGTAGCAAAAGAAAAGATGGTAATGTCTTTGTTGTCCTCCTTACCGTTTGGCACACACGGTAGAGCAGAACCTCTTAGACCTTTTGAAGATGTAGGCAAAATCCACCCTGCCACACAGCTCACAGGTTAGCATAGGCTCCTGCTGGGACTTTAACTCTGAGTGAAAAAAGTCAAAACACACAGTAAGCTGGACACACAATCAACAACAACAGTGTACTGTGGCGGCTGTGGCTGAGGGGGTAGAGTGGTCGTCCTCCAACCTGAAGGTCGGCGGTTCGAGCCCCAGTCTGAACCATCTGCATGCCGAAGTGTCCTTGGGCAAGATGCTGAACCCTGAATGGCCCCCCATAGAATAACAAAGTGCTGCAAGTAGATGCACTGTATGAATGTGTGTGTGAATGGGTGAATTTGAAACTGTACTGTAAAGCGCTTTGAGTGGTCATCATCAGACTAGAAAAGCGCTATATAAATACAAATCCATTTACCATTTACTTCCGCTTTAAAAGGGTGATGTAAAGAGTCCGGATTTTTGTTTCTTTCGAACTTCTTCAAATCCATCTGTTTATGAGTAAGTCCTTAAAATCGAACTTGCAAACATCGTCCTCACAGTTCACTTGATCATCATGAAGATGTTTCGAACATCTCAATTCTTTAGATTAATAATGAAAGAGTGATGAAACAAATTAAATTTCCAATGAGAACAAGTAACATATATATATTATAGACACACCGACATAATGAGGTGTAATATAATTGCAATAACATTTTCATAATCAAGAGTTAGCTTTACTAATACATGATAAAATACACCAATGACCCACATTCAAATGTAGTCTGAACACGCTGACTCTCGCCGTTAAAAGACCAGTGAAATGAATATGTCATCCGACCTCAGAGCAGGCCAAGGACACACCGAAGAAATATTATATTCTATCTAGTGTGGGAATGCCTTAGAATCCCCCAGAAGACATTTCTAGAGAGGACATCTGAGATACCTTTATGTGTTGGAAAACTATGGATTGGTCTTGGCACCCAACCTATGCTAGTCTTGTAATTACAACTATACACTTGAATATGATGAACCAACCAAAGAAATACCAGATATCCTGATACTGGGAGAAGGTGCAGCCTTGAGACAACATCATGTTTTGTATAGTATTGTATTCACACACGCACAAGAGAAATGTGGACTGCACCTCTCTGTATATACTATACTGTGAAATAAGTAATTATGCTGTTCTACTAGTCCAAGGACTTTACCCTTTGGAGAGAGATTGTCCATCTTTGAGTCCGCTGTGTTTCTCCTTAGGCTTTCAATAGAGAACGATGGATGTTCCACCTGCAGACAGAAAATAAAACATTACTAAAGCAGCTGATAGTGCTGCAAATTACCAGAACACTTGCAGAAAGATGAACATGTGCTCTGGCTTCTTGTTTGTTTGTGTGATCAAGATCAGTCATGCTTTCAAGTGCCCATATTTTTGCCTTCAGGATTGTCCTATCCTGTACTGTGCCATATGTGAAAGTTCTGCAAAGATACGACGACTAGTCAGCAGCATAGGGAGTCCCACCCCACGGTGGGCCAAAAGCTAAAACAAAGCGTTTCATACCAAAATAGGCACGTTCATTTTGATAACACAGTATGTTAACCTGTTCTAGTAAACCCTTTAATTAAATGCAACCCTAAAGCAGCTGGAGCTGCAGATCAGTTTAGCAAGCAGCCCCATCCTGCTATCTGCACTCTCTCATATATATGGTCAGTTCAGGCAAAGAGCTTTCTTGGTTTGAAACCCACATCACTTGGTGTTTCTTTAATGTGTCATGGCATGAAGAAGCATCCTTATCACATCCACAGGAGTGCCTAAAGGGTTGGTGCTAGGATTCCCTCTCAATTTGAATATACATCTCAACCTTGAGTCCAGGTATCTACTTGGGTGGCTTCTCATCAGTGCAGATGAAACTCAACTACACCCGTAACTCCTACAAGATGACCCCACAGTCATGGTCTCAAAACATATCCACATGGATAAAGGGACGCCACCTTCCACTAAACCTTGTCAAGATTGACCTCTCAATCATCCTGGTCAATCAGTCTCTCAGGCACTTTATAAAAGAGATGCGGTTGTGCTGTAAGATGGCAGCACTGACGAGATGTCTGAGTCAGTTCAGCAAATTTTGCTTATTTATTTTTTCTTACAGGCTCTTTTTGCACAAACACAGTGAATGGTATTTCACTTTTTTCATGTTAGGTTTTTTAACTGCTGAGCTGACCTGTCCTTGTCCAACAAATGTCACTGTGCTGTTGACCCTGTGTTAATTTACATATGACAAATAATACTTGAAACTAAAACCCAATATATAAACTGGGATGCTTGAATAAATTAAAAAAACATATATTCTTTCAAATAAAACTTCCGAATTGATAACTCTGTAAAATAACATTAGTATTCATTCATTCATGAATGGCTCATATCGGCAGATTTCACAAGTCAGGCTCAAGTATTAGTCTTAGTTTCTTTGGTGCCATACTTTATGGAAGTATTCAGATGAAAATAACTACAGCGGGTTTTTGAGCAACATACAGAGAGAACATAAACCCCAAAGGATACAAACATGCAGAGATCCAGTACTTACCGGGAAAGGCTCAGCACCCTCCTGGATAACAAAGCCTTCTATCAGATGGGTGAGGATCTGGGACGTGACCAGGGCCTGGGCTGGTTTGCGCTCTCCATTATGTTGGCTGCTGTTAGTTTTCCCATTCCCAGAGGTCATGACTGGTGCACAGGCCTTCCCTCACCTGTCAACACAAGCAGCAAAGTGAACTAAACATGTAATGGACACAGAGTCCTGGTACCTGGCCCCAAGTAACAGCCATGAGTAATAATGCACCAGTTAGATATTTCCCAGTGTTTTCACAAAGGTTCACACTGTCACAGTCACTATATGTGGAATATGGCAGGTTTTAATCTGACACTTTGAGAGCCACTTTGAATTTAGCAGAACATGTATCATAAAATGGATAAAACATTTGTATTACTTTAACTATTAAAGTAAAACAAATCCTGAGAGTTGATATGGACCGGGACTTTTTTAAATGCGACTCAAGACCATGTTCACCATTAGCCAATCTTATTTAAACTGGTAACCAATTTTAAATATGCCAAAAGCCAACTTAAAATACACCAGCAACATATTCTAAATGCCCAAATAACAACATTTTAAATACGGCAGTAGACAATTTTATATACAGCCATTTTAAATACGTCAATAGCCAATGTCAAATAAGCCAGTAGCCAATCTTTATGCCAGTTGCCAATTTTAAGTATACCAGTAGCAAAATTTGAATACACGCAAAGCCAATTTCAAACACGCAGTAGCCAATCTTAGATACGCTGTAGCTTTTGGGCGACAGCGTATTTAAGATGTGCGTTGTTAAGAGTTGCTCTCAATGCGTCACAGTACATCTGACATGTTTTCTTATCCCTTCTCTGTTAGTCTTAATAAGAAAGAGTGCACTGGCAGATTAGTGAATGACAGGGAGGACACACTGGTACCAGATACCAGGACTTAGAGAGTGGGCTGTGGATGGAGACACATCAGCTTAGTACTGAGCCTATTGAAGTAGAAACGACTGATTCAGTCATACCAAGAAATAATATTAAGACTTTAATGGCTGCAGAGCTTTGAATGAAGTTGACTGGTTTACAGAGGAATAGTTAGAGCTAGCTATCTGCTTTTATACTCCACACCGAGCTAAACACAATACAGATGTCCATAGTTTCACATTAAATGGTGTATAGTACATGTATGTGGAGTTTACGGACATGCAGCCTGCTCAGGACCCTAGTTTTCTGTGAATATCAGCCTTTCATGAACTTACCGCTAACATCGTTTCAAACCCATTCAGCCGGTAGTCAAAGTGTTAGCCGCTTGTGTGGATATATTCAACTACAATGGGTTTTAAAAAGACACGTTTCCATACCTGCTTTTAAAGAACACGCTCCCTCAGGAGTAGTTGTGTTAGTTTCACAGAGTGAAGCCAGCTCCGGGAGAGAAGCTCCGCTCGGTAACAATGGCAGAGGAACAAGCGCTCTTTGTTCAACGGCTCCAAACAACGCGTTCATTGACTCCCACTGCCTCCGGCGACCCGACTCTAGTGTGTCCGCTGCACGGAGCGCAGGACCCGGACACCCCGTCACACCAGGACCCGCCAAGTTAGCGATGCTTTCATATCCACGCTGTGTTTGAGCTCTCTCCTCATTTCAAATACACACACTGCGTCTGTGTGTGTGCGCGCGCGCTCCCGAGTCAAATGCAGGACTTCCGGCAACAACCATCAAAATTAAAGCCAAGTTGAAGCATACACAAAATACGACAACAGTCCCAGAGCTTCAGCAGCTTCCTCGGGGTCCACATCAGTGAACCTGACCTGGACCCACCACACAGACTCCATCAGGAAGACGGCCAGACAGCGGCTCTTCTTCCTCCACAGGCTGCGGAGGCTCAACATGGATGCCAGGATTCTCTGCAATTTCTACAGGTTCACCATAGAGTTTATCCTGACTGGCTGGAGCTACCATCCATGGAGGACCTCTACACCCAGCTGTATAGGAAGAAGGCCGACCAGATCATTAAAGACCCCCTTCACCCCTGCTATAAACTGTTCTGCCTGCTGCCGTCTGGCCGACAGTATCGCAGCATCCGGGCCCGCACCACCAGGCTCAGAGACAGTTTCATCCCCCAGGGCATAAGACTTTGAAACTCCTCCAATCTGCAATAACTCCACTAAAACAGCACCTTAGCATATTTGCACTATTGCACATAATTGCACTATTGTTTTTTTCTTCTTTATGTATATAGATTTATATACATATAATATATATATTTTTTATTTTCTATTTTAAATTTTGATTTTGACACTTTTCGTGTCAGAAAATACCTTTCACTTTAATTGTATTTGCTGAAGAGGACTGAAATACAGTTTAAAGCCCTGGAAAAGCTCAAACCTTGACTTCGTTTCCACATGGATAATTTTCACTGCATAAACAATATTTTATATTCACTCTTTATTTGTATTATATTTGTATATTATGGTGTTTGGACTACAGTGTGTGTGTGTGTGTGTGTGTGTGTGTGTGTGTGTGTGTGTGTGTGTGTGTGTGTGTGTGTGTGTGTGTGTGTGTGTGTGTGTGTGTGTGTGTGTGTGTGTGTGTGTGTGTGTGTGTGTAATATATACTTTTGGGTGTGTGTATAAATTGAGCCATATGTATATATAGCATTTTGTTATTATCATTATAACAGTCAGAATATGCACATACACATGTGGACAAAATTGTTGGTACCCTTCAGTTAAAGAAATAAAAACCCACAAGGTCACTGGAATAACTTGACACTGACAAAAGTAATAATAATTAAAAATGTACTGAAAATTAACTAATGAAAATCAGACATTGCTTTTGAATTGTGGTTCAACAGAATCATTTAAAAAAACAAACTAATGGAAATGGCCTACAAAAAATGATGGTACCCTTAACCTAATATTTTGTTGCACAACCTTTAGAGGCAATCACTGCAATAAAGCGATTTCTGTTACTCTCAATGGGACTTCTGCACCTGTCAACAGGTATTTTGGCCCACTCCTCGTGAGCAAACTGCTCCAGCTGTCTAAGGTTTGAAGAGTGTCTTCTACAGACTGCATGTTTCAGCTCCTTCCACAGATGTTCAATATGATTGAGATCAGTGCTCATAGAAGGCAACTTCAGAATAGTCCAATGTTTTGCTCTTAACCATTGTTGGGTGTTTTTAGCTGTGTGTTTGGGTTTATCCTGTTGGAGGACCCATGACCTGCGACTGAGGCCAAGCTTTCTGACACTGGGCAGCACATTTCGCTCCAGAATGCCTTGATAGTCTAGAGATTTCATTGTACCCTGCACAGATTCAAGACACCCTGTGCCAGATGCAGCAAAGCAGCCCCAGAAGATAACCGAGCCTCCTCCATGTTTCACAGTACGTACAGTGTTTTTTTCTTTGTATGCTTAATTTTTGCGTCTGTGAACATAGAGCTGATGTGAGTTGCCAAAAGGTTCCAGTGTTTTTATTATCTGTCCAAAGGACATTCTCTCAGAAGCTTTGTGGCTTGTCAATTTTGGCAAATTCCAATCTCGTTTTTTATGACTTGCTTTCAACAGTGGTGTCCTCCTTGGTCGTCTGCCATGAAGTCCACTTTGGCTCAAACAGCGACGGATGGTGCGATCTGACACTGATGGACCTTGACCTTCGAGTTCACCTCTAATCTCTTTGGAAGTTGTTCTGGGTTCTTTTGTTACAATTCGTATTATCCGTCTCTTCATTTTGTCATAAATGTTCCTCTTGCGGCCACATCCAGGGAGGTTGGCTACAGTCCCGTGGAACTTAAACTTCTGAATAGTATGTGCAACTGTAGTCACATGAACATCAAGCTGCTTGGAGATGGTCTTATAGCCTTTACCTTTAACTTGCTTGTCTATAATTTTCTTTGTAATCTCCTGAGACAACTCTCTCCTTAGCTTTCTGTGGTCAATGTGAAGTGTGTTATACAACATGATACCAAACAGCACAGTGACAACTTTTCTAACCCTTGACTAACCCTAACCCTAAATAGGCAGACTGACTCATTACAAGTTTGAAGACACCTGCGATGCTAATTAGAGGACACACCCTACGGTCAAATTATTTTCAATCTTTTCTAGAGGTACCATCATTTTTTTCAAGGCCATTTTCATTAGTTTGTTTTTTTCAATGATTCTGTTGAACCACAATTTCAAAAGCAATGTCTGATTTTCATTAATTAATTTTCATTAAATTTTTATTTATTATTACTTTTGTGAGTTTCAAGTCATTTCAGTGACCATTGTGGGTTTTCTTTCTTTAACGGAAGGGTACCATCAATTTTGTCCATGTGTGTATATGGAAACGTTTATTTCAATATTTTCTTTGTACATAAGCACAAATCCCATATACTTCCTTGTGCAATCATCCTGTGCCACTGCAATTTACTCAAGTACATTTCTCTACAAGCAATATTGTAGGTGTACATTAGTCACAGCATCTACAGCACTTGTCTTTGTCCTGGGAGAGGCATCCCCCCAGTAAAGTACCTTGTAGCTAAGTTTTGAAAGGTGTTACACATTATTACTATCATGATTATTATTAGTATAATTAAGATCACCCTCCCATCAGACATTCCACCAATACCTTCCCCTCAACGTCAGCTAGTTGTCAGCCCTCCCGAATGTGTAAATGTTATATGTTAATTCTAAATGTTAAATGTTCAACCTCAATGTTAAATGTTATTCTAAATGTTAAATCTAAATCTGTATGTCAAATCTAAATGTTAAACTTAAATGTAAATGTTAAATCCAAATTTTAAATGTTGAATGTTCAACCTAAATGTTTAATTTAAATCTTAATCCAAATGTTAAATGTTAAATCTTAATCCAAATGTTAAATGTTAAATGTTAAATGTTAAATATAATGTTGAATTTCAAAACTAATTGTGAAATTTTGAATCTAAATATTAAATATTAATCTAAATGTGAAATCTAAATGATAGATGTGAAATCTAAATGTTAAAGGCTGGATGAATGGTTTTAAAATGGGAATCACCAGGAAAGTCCGTTATCCCCGTGTGTTGGTGACACGTTGGTCGATTCCCTGGCACAGTTTCAACCATGTTGCCGTACAACCCTATCCACACAAAATCTACTGTATCAACTTTTGAAAACTTTATTTTGACGTTTCTAAGCGGAAGTTGTGAAGCTGTTACCGCTGACTTGTTGCCGTGTGTTGAGTGCGGCGCTGCAGAGACTGTGTGAGACAGTCTCTCTGCAGCATCAGTCTCATGTCATCGCTGGACTTGATGAAAGAACAGTGTTTCACATCTGGGACCAGGTCCTCGGCCTCTCTCACCAGAAGATTCATAAAGAAGAGGAGGGTCGCTCCGGGGACGCAGCAGGATGCCGACAGTGACCGTCAGCTTTGCAGGTGAACTAAACTCCCCAGAGAGTTTTTACATTGTCATGTTTTGATTCAGATGCTGCTTGAGATTGGATTTGTGTCAGTGGTCAGGATGCTTCTCACATCCATCTTCATCCCTATGACTTCAATCACATAATGGAAAGCACTGTGTTGTCATTTTCAAATAAACTTTTAGACAATTTTATTTAAGTGCCAAATCACAACATGCATTATCTCAGGGCACTTTGAACAGTAGGGTCAACACCCTTTATATTATACAATTATACAGAAACCTAACAGTTCCCACTAGCCAACACTGATAACTCTGAAGAGGAAAAAGTCCCTCTAAACGGCAAGAGCAGTACATTGCCCTTTTATGTAAATTGCTTTGAGATAATGTATATTGTGATTTCGCGCTATTCAAATAAAATTGGACTTTAATTGAACATCTGCCTAAACCAGTTGGGATGAGGAGAAAAATGAGGCAGAAAGAACAGGTGGGTGATAAAGAGGGGAGAGAGGAGAAAGAGACCATTAACAGTTGTTGAAAATAATATGAGGTTATGATGTTAATAATGATATAAGCACTGGTTATTATTATTGTTATTATTATTATTATTATTATTAATTAATAATCAATCATAATCGTTGAGTAGTGGATCTGGATCCTGCTGCTCTGTGGAGTCCGAGATACCTGTACAATGAGCGAGCGAGCGAACGAGAGAGAGAGAGAGAGAGAGAGAGAGAGAGAGAGAGAGAGAGAGAGAGGCTAATAAAAGTAGTACTAATAAGTAATTGCAATTCATGTATTGATTAGGGCCCGTACTTCAATGTGTCAGTCTGAAGAACATCCTACCCCCTATTTCTCATATACTTGACTAACGTTGATATTGTATACTGTAACTGTTCAAAACCAACAATGCAAAAAGCATACCAACCTCATATGTGAATGTGTCTTGAATTAGTTGCTTTGGAGCTCACTGAACCCACACCCCTTCTTCAGCTTTTCAATGTTGTGTTCTTGTGTTCCAGGTGTTCCATATTTCCCCTGTCTGGCAGTAGTCGCACTGTTCGTCGAATTCTGACAGCCTGCCTCCTCTCTCTGCTGGCCCTTCTTGGTTCTGTATCCATTGATCTTAGCTCCCACTTTGAATTGCTGCACAGTACAGAGGCCGCCTACACCGAGCTGACTTCATGCAGGACGATAGCTATCCTGCAACTTGTCAGTAAGCTGCAAAAGATGAGACATTTATTTGCCAAACACACAGGCAATGAGACATTGGAAGCCAGTTTTTCCGAGGTTCTGTTTCCAGTGTTTGGTCATCTCTGTGGTGAGATGGCAGGTTACAGTAACAGCTACGGGCTTTCTTGCAGCGTGGAGTTGGTTGGATTTTGCCAGGAGATGAAGAGTAGCATTCAAGGATTTCTAAATACTTCAATGTATGCTAACAGCACAAGTGAAAAAGGTACTTCTGCTTTTACCGTGGTCATTGGTCGACTTCTGGACATCTGGGGTACTGTAGAAGATACTTTAGTCAAAGTCAAACAGAGTTCTAACTGGATAGATGTTCTGTCTGCAAGACTTCTGGTAACATTTATAGAGCTCAACCACCAGCTGATGGAGTTTCCCCATATGGCAGGAAACACTGACTTCCAGTACAAGTGGACTTACGTACTGAGCTACCTCGGCTACGCCAAGGTTCTGACAGAGCAACTGAATAACTGCTGGTTAGAGAACATAGATCTGAAGTTAAACTCAAGCCAGCATGTAAAACATTTCTATATGTTTGACTTAAGTCTGTGGCAGATCTCTGGAGCAGGAACAGTGCTTCTGTCTGGGTCTCACCTTGGAATTCAAGCTCTGACAAACACTCAGCAGTGCTTATTTGAGAGTGCAGTGCCGGCTCTCAGGTTGGTGTCTCGATCTGTGTCTTCAGGCCTCAGTATGAGGATCTGCCTGCTGGCCATCGCCTGCCTCATCTACCCGGTGGTTATGCTATCTTTCAAGCAAATGACAGAATGGATACAGAATTATGCCCAAAGTTTAAAGGAGAGGACAGAGGACCTGAAGCGCCAGAGGCAGCTGGCTGAAGATCTGCTGCACCAAATGTTGCCCAAGTCAGTCGCAAAGCAGCTTCGCCAACATAAACATGTCCAGGCCGAGAGCTATGAAAAGGTTGGTGCAGACTATAAAAAACGTAAAATGTCTCCTCAAATATTTATCACAAGCAGTTTTAAATACATTTGAAAGGAGCCAATTGCTGTGCACATCACATTACACTGTGTATCTTTAATTTCTAGTTTTAATAGTTCTTCAAAAGACAATTTGCTGATAGAGTCAACTTCCTGCTACAAGGCTTCACTGATGCTGATTACCAAGAGCAAGTGGCCACTATGCTCTCTTCGGTTCATGGAAGAGAGCAAGGTGGAGCTTGGAACTGTGTGGACTAAAGATGTTTTAGAAAGCAAGGTCAGTAGTAATCTGGGCTGGGAGGTGAATCTTTATCAATATCGAGGTTCCTTTCAGCAAGACACTAGGTCAGCCAACAGACCAGACAATTGTTGTTCTGGGCCACTGTGGATGAGAAGGAGTGTAGGTGTTGAAGGGATTTGATGCCCAACTGCTTTGGGAGCACGATATTTAACCCTAAATAGTTACAAATGTACAATTGTACAAAATCACCATGCAATCCTTTGGCATCTAAGAAGGTTTGAGACTCACACTTTTGTGAATCATGTTTATCATCTCACTGGTTATTGGAAGATTTACACCAATGACTTGACTTTGAATTACTTCATTGTCTCGTCAGGTTGCAAGATTAAACTTATTTCATAAAGAGGTGGTCAATAAATCAACTTTTAGTATTTCAGCATGCTATAACGCTGTGTGTCAGATGGGCAACTGCGGAGAAATTATGTGGAATTAATTTGGATCTAAAGCCTACAAAGCTGATCAGTAGAAAAGCCCTGTGTTGAAAATGTTATTGGAATTAAACTCAGTGAAGGACACATAAAGTCCTGTACAGGACTAGAAACACTTTGACTTGGATTTGACTTGGAACTCGTTGGTCTGGACTTGTGAGCTTTTCCTTTTTAGTCTTGTGGGTACTTCATAGAACTAGTTATTCATTGTATAAAATACTGCAATAGTTGTTATTTTAGTTGCATTATTCATTACACTAAGCTATGACACATGTCCAATGCAAAAAGACATATTAAGGTGAAATGCACAAAAAAGATGAGCCAGAGAGAGGATAGAGGGTTGCCTTATATTGTGCCAACATGTTGTACTTGAGTTCATTGGGACAAGAGCTCAGTTGCTTAATAATCAGAATCCTTCTCTGAGTTTAGTGCTGCACAGAAATTAGGAAATAGTGTAGAAAAGCTCGAGTCAGAGTGGTGTCCGGTCAGTCATAAAACATTTCCTACAGGCAAATGTAGAAAGTAGACAACAATTCTAAATAGAGATAAGACAACAATATTTCCCTTCATGCTCCTTCCCATTCACTTTTAGACATTCACCCAAACAAATTCAGAGTTTATAATGATACAAGGGCTTGCGGGGTGTTGCTGCTGTGAAGAGGGAACCTCTGCAAGATCCGCAAACATGCTAAATGAAGGTGTGTGATGCTGCCTTTGTTGCTATTGTTAGCGTAATTACCTATAATTGCCCTGCTCCATATTCATTAGAAGATAAAACAAGTAATGCGGGGGAAAATTGCGTCTGGCTTATTGAAGAGGTTTGAAGCAGCTGTACCAAAAGCACTCTGCACAGAGTAGAGCTGCTCCTGAATACGACTGTGGGCTGATTTTGAAACTGATGTGGAGCTTTCAGGTTTTCTGGAAAGAAAACCTAAGACCCAACAATTCTCGTTTGACAGGAATGTAAAATATGACTTACTGAGGCCAGAGTGATGCTGTCCACTCACAGCCTGCCTGATTCTGCTTGTCCTGGGCAATAAATGCAACACCTGTTAAGTAGGACCACAGAAGAATTCTGAGGTTTTCTACACTTAAGACTTCAGTAATCAGACACAGGTAGATACCCACTATCGTGTTTCCTTCCTTTCACCTAGTGTCAGCGGGGATTGGCATGGATGGATGGATGGGACTCTACTCTGGGATGGTTCTTATTTATTGATATCTGTTTGATTATATCATTTAATAAAATACATTGACCCTAACCCTAACCCTAACCCATTTTAGATGAAAATATCTATTCTGAATTCTGTGACTAAAATTTTTTCCAGTAAGACTGATCGGACTTTAAATGTAACCTTCTCACTGTAAAGATGAGTGTGTCAATTATGTAATATGTTAAAAATGTTGTTTATTTATCTTAAGGCTGATTTACCAACATACAACTTACTTGTAATTGATTACCGTACTTCAAATTATATGTTTTTATTTATAGTATGATTATAATGGACTAAAGATATTGATTGACATTGTACAAAATTCATATAATTAAAAAACTAGACTGATCTTATATCTGATTTATAGAAACTATACTGACATTTGATTTTAATTAAATAACCTTATAAGTGAAGACGTTCAGACATTTTGCAAATCGTGCTTGTGCCTAGAAACAAGAAATACATTTCGGACACATCCGACCTGTCCAGTTACCAGGGCATGGCTGCTAACTATAATGGGCTTACATCTGTTTGAAATTATTCCCCTCACTACTTTTACTGGACATGACTTTACTACATTTCAATTCTAAATGTCGTTTTTTCCACTTTGTATCCTTTATACTTAATTAGTGGTTCCCGACATTTGTTTGCTTGTTACTCAGTGTCTGGGGACCAGTGTTACCAGGTTTAGCTGTTTTCTGCTCTTTACTCCACTGATGGCAGGTACCATTTGTTTTGCTTTGGAATGAAGTTCAGGAATTGACTGACATGAATTGACTTAATAGTTATGACTGTCAAAACCAACTGTCGCGTCACTTCTAGGTTGAAACATCTTTCGGTTTTCAATAATAATAATAAACAAATTTGGGCCAATAATTTACCATTAATCATCACATAGTAATCTTGTGACCCTAACAAAAGTGCAAAATTTAGTTTGGAAACTTGTGGACTAAAACAAATAATTGCATATAAAGCAGTAAAAAAAAAAAGGCTGTGGCTCAAACTTCACTTGCTCAACAAGAAAATGCTGTGTGTATATGAATGCATTAACAATGTCAGATAGAAGAATATATCAAGTCAAATGAGACACTGCACAGCCACAATTTTAATTCTGGTATGAATCTTATAATTTACATGTATCTATTTATTAATATTTATGAGTGCTGGGTCTACAGTTGGTCTGTTACAGAAGTAGATTGCATTAGTTGAGGCTAGATTTACCTAATATTCTGGTAACTGAGTGTATGTCCCGTTTTATCCAGTGCAACTTACACTTCATCACTGATAGTCACTTCTCTCCTTTTTCTTCCAGGTGACCATTTTTTTCTCCGACATTGTAGGCTTCACTTCTATCTCTGCGTCCTGTGCTCCTCTGCAAGTGGTGGAGATGCTCAACAACCTCTACATGTGTTTTGATACACGCATTGACTCGTATGATGTCTACAAGGTAACAATGAAATGTTCACATGCATGCAAAACACATGCACTTCTTTTCTTTAACAGTTTGCTTTCTGTTTGAGAGTGCCCTGCTTAACTCACTGACTGTTGTTTCAACACGCAACACCTTATTCTTTCTACTGGTGAACTTGAACAGAGCCAGTCGAGCTGTTGCCCTTGGCTTACAGACTTTATGCTAAGCTAGGCTAACCACCTCTTGAATCCATGAGACTTAGATCTAACTCAACGTCTCACTATATACTTATCCTAAAATGTTGAACTATTCCTTTAGCATTAGCACGCATAGGGTCAGAAACAGACAGGAACGGTTGGTGTATTGTCTGAATGCAACACAAGTTGTTTCTTAAGCTGTGGATGAATGCATAGACAGAACACACGCACTGACAGACATATATACACATATATAAATAATAATTAATGTAATGACCGAGCACCCTACGGGAGTGGGTCCTATTACCCAGGTGAGCAGCTTTGAATACAGGAAAAAAGTCATAGGACTTCTGGTGGGTGGATGGAGAGTGATCGGAGAAGGAGGCAAAAAATAAACAGGAGAGAGACAGGAATAATAAGAGCAGGGATGGTTGATCCAGGGGAGTGAACATAGGACAAAGCATGTCTAACATGAATGTGTTAAAGCAAATTCTACCAACCCGTCGAACCAGGTGGAGACCATAGGGGATGCATACATGGTGGTGAGCGGTCTTCCTGAGCGGAACGGGGATAGGCATGCTGATGAGATTGCCAAGATGGCGCTTGATCTGGTAGCAGCTGTCAGACAGGTCTCCATGCCTCACATGCCCAACCAGAGACTGCAGCTTCGAGCCGGCATCCACACAGGTGAGAGGAGCTCCCTGTAATTCAACGGACAATTACTTCACTTGATAGGCTAAGCTAAATGACAATGTGTGTAGTATGTTTTTATATTGTATGTTGACGGCTCAACTTGGTCCAGGCACCATGTGGAGGTAATTTATTCTGGCCAGATACTCAAAAATGTTTGCTCGCAGGTGAGAGTTGGAATATAGACAGGTAAATTAAAGGCTCAGCTCTGTCCTCCAGTCCAGGTAACAACCTGCATCACTGGCGGTGCCCCTAGTCGACTCTCTGATTGCCCTCACTCGTGAACAAAATGTTGAGATATTTAAACTTCTTTAGATCACGAATTATTATTATTATATTATTATTATTATAATTATTATTATATTATTATTACTACTATTATTATTATATATACTGTTGCTGCCATTATTACTATATACTGCTATTATATTGGTATAATTACTATCATATATAAATATCTATTATGTTATATTATATACTATATATACTGTACTATTTTTATATACTGTCTAACAATAACATAACCATCATATCATCAGTACTATTACCATTATCTTGCCACTGCACCTTATCTACCTATTTATCTTGTGTTTCTGTTTTTTATTCTTTCTACCTCAATATTTTTTATTTTATTGTATTGTATTGTATTTTATTGTATTCAAATATACCGGCTGCTATGACAACTTAATTTCCCTTCAGGGATGAATAAAGTACTCTATCTATCTATCTATCTATCTATCTATCTATCTATCTATCTAACTTCACTTCACTGCCAACCTATAGGGAGAAATCCACCATTCACCAGTAGATTGGAAACTATTTGAATTAAATCTGCTGAAGAATTAATGCTCTTAAGGGAACAAGTTGCTTTAACTTTTTTCTGGCCACAAATAGTGACACTATTGTAAATAGGAGAATCCTTTACTTTTTATCTTGTGCCGTCGGTACAACATTTGTATTAGATAAGATAAGTTTATTGATCCCACATAGGGGTAATTCCCTTGTTTGACAAGTCAGACTGAGGTAGACAAGAGAATGGAAATATTAAAAAAAGTCAAAAGAATAAATAATAAAAAATAAAAATAAATAAACTAAAAAAGAGAACATTATCATAACCAGGCTTTTAAGGCCATGTCAAAATGGCAGACACACCACTTTTAGAATCAGTGGTGTAGGGTCTGTGTGAGTGACCATGATGTGTGAGCGTTGCAAGGTGCATGGAAACACCTAAGGCTGCAGCATAACCAATCGGGTGCCCGCAGAGAAGGAGAGAGAGATACTGTTAGTGAGGCCACACTTTATAGACTTTTACCAGGTGCCCACAGATGGTACTGATGCTCCAGCTCCTCCCACATACACATAACACACATGCTGTGTCTCAATTCAGGGGCAAGATCCTTTGCAGACCAATTGAGTCACATCGGCTCCTCCAAATGCGACGGCTGTGGCTGAGGGGATCCATGTGGATTCCTCCCTGCCAAAAACATATCCCATGATTCATGGGGTATCATGACAATCGGACAAAATCAGGACAATCTGATGTGGAATTTCAATTTCATTTTTTCAGTGTTTAGTTTGTGGCAAACAGGATTCTTATGACACTTGACAAAGATGTTGTATTGAAAAGATGGTGGAGGGCAGTGAGTTACTGCGCCACCTAATTGTCTACAAGTCTGATATCAACAAATAGGGTTAGCAGTGGTGCAGGATGATCAAGTACCTGCAGAACTAATGGCATTCCCAGCAGCTTCCTTGCTTTGGATTTACTGCTCATAAGAAAATGTTAGAATGCTAGCATGTGAGATAGCAACAATGACAGATATCTGTTGCCTGCTCCAACAGCAGCATGTTGCCACAGTGAGCATGGCAACCACTATAAAAAAAACAGGATAGCCACTATGTTGTTCTCTGTCTCTAGCCCTGTACTGTGTGATGTATTGAACTGTTAATGCTTGTTGCCTTTAGCAAAAGAGTGAAGCACAGCTCTTTGTGTCTCTACTCTGTAGGTCCATGTGTGGCAGGAATAGTGGGCTCTAAGATGCCAAGATACTGTCTCTTTGGAGATACTGTCAACACAGCCTCTAGAATGGAGTCCACCAGCCTGCGTAAGTGCATCTAGACCCACAAGACACACTCAGTGGAAACTTTGTTTATTTGTAGGAGTTGAATATTTCAGACTTTGGCAGCACGCACTGGAAGCATTTTGAAATCTGTAATATTGTTAAGATACATCATCATTGTTTGTGTGTCAGCTCAGAGAATCCATACCAGTTCAGAAACCTACTTGGCTCTGATGAAAGACAACGCCTACGAGCTGCAGCTTCGGGGAGAGATTGAAGTGAAGGTACATGATTTCAGCCTTGCTGTGAAGTTTACTTTCTGTGTTGTAGTGTAGGCTCAGGTGGCTCAGATTCCTGGCTCCTCCAATCTGCATGTCACTGCAAGATACTAAATCCCACATTGCTCATGATTACTCATTGTAACAATGGGATGTAAATGGTTTGGTAAATGGTTTTGTATTTATATAGCGCTTTTCTAGTCTTTTATGACTACTCAAAGCGCTTTACAGTACAGTTTTACATTCACCCATTCACACACACATTCATACAGTGCATCGATTCGCAGCACTTTGTTATTCTATGGGGGGCCATTCGGGGTTCAGCATCTTGCCCAAGGACACTTCGGCATGCAGATGGGTCAGACTGGGGTTCAAACTGCCGACCTTCAGGTTGGAAGACGACCACTATACCCCTCAGCCACAGCCGCCCTATGTGTGAATGATAGACAGTGTGCTATGTATACCACAGGCCATATGTGTGTGTGAATAGGTGAATGTGATCTGTGAGGGAAAGCAGTAGTGGTCATGAAGAGGAGAAAATCCAGTTCATTTAGTGAAGCCCATATATTTATTTTAATGTAATGTTAGAGTTCAAGGTTAATATAGCTATACAAATATACAACTGTCTTAAATGTATTATATTATTTCTCACCTTGTATTGTGAATGTAAAAAGTGTAAATATAGATAAATAGATAGATAGAAGCTATCACTGTAAAGAAGTATGTGCTAATGGGGATAATGGCAATACCGATGTAGAGTAAGGTAACACAGGTGACTGAGACTGAGTACTGATCCCAAATATAAATCCAAAACAACATAAATATATCTTCTCATTCAGTCCAAATATGTTTTTTTTTGTTGTGCCAGCTTTGGAGATATTGAGGATAAATTCCTATAACTAAACTCAAGGTGGCCAGCAATAACTCAGTCTCTTTCTCTGTCTCTCCTCGTGTTACTTCTCCCTGTGGCATCTGCTGCTGCATCTTAATCTGAGGAGTAATCAGCTACCAGCCATCATCTGATTCCTCCCTTTGTACAGGAGGAGGTGCCCTCTGAACCTCCTCCATGTCCAAATGTATACAGTAGATAGATAGATCATTTAAAACCTTACTGATACTGCTCTTGGTATCAGTAGTATCTTGCTCGTGGGTGAGCAGATTTCTCATTGACAATAATCTCTCTGATAGACTAGCTGTCACAGCCAGGATGCATTACATTACATTACATTTCATTTAGCTGAGGCTTTTATCCAAAGCGACTTACAATAAGTGCATTCAACGCCGAGGGTACAAACCAAGAACAAGAATCAAGAAAATACAATTTCTTCAAAAATAAAGCAAAACTACAAAATGCTATAAGTAGGTGCAATTTAAGTGCTACTAAATTGTTAGTTTCAAAGTGCATCATTCCTCTTTATTATTTCTCCTGCCAGGGTAAAGGAAAAATGAACACATACTGGCTGATTGGCCATAAGAACTACAGTGTGCAGAACGACAGTCTGGTCTGCCACTGGAATCCCAACATGACCAGAAAGAAGAAGAAGGCAGTGGCCGGCAGTCAAGTCTCTGTAGGCACTGTGAGTTCAACTGCTTTAGTTTTCTAAGTGTTTCCTGTCTGAAGAGCCATGAAGCCTGTCAGAACATTTGTCCATGTCGTGCAGTTCTTTGCTCCATGTTATACAGTTCTGGCTTACATTGGCTTTTTGTACAACAGCGATGAGAGACACAGATGTTAGTTTTTATGTTCCTTTACTTTTATATTATATATATACATTTAACTTTTGCTCTTTGTTTACGTTCCGTCAGAACTTTAGGTCACTTTTAAATTCTCTGTTATATTTAAGATGTTCATAGGTTCACTAATTTGCATTTCCATCTTATTCTGGAAATTAATTTACAAAACATTATATACACACATTTTATGTGTTCTGGGCCTACTTGAGGTATGTTTCATTATTTACTATGCTGTGTTAGATTGGTGTTTCTGTAATTAGTTTGTGACCTATAAATGCTGTTCACATTATGTTGTTAATGAAACATAGCTGAGTTATGCAGCTGTTGCTGAATGCATCTGCAGTTCAACTCTCCATATTCACAAAATACCAATTTGCTTCATAGGGCTTAATAAAGTCCAACATCCTGTTTCCTAAACCTTCAACAAGAGTGAATAAAAACTAAAAAAAAACCCTAACAGAAACCTCAGAGAACTATAGTACAGTAGGCCTATAGTAGTGTATAGTATAGTATAGTAGGCTATAGTACAGTACAATACAGTGTAGTATGGTGTAGTGTTGTGAACTGAAGTATAGTAAGCCATCGTATAGTATTGAATAGTAGGTTCTGATACAATATGGTAGGCTAATGTGTAGTATAGTATAGCAGGCTATATTATAGTATAGTAGGCTATGGTACAGTAGTATGCTTTAGTATAGTATAGCAGGCTATATTATATTATAGCACATGCTATAGTATAGAATAGTATGTATACTATGCTTTAATATAGTGTAGTATGATATAGTATAGTATATAAGAGTAAAGTATAGTAATGGTAATGGTTTTGGTAATGGTTTTGTATTTATATACCGTTTTTCTAGACTTGATGACCACTCAAAGCACTTTACAGTACAGTTTTACATTCACCCATTTACATACACATTCATACAGTGCATCTCCTCGCAGCACTTTGTTATTCTATGGGGGGTCTCTTTCCCAAGAACACTTCGGCATGCAGATGGGTCAGACTGGGGATCGAACTGCTGACCTTCAGGTTGGAGGACGACCACTCTATCCCTCAGCCACAGCCGCCCACAGTACAGTATACTATAGTGCAGTATACAATAATATAGTAGGTCGTATAGTATAGAGGCGCTTACTCTTGTTGAGGGTTAAGGGCACAGGATGTCACACCATGTCAAAGCCCTATGAGACAAATTGTGATTTTTGAATATGGGCTATACAAATCAAATTTCAATGATTGATTGATTGAATGAATGGGTAAATGTAACTTGTGCATTACAGCTTTAAAGAGTAGTAAATAAGACTAGAAAAGTATTTTCCGGTCAGTCAGTTTACCATATATACACATTTGTATTTATAATGTGTCCCGCACTTTCACTTCCACTTTACCAGTGAGAAGCAAATCATTTACATCCACCTAAAGCTTAGCTTGAGAGCTAGCCTGTAAATTTGAATGCCATTGATATAGATAAAGAAAATAGTTTGCCACCAACCTTCAATCTTTGTGTTTTTGACAGACATTATATGAAATTGACAGAAAAATAATGTAATGTTGAATTCACCTCATCTGTACCTCTGTGCCAGTCATCAGTGACAGTGCAGAGCCTCAGTGAGAACACCTGCACCCCAGTCTCTCTTCCCACCTCAATAATGAGCCAAACTCCACCACAGCCTCGGACAGACATTCCTGGCCTGAGCGTGGCTGCTCAGATGGAGCGGTACGGTGGCAGCAATGGTACCCTGGGCTCCATGATTGTGGGGCTGCAGGCCGATGAGTCCTCCACTCGGCCAGCATAGGAGCAACAGAGGGCACAAACTTGACCTGGGGCCTGGCTGCTGCCACTTAAGGACTTCAGTAAGAAGAGAACATAAGTCAGTGACAGAGGAGAAGGACAGAGATTAGTTTGTAGTAGACTGTGTAATAACTGATGGATAATGTAATAATTGTTCACCTCCAGCTAAGCAATCTTTTGCTTTCTAAATTGTGAAAAATTGGAGTTGTAAGAACTCTCATGAAATCGTATCAAACGGTTTCAAAATGAGTCACCTGATCTTAAAACAACTTTTTATTTTTAGTGTAGGACTAAATATTACTTCAAAAAGTTGCATACTGTTGCGGAGCAGATTGCTGTCCAGTCACTTGCTGGTGCTAACTTTTTTGACTATGTATGTATCTACATGTTTCTATTGTAATATACTGTAGGTAGTGTATTCTGTTTGGGTCCCTGAGAATCACCTTGCCTGAAATTTTAAGCATAAATTAAATTTACTTACTCACTCTCCTTTCCTATTTATTTGATTAAATTGTGACGTATGGAAGATGTTGCTGTTATTTTTACCAGCTGCTGAACATGTTGATGTATGTGGCAGCTTATGAGCCAAATATTTTTCCAGAAGATGGTAGAGACCATACCTAGAGCTTAAACACAGTTATTATTGGCCTTACATGTCAAGTGGACAAAAATCCAAGAGGATTCTCCCTACCCTGTCTAGTGCCCCTGAGCAAGGCACCTAACTCCCCCAACATCTGCTCCCCGGGCGCCGTACATGGCTGCCCACTGCTCTGTGTGTCCTGCACCAGATGGGTTAAAAGCAGAGGTTAAATTTCCCTCCTTGTATGAGTGTGCTTGTGCATGTCTGTGCATGTGTTTGGGACAAATAAATGTATCTTAAAATATTCATTATCATGATATTTGCAACTGCTGGATGTTAAAAAACACATTGCTGAGTTGCTGACTCTGGATATATTGTTATCTGTTATGGACAGTTCATGATTTAAAAATGTCACTTTCACCTTATGTAGCCCTTTTCAAGTTTTTCACCAAATGTTACAGCTCTCTCTCAGCTCTTACTGATGAATTATGGAAATTGTTTAATGCCAAAATTAAATCAAATATAAAGAAATTAAGTGAAATACATTGCACATTGTTCATGTATTTGCTCTGTGTGAGCGTTTACTGTCATTTGTGACTAAGACTTTAAAACCTAAATTTATAACAGTTTAACTTGATTTTTCATACACTCTTTTTTTTTCTTTGTCTTTTACCAATGCGGTGATCATTTAAGCATGATATCTCAGGAATCGTTCAATACTGTAATTTTTGGGTCGGCACGCTTCAGGGTGTGCTGCGTTTGCTTGCGCAGTTGGAGGTTGGTTGACACGGCTTGGTACTATGTTTTGCGTTTTCACAGTGTATGAAGGAGTTGTGGAGGCACGCATCCTGTTGCTAGTAGGTGATGCTTTGTCATTTCTTGATGCCAGTAGGGCCACTATGAATCAAAATTGGCATGTAGATGTGTTAAGGGCATGACTTTTATCAAACATGTGAAGTTTGATGCAGATTGGATAATGTAAACTAAAGCAACAACAACTTCCTATCTCACTGCGAAACATTGAAATTTGATGCCACAGAAAAGCCCTCCAACAAAAGCTCACAAAGAGTACTACCTTTTATCATCAAGGTGGTTAGATACGACTGAACAAACTTGAAGCCGATCTGATTAATCCTCTGGAGGAGTTTGTTTAAGTCTGATGTGGGTGACTGGACTTTAGGGGGTGCTATCAGATCAATAACGCCCATTCACGAAAAACTTTGATACGGAAATTTCCCATACATCTGAATTTATGAAAAGTTTCAACAAAAGTTACGCATGTTTAGGCCGTCAAATATTATAATATTCAGTTTTTATCGAATTTGTTTGAAAGAGTCACATTTTGTCCGTCCCATTTATATGAATCAAGTTCGACAAAATGTTATATATATATTACACCTCTCAGTAGAACCCAGTACACAATTCAAGAAATTCAGGTTCAATACAAACTGAACCTAACAATCCTGGGGAAGAGAGAATCTATTGCAAGCATTTTGAATTATACAGTTTATCTAGGTGCACCTAACAAATTAAAAGGGTAGTGTCGATTATTCCTTTTCCTGGAGTGGAGAATCAGTGTTTGTAGAACATAGGATATTATTCATTTAATCACTTGAGTAATATACAGTAACAAAACTCACTTGCAAATTAATTTTGCAAGTGAGTGTAAGGACACTACATTTACTTGGGGACAACACAGATACCAAGTTTAAGGTTGAATGAGCAGTTGTCAAAAAAACTAAACAAAGCCAATGCAGAAAGAAAGATTGGTGTATTTATAAATGGGATAACAGAGATTTGGGAGTGGGATTTATTAATGGTTAATTATTAATTGATTATTATTAATTAATTAATGCTAGCTTGTGGAGCGACACCGGTACGTGGTTCAATATGTTGTTGGCTTTTGGGTTCATGGTGCTTAACACAAGAAGAAGAAGGTACTTTGAGAAAAGTGGAAATATATTCTACTTTAACCACTGTAACTCCACAGTAGATTGAACCAGGGCAGTTGTCATATTAGTTTACTTTACATTAAATATGGTCAAATCCCCCCCCCCCCCCAATAAATTGAATTGTAAACTGGCCGACATATAGTAATAATAAAACTGTTACACTATGACGAAAAGCAGAAAAGCACCACCCGAAATAGTCAGTTTGAAACTTCGAATGATTAAGGAATTATGTTGAAGTGCAGCTCATATACTGTTTCTAGCAGCTCTGCATGCATTTTGTCCGATATCCCTTTTCCACCAAGCGAACCAGGTTCCAGTTCAGGATCAATTTTCTAAACCTTTTGCTAATAACTGTACTTGTCTTCATCGATCTATAGCAATGCATATATTTCTGTTCATTGTTTAAAAAATAATACAATAAAATATTTAACACTGTGGGCCCTAATGTGTTTACTGTCTCATTTCTTAAGTCTAATGTATAAATGATCATTCAAAGATATTTATGTATATTTTATATAAATTTACATACTTATGTAATTGTATTTATTAAAATATTTAAAAAATAGTATGTAGTTATATAAAATACACGTAAACATGTTTATATTACCAATCACACATTAGACTTACAATAAAGTATTCAACATTGCTATAAATAATAAAATACATACAAATTCATCTTTTGTGTTAATAATGAGCTGTGAGATTTTGGTCCCCTCCAATGTTCACTTCATGACTACGGCCTTGTGTTTAACAACAGGATCCATGCTAAAATACAAATTAATATACAGCTTTGGCCAGAATAATGGGGACAGCTGTCAAAAAGATCTCTCTGCAGAATACAGATGACCCTGTTAAACCAGCTGTCCTTAGTGGGCTGAGTTATTTGTCAATTAAACTCATACAAAACAGAACTTCTTGTTATTGGCCCCGGTAACACAAACAGTCAAATACTGCCATCTGCTGGAAACCTGTTCAAAATCCTGGCGTCCTGTTTGATTGTGGCAGCATGTCACTAAACTCATACAAACATGTTTTATCAACCAAGGAACATTGGTAGAATGTTTTCTGGGTGCTCAGTTGTCAAATGGGAACATGCGCAATTACAAGGCATGGTCCTATACATGATCTGGAATCCCTGAGGAAATCAAACACATTCATCGGATTTACATAAAACTATGGGAGGAAGTAACCAAAGCTTATCGCAGCAACTAAATGTTGCCGGAAGATAAAAAAGAGATCTTTAATGATTGTTCTTAAGGTCTTGTATTATTCTGATATCTACTGTGGTTACATATAAAACCTGTCTTTAACACATCAGAAACCCTATGGATGGAAACTTGCTATATCCAGTTATTAAAAGAAGAGTGAATGTACCCACTACTACGACGAAGAATTTGTGGAACTAGGAGAGCACAAACCTCCAAGGCTGACACCCTATCTCACCATGTTAAAGAACGGACACAAAATAATCCTTGCTTCTCCTGATTATGGGCGGCTGTGGCTGAGAGGGTAGAGTGGTCGACCTCCAACCTGAGGACGACGGCGGTCGGCGGTTCGATCCCCAGTCTGAACCATCTGCATGCCGAAGTGTCCTTGGGCAAGATGCTGAACCCTGAATGGCCCCCCATAGAATAACAAAGTGCTGCAAGTAGATGCACTGTATGAATGTGTGTGTGAATGGGTGAATGTGAAACTGTACTGTAAAGCGCTTTGAGTGGTCATCATCAGACTAGAAAAGCGCTATATAAATACAAATCCTTTTACCATTTATCTGAGTCAGCATATATTAGCTGTTTTTGCATAGAAAATATATACCATTCGTTAGTTTAGTAGTAGTTGTTGGGAGACACGAGTCAGATGAAGGAACCACAACAAGTCCAACATCCAGGTAGGAAATACAGAAATCCCATCTTCTGTGAAATATTGAATTTTTCCACATGGCTCTACTCTTTCTCTACACACCCTGACAGACAGTTATGCACAAACAGTGAAGTAAACAGACACAGACAGACAAACAAACAAACAGATAAACAGACAGACATGAACAAAAAGACAGGTAAACAAACACATACACAAACAGACAGACAAAAACCAACATACACAGCGAGACGGAGGTAAAAGCTCTTCCGTGGAAGGGAAAGAAAAGCAGTTGGATTAGTTGGTTTATAAAAAGTTTTGACAGTGGTTTTAACAGCAGATCATTGTCTTCTAAACTGAAGTATTTGTACACGTGGTGTCTGTGTTTAATTCCTGTGTGGTTATTATTCAGTGTAACCTTGGACCCAACTTGTAAGTTTGTGGGTCCGTCTCTTGTCTCCTCCGGCCCCCCGTTTGTCGGTGGCTGCTTGGTTTCCTGTATGAATAGTAAATGCAAACCACGTGGTGTGAAAGCAGACTGCAGCTTCTTTTGTTCAAATCAATCAACCCGGAGACGGACAGAGAGCTGCTGAATCAGGAAATCACCGTACGTATTTTATTCTTACCTTAATCAGACTATTAACACCATCTTATTTCAGAGGATCACACAGCCTGTGAGTGCGCACAACTATTACACTGGCAATGACGGAAATGTTGAAAAGTTTGTATTGTCGCATCGTTGAATGTAACGTTGGTGCCCACGTCTTTATTTAGATAGCCTGTTAGCTTACAGCAGCGAGGTAAGCACAAAGAAGCCCACCAGTCCGTCTGTATTTGATCAATTTCAGTCTAGTGTGTTGGTACAACGTTCACTGGGGTGGTTTGTGTAGCGACAGCCTCACCGTATCTTATCGTATCTTACCGTGGAGCCTTCACTTTACACGGTGAGTGTTAGCCCGTCTACTAGCTTACAGCCCGAGCTTTATGTGAACAAAGAGCGGCAGTGGTTAGCTCGTTAGCCTAATGAGGCTAGCAGCTAGCTTGTGGAGCGACACCGGTACACGGTTCAGTATGTTGTTGGTTTATTTGTTCCTGGCTCTAAACACAAGAGGAGTAAGAATGAACTTAGGGGAAAGTGGACCCATTTTCTACTTTAACCACTGTTACTCCTCAACAGAGTCAACCAGGGCTCTGTAAAGTAAACTTACTGCTGAGGTACAGATGCTGTTCTTCAGTGTGTGTCTGAACTGTTCACTTCTTTAAGTCAATATAACGAACAGAAAGGCTTCTCATCGCTGTAATAATGCCATTCTTCCACTCATGATGTGCAAATGTTGGTATCAGCAAATTTGGGGTGTAACGTGAATAACATATTACTCCATATTGTTCCTCTTTATTGAGGCATGTTTGATTATTTTCTGTCTCACTGTGCTGCTAAAGATGAATGACCATGTATCACAATTGTACTGTCTAACTCTTCTCAGACTATTCTAGAATTATATATTTATCGGCTTAGAACCAAGATCTCTTTACTTTTCTTTTCAGTATTCCACTAAATCCTCATATTTTAATTGTAGTCAGTTTCATTCTTAATTCCATTTTTTTACCCGTTCACTGCTTCTTTCTCACAGAAACCGCATCTTATTGAAAAAATGCCACGCAAGAAGGTGACGGATATCTCAGGGAATGGTGGGGTGAAGAAGAAGAGGGCCAGCGGGAAAAGGAAAGAGAGAGACTTCAGTAGCGATGATGAGTTTGACTTCGAGCAGGAGAACAACAAGAAACCTGGCAGGCCCGCGGCCAAGTCTGGTCTGCAGCCCGTCACTGTGGCAGATGACGTCAAAGAGACAATAGTGGGTTTGGTTCAGTGTTTAAAACCAGTTTAGGAAACTCAAAATACGGTTACTAATAAAATACATCTCTTTTTTTTCTACCCCCATCTGTGTATGACCAGTCTCACCGATAATTGTGATTAAAAGAGGAGTCAGAATATTGGATTAATATCTCAAAACAATTAATAAAATGTGTGTGTGTTTTTCCCTAATATTTAGGGAAGCTTGTCATGGAATTAAGTATTCTCAGTCATCTGTTTTCAGCTGAACACTCTGCAGCAAGGGTTTCAGCATTCAACCACTGTTCTTCAGACACTTTTTATCCATAGTGTCAACAAAGATGGATTTTTTTGGGATTGTTATTGTAGCAAAGTTACTTGCTAGACTGTGACCAGAATGATGTAGTTAAAATTCCTTGTTCATCAATATTTAAATATTCTATTAATAAAATCACAGATGCAGCCAATTTGCTGCAGTTGTAGAAATAATAAGGTTTTTGAATTAATTAATGATACAATGCTACAATATATGAACTTTTATTCATGTTATTGACCTCATTGTTCCCTCTCTACAGAAACTTGAATGCCCAAAGGTAAAAGGTCAACTACTCATCTTTGGAGCAACCAACTGGGATTTGATTGGAAGAAAGGAGGTGCCCAAACTTCAAGGTAGAATTTTTGGATTTCAAAGCCAAAATCCACCCTGCAGTCATGGAAGTCGCTGGGTGGATTGATAAACAGTTGTTGGTTAAGAAATAATCACAAGTAAATAAAACCAATCTGATGTTTAGATTTGATGTTCTCTTTTCTTCCTGACAATGCACTGTGGTGCGAAGAGAAGACGTAGGGAGTTGTACAGCCAGACAGAATCAATAATAGATGGGAACATATGTGTTAATACCATTGATATCCCATTAATTGATTGTGACATTAATGCCTATTCATATGTATGTATTTTCTGTGCTGCCCCCCTGCTGCAGGCCCACTGATGCATGGGGCAGTCTATCCTTTTCTAACTACTCTGGTACACACTGATAATTCAGCTTTGTTGAGACTGAATGGGGGTTGGGGGTGTCAGCAGGAGCAGCTGTCTAGACAAAGACCATCTCTAGATAGACGAGATGCTGTGCCTGCCACAGCACCAAACACACATTCAAATAATTATTTTGTTGTGCAGTTACACTCAACCTACACTCAAGGCCGGAAATATTGGACTGTCACTCATTTTTGTTCGTCAGGCTCTGTGCTTCAGCATATTACCTTTTTTTTTTTTAAATTGATACTTCATCAAAGTGCCAAGTAGTTTTGGATCAATAAATGAACAACAAAAAGTAGTGTATGGAAGATATACCAATAGTTATACACGGTGCCCAGTTTTAGGGATTTAAAAGTAATTAAACTAAATGTTTCTGGGGTGGCTGTTTTCACTGAGTTTGTGTATAAAACGTTCACAAATGGCTCAGCTGACAGAGTTGAGTAACCATTAAAGCTTGAGGTGTAATTGTTGATAGGACCAGTGAAGAGGCTACTAGGCAAGTGGAGAAGAAAACTAGAACTAAATTCCCCCCATCAATAGCCATGTTGATATCCATCTGATGAGAAAGCATTACATTGTAAGGTGTTGATATTCTTCTCTATCTTCTTTTACGATTGTCAGCAAACAAATAAGAGAAAGTGAGATGAGTGTTGACACAATTATTGTGAACAAATTAGTTCACAATATCAAGAACAACACAATCTATACATAGTGTCTTTTCCTGTTTATACGTAATTTGGTTTGATTTCTCATTTTTGGAAATTGCATTATGATAAACAGACTGACAAGATCTTCAGCAAACGATGCGCCCAAACATGACTATTAACTAACACCTATGTTGGTGTGTGAAACAGATAGTTACTGCATCACCACAGAAATAAATAGAAATGAGAGAAGCATTGGATTACTTGATTTTCATGATGTTATTAAATGCCTTAACATGATATCAATAATTATTTCTCAGTTAAGGTTATCCTGAATACTGATATATTGAGAAACCCCCTGTATTGACAGTCTGTGTTTGTTATGGATATAATGATGTCTCCGTTTCCAGCTGCATTCCGTAACCTGGGACAGAATCTGTGGGGTCCTCACCGCTACGGCTGTCTGAGCGATGTCAAGGTTAGCTGTGTGGTGTCTGGGCCCTGTTCTGCACACAGTCTCCTGATGACCACTGAGGGCAAGCTCTGGAGCTGGGGTAAGTAACACGCTGCATTCAAACCTGAATGCAGCGTGTTTCAAAACCTTTCATTAAACCACAAATGTAATGTGCTGTATGCAGCTTTATATCCAGAGTTGAAGGAGTTGTCATCACTGTGCTTGATATGTCTTCCTCAGGTCGTAATGACAAAGGTCAGCTGGGTCAAGGCGACACCAAACGCCTTGAGGCTCCCAAGTTAATCGAGGCGCTGGCAGATCATGTGATTGTTGCTGCAGCCTGTGGACGCAATCACACTCTCGCACTCACAGGTAGAGCCCCAGGGCTGGCTTATCATCAATGATGCCTGTTTTCATTATAGCCAAACAGCACAGCAGCTGATTTCAGATATTTATTTTTTAATTGGTGTCGATCTGTTGTACTCATTGTTTGGAATTAACACAAAGTTTGATTGTCTTGGTCATCGGGGGGGGGGAGAGTCCAACTTACATAGCTCAATGTTAAAACCCATTCCACAGAGTATGTTGGTTGATAAAAGCTGCTGTGTTTGCTGACTGTTTGTTCATGGATTCTCCTCAGACGATGGTACTGTGTACTCTTTTGGTGATAACAAGCTTGGCCAGCTTGGCCAAGGCAACCAAACTGATGCCGTCCTCAGCCCCGCAGCAGTAAGTCATCACCATCCCAAGTAGAACACACTGCAGAGTCAGGCTACCGATATGCTAACACAAATGCACACTGCAATACATACAGACAGACATGCATAGATACACAATTTCCATATTTCTGCTGCATATTTCATAGGGTGGGTGAAAGCCTTTACTCATGTTCAAATTATTATAGTGCGTTTATGCTGTCAGCAGGGTTGTCGCAGGGCCTAATCAAGAGAGCAGTGTGACAGATTCATGCAGTCTAAAATCAGGGTTCCTGGATGACAATATTCCACCTTGTGTGGTTGAGTTCAAGTTTGTTGGGTAAACATGCATGCACAGGCACAGCTTATGTTGTGGCTTATTTTGAAGGTTATACTGATACTTCCTTCCCAGTAGAATTGTGATGCAGCTCAAATGAAGATGGGATGGGTTTTTCTGCTCTAGCAGTAAATGTTTGTAGAATAAATAGCTTCATCCAATGTTGTGCTCTGTCGTAAACTTTCTCTCTTCCTCTAGATTTCCTACAATGGACAGCCCCTAGTGAAGGTGGCTTGTGGAGCTGAATTTAGCATGGTGGTGGACTGCAAAGGAAACCTGTACTCCTTTGGCTGTCCGGAGTATGGACAGCTGGGTATTTTAACAGCATCCAAACACAATCATTGCTCTCCATGTTTCATCTTTGTTGTGTGTTGTAATAACTTTGCTATTTATCTACTATAACTATAAATGGAGGAATGTCTGTGTCCGTCGGTGCTTCGATTTTCTTGACAACTGCTATTTTAGACACACGCTCTGCAAATAGTTGATTGGTTTGTCACGGTAGTACGTCATGTATGCCCGGTCACTAGAAGCAAATGCATGTGGAGCAGCGACCGCAAGTCAGCACTCTTTTATTGACTTGAAGTCTGCCTATAATTTAAACACTGTCATTCTTAAAGTATTGGTTATAATACAATTATAACTTAAATTGATAATTATAGTTCTGTTTTTTCTTGGCAGGGTAGTGTGATACCTTTCTATGTCAGTGCAACAACACTGTTAAAAGCGGTGTTTACTCCATAATTTTGTTCACCTGAGAGCACTGACAAGTTTATTCTTGGTTGGTTAACTCAGTGATCTAGCATTATGTATATTGTCTGTATATGTATTTGTATAACATTGACCACTCTTGCACTGCAGGTCACAACAGTGATGGGAAATTCATAGCTCGTGCCCAGCGCATTGAATTTGACTGTGAGCTCATTCCTCGTCGGGTTGCCATCTTTATTGAGAAGTCTAAGGACGGTCAGGTCATGCCTGTGCCTAACGTGGTGGTCAGAGATGTGGCCTGCGGGGGCAACCACACAGTGAGAATATACACTTATCAATCTCATTTCAACTAAATCGAACATTTCTTCCAAATCTTAAAGTCTAATGCTATTATCCTTTTAAACTAAACATTTATATGTGCGTATTTGTGCACGCACAGCTGGTGCTGGACTCTCAGAAGCGAGTGTTCAGCTGGGGTTTTGGTGGTTACGGTCGTCTGGGCCACACAGATCCGAAGGACGAGATGGTTCCCCGACTGGTTAAACTGTTTGACTTCCCTGGACGTGGTGCCAGTCAGATCTGTTCAGGCTACCAGTGTTCCTTTGCGCTCAGCGAGATGGGTAAGAGGAGAGCACATCACGGTGCAATTTAATTTAGTTGATGTTCAGGTTAAAGCTATTGATACTAAGTACTAAATAGTAAGCTAAGTTAAAGTGACCCATGTGATCAACACTGCTGTATGGTGTTGCTGTACTTGTAGATTTTGACCAGTGTTGTATTTGCAGGAGGGCTGTTTTTCTGGGGGGTGACCAACACTTCCAGAGAGTCAACCATGTACCCCAAATCCGTGCAGGATCTGTGTGGCTGGAAGATCCGCAGTATGTCGTGTGGGTGCGTATTTTGTTCTACTCTCGGTAGCAGCAGATCTTTTTTATTTATTTGTGTGGACAATCAGATTTCCGTTAACAAAACTGACTAAAATAATTCATGATGATATTGGTACATATATCATCTGTATAACCTTAAACATCATTTTAAAATCCTCAAAATACTATAAAAAATGCCTACTAGAATTGATGGAAGATCTTATTGGGACTCTAGACACACACGCATGTCTTGTAGGAGATTATACACAAAAAATGAGTTTCTGCCTGATTGTAAATAATTGTGGTTCAAACTCAAAGCAAATGTACAGTAAATGAGAGGGCGAGAGTGTTGAGTCATAATCAGCAGTTTCTGCGAGCTGCCTCCACTGCTCCGCACTTTTTTTTACATATGTCACTTTGCCTCTGCATGCATGGCGCTAAGCTCATATTTATAATTTTAAATTTTGATCTAATGACTAATATTCATCATATTTAAGTGTCAACCAGATAATTACATCACAATGGTAAACATTTTTGGAGGGGCTGTATTAACATAATATTATCATTTGCATAGTATTAACACTGTATAAAAATTTTTTTTTAAAGAAATGCATTTCATCAGATTCTAACGACATTTCTAGAATGACCCTAAACTCCTGTTGTTGTAAAACAGCATAAAGACAACGCAGAGGGTCAGGTTATTAGTAGAGATGAGCCGGATAAAGCACTTTTGCCGAGTACGATTATTATACGAGTAATCAAAGTCATTATCTGTGCTCGGACTGAATGAAAATCCTCACACAGCGTCACAGCGCTCCGCCCGTCACACACGGCTCTGCTCACTCACTCACACAACAGCTCTCTGTCTCTCAGTCACTCAGGTTCACTGCGTATCGGGACTGTTCCATAGGCTCAGTCAAGGAAGCAGAAATTATTCGTTCATTTCCCGACTGGGTCTTCGGGTACGAGTCTTTGGAAAATTTTTCACGAGACCTGCATTGGCTCAGTAGAGGAGCGCTGGAGATGCGAGGGACGTTAACTGTCTCCCGGAGAAATTAACACTCTGTGTTTCCAGCACAGAAAGACGCGAACCACATCCGTCCACAAGTCACAATGACTGGCCCCGTTATTTTCACTTTACATTCACACCTACTTTACAGTAAAGTAAACCTCTATTAAATACAGTACAACATGACAGTTTGTATGGTTTGAAATTGTCATTTATTATCACACTGGCATTTAATTATCACGGCAAACAATTACACTGCACTAAACTTTAAGTGTTAATGTAAAGTGAAAATAACAAAACCAGTCTCTATGACTTGCGAACGAATACAATTCACGTCTTTCCACACCAAAAACACAGAGTGCTCATCTCTCCGGGAGACAGCGAACGTCCCTCGCATCTCACTCACACACACACACAACCACACACACACACCTGGTGTGGAAATAAATTTAAAAAAAATAAAAATAAAAAAATCATAAAAAAATTTCAAAGTTAAAAAGAAAGTTATGTTGAACCAGCCCACTTCCGGGTTAAATCACACCCACTTCCGGGTTAGGCCCCGCCCACTCCGAGTACGGATACGGATATGGATAATTCATATGGTTAACAGATACAGATAATGCTGTACTTGCTCATCCCTAGTTATTAGTATGTAAGAATATCGTGGGCAAAGGAAAGCAGAAGCTGGTGCTTACAAGTGTTGGCCAGTGACGACAATCCCTAGCTTGACACTGGCGTATTGTAGTTGTTCTCGGTGTGAAGTCTGACAGTGTATTTTTATTTAACAGGAAGAGCAGCATCATCGTTGCTGCAGATGAGAGTACAATCAGCTGGGGCCCCTCACCCACATTTGGAGAGCTGGTAAGTCCTGAGGCCTCAGCAGATGTGGGGGTGGGATTGTTGTGACTGCTGTGCTGCTTGGGAGCTCAGCACTGATTTTATCTTTTCATGGACATTCAGGGATATGGAGACAATAAACCCAAATCCTCCACCACAGCTCAGGAGGTTAAGACCTTGGATGGCATCTACATTGAACAGGTAAGTGGCAATATAATACAAAGTCCTAATAATGATTAAGTGTTTCTCCTATGGCCCCAACCCTTTTTAGCTAACACACAGTGAACGCTGAACCATTTAAAATTGAAAATGCAGATGGTTGTTTTTGGGCTCATCTGAGTGCATACATCTGAGCTGGGTTATATCTAAACCAGACTGCAGTGTCCATCCCTGCTTACAGCTGTTCTTTGAACAAATAGCTGACGTCAGCATGCTTGACATGCTCCCCAGTGACAATGTTAACATGCTAGTGTTAAGCTAGCATGTTAACTTATAAGCACTTATAATATTTACCATGTTCACCATCTGAGATTAGCCTGTTAGCATGTGATTGTGGCACTAAACATGATGTGCAGCTCAGGTGGATGGGAATGACAATTTTGAAGGTATTTGATGATGACACTGGAGGAAAACTGAACAAATTAATTACAAGAACGTGTGTTTCAAGTGTTGTGGTTATCCATGTGACTGGTGAGATATTTGACTCAAAACAAAAAACGTCAGCCTCTGTGGCTTAATTGAAAAGGTTTTAGTTTTTTTCCTCAGCACCATAAATGCCAGTACAGTGTTTTATAATCTTAATCTAAAAAAATAAATGCTGCTGCGTAGATTAAGTGTCTCCTAATGTTCCCCAAGTAAATTCAAGAGAAAGTAAACTGAAGTTCATGTAAATACATTGACTTGAACTATCCTGTTGAATTAGTTTCCCCTGCTTTGGTCACATCCACTCACACTTACTTTACTTAAACATCCTGTGCTGTTATGCACCGAAACTCATCTTGAGTTCAGATGGTGTTTAATTTGAGCAGTGATGAGCCACAATGTTGGTAAGAGGAACATGTGGAGAGCATTACTTCACTCAGCAGAAAGCTCTCTGTCTGTTATTATACCTGATGTCCTGAAGGCCTCAAAGAATAAAAGCTGAAACTTTAAGATGTTGAGGTTGGAAGTAGTAACATGTCCCCGGAAAAGATCACTGAGTGTCATGTGTTGTCTATGCAGGTGGAGATGGGCTACGCGCACACGCTGGTGATTGCCAGACAGGACACTGAGCAGGAAGAGGAGAGACTGAAAAAGCTGCCTGAGTACAACCCCCGGACACTCTGATTGGACCTTCAACAACGACACCTTAACCTTTTTCACTGGGGCACAGACCAGCGCTGCTCAGCAGGAACATCTTGCCTACTTAGTAAGGGCCGGTCATGGTGGTGTGCTAGTGGGATGGTTGAGTTCAGGGGGGGTGGCTCTCTAAAGTCTGAAAGATATCCACACATCTCAGCTACCAGCAAACTGGTTCTACACCAATTAGGACACTAAAATAAGAGAAAATGGGACTGGAGGTGGACAGATCCTCTGGACGGTCCAACTCACATTTAACAAGGAATGGTCAAGATATCGTCACTTCCCACCTCCAGTGAACAAGCAACAGTTTGCTCCAAGCACTCAACACAGTTGTGCTTCCCAAACCCTTTTCCATTTTGTAATACAGCCAAACATTGATGTCTTCATGTCTCTTGTCCTATTATTGTTTTCTTTGTTGCAGTATTTGAAATAATAGTAGTTTGTCACATATACGGGTGCTACAGCTGAGCCCTCAGACTTTTTCTTCTGAGGGCTTTTCAAAGGTTTTCAAAAACACTCCCTACCTGTGCCTTTTTCTACATGTATGTTCAGGATATGGAAGTTGTGTTTCTGTTGCTCAGAGAATCAGCTGTTCAGTCTGATTTCATGGGCGTGGCAGTATGGGGAGGGTGTGTGTGTGTGCGTGTGTGCAGCTGCCACAGATTACAATCAGGATTTTGGAACATAATGTTCTGAGTTAGTGCACTTCACTCGATGTTACATTCCTTTAGTCGTCTTCAGTATTTGCATCAAGGATGCACACCTCAGTCCTTCCAAGACCACACTGTCTGATCTCTATTTGCTAATTTGAGTCATATTAATTATTCCAATGCTCAAAGAGGTTTCACAAGCAGTTGAAATTTTTTAGAACCAATAATATCCTGTCTGGAAATGGTTCTGTGTACCGAGGTGTGCTGGGAATGAAGGCGTATTATTGTTTTGAAAACAGCACCGGTGTTTTTCTTCAATCTGTGCTGCATTCTTTTTTTTATAGTAAAATATATCGGCTACATTGTTTTTCATTGAAATGGTTAAATAAAGGTGTCATGTTAATTGATTTTTTTTTCACCTCACCACTTGTGCTGCAGTTATACTTGTTTTTTAATTGTTATTACCTGTGTGTGTGCACAAAACTCACCAATGCAAGGACGGATTTTCACTCTTCGCATGATCTAATTTTGGAGCAGATTAAACAAGGTTAACTAAAACATTTTCCAACACATCTCTGCAAATAATGGACAACTTTTACGCCCGAACGCGAGAGACGCAACACGCCCCTCGCGTACTTGCGGGGGGCGTGTTGTGGCTTGCGTGCGTCAGCCAATTTTTCTAACTATACGACAAAGCGACGCGAGCCGCCCGCAAGGCTTGTGATTGGTCTGCTTACTACATCCCTTCCGGAGTCGCATTTCCGTATAACCCGTCACTGACCGGCGGATTCGTCCGCCAGAAAAAGGCTCTGAGGAGCCGCCGTGGCGATGTCAATAAACGTGTGCCACACACGAAGAAGAGCCGACTTCAACAAAAAACATTACTCCGGCTAGTGGTCTGGCGGTGAATTGCATTGCAACACGCGCAACTGTGGGGGAACTATAAACCAAAACGAGTCCGTAGAAGCTGTGTGCGTGCGTGAAAAACGACTATAATTCGGCCTTTAGAAAAATTGGCTGACGCACGCAAGCCGCAACACACCCCCCGCAAGTACGCGAGGGGCGTGTTGCGTCTCTCGCGTGCGTGCGTAAAAAGCCGAGTATAAATCGGCCTTTAGAGTCCATATTCTTTCTGACAGGGGGTTAGCGTCAGCATGAACCGGACCAGGAAGTACCCCGCCTCTTGCCCATTGGCTCCAGCTCTACTTGCAATCCTCAAAGGATAACCAGTGTAGATAATGGATGCTGCTCTGTGCTGTGACACTGAAGAGACCTGATATGTGCCTGATGTCTCAGGTTCTGTGGGTCTGCCATAGACCTGTTGTTCTTATGGGAGATGTTTACAACGGGATTTTTACATAACTGCAACACCCACCTGTCATCAGGTCAAATGATGTGGCACCAAGAAGAAATTTCAAAGAAACCACCCTAGACGAGCTTCTGTACTGTAAACCCCATTTATTTAAATGTACAAAATCAGATGAATTGTCAATTTAATCTTCATCCTCCTCTTCCTCTTCATCCTGGTTGATCTGGAAGTAGCGCAGCTCATAGCTCTCCTTGGTGTTGGCCACAACGCGCAGCCAGTCACGGAGATTGTTCTTCTTCAGGTACTTCTTGGTCAAATATTTCAGGTATCTGCAAAACAGTGGACAATGTGTAAGATTCAGTCAAAGATGAATCACTGGTCATTCACAGTTTGACATTAAATGTGACATAAGTTGAAAATGTTACAGGGTAGATGGTTAATGCCATCATTCATAATAGTCGTATTATCACTGCTGAAATTTTTAATCAAACTTGTTTACAGCAACTCGGTAAATACTGTTCAGCATCAAACAGAGTGAGTGACAGCCGCAGGTTGACGGAAGATGCAAAAAAGGAAGTCAAAAGGAAATCAGAGTGATACAATTTAAATACGAGGCAGGTGCCTGATGTAGGGATTTCAGAATGCAGTAAATGTCGGGGTTGGTTGTTTAACTTGCCAACAGCTGGTCAATGATACCTGAAGTTTTCAGATATGAAGTTTTCTCTGCTCATGATAACACACGTGGTTCAGTCATCCAGCCAATATATTGTCTTCATACAAAATTTGGCAGGAGAAACCACAGACACCCGGGTTTGTGTCAGTTGTCCGGCTCCATACAAATACTGTCTTCTTCCTCATTTGTATTTATGCGAGTAGGCCTTGTGTCATGTCTTCAAGGCAAATAACAAAATATTTTACAGATGTAACAAACCTGACAGGCAGCTGAATCCACTGATGTGTGAAACAGGTATTGAGAGGGTTATATATATTGTAAAATATGAAGCAGTTTTCAGACATTAAATCAGAAAGAAGTCAGGAAAAGTGGATCCGGACTTTCACCGGAGTTTGCCTTCCAAACAAGGAAAAGGCATAAGGGGATTGTCGGACATCTTCGTCCATGTCTTATACATATATGGCACCGGTACGTCATCTGCAGATATTTGTTATATACTTTTCTGTTTTTCAGTTAAGCGCTTTCATGTGTTATAAACGTCATCAACACTACAACTCACTCGCAGTGAATCCGGCAGAGGATCTCCTCCTGTGTTCTCACATCAGCTTCTCCAAACTAGTTGGGGCTGGCTGGAGAAACTCTGCAGAAAGTCAGAAGGCTTGCTATGACATCAGTGTTCACACATACAACCCCTCCGGAGAATGGCAGCAGTATCTCTATACTTCAGTGCATGTCTGCAAGCAGCTTAAGAGATGCCTTTTCCAAAATGCTTTGGTTACATCACAAGCTCTGAACCACTCTGCAGGCACAGTGAGTATATACAGTCTGATAGTTACTTATCTTACTTAGTCAGTTGCTATGTATCCTGAAGTGAAAGTAAGTAATATTCATTAAATAGACTTAGGTTTGCAAAGGGGCGGAAAGTTTCTGGTAAATTTCCATGGGAAGTTAAGCTTGGGAATTAAAAAAAAAAACGCAAATTAAACGCTGAGCAATAAAATCATCATTCAAAACTCTATTTTGACATTTTAAAGATGTACGGAATGCAACACACACTGCACTTTGAATTTCAACCCTCCACTGTGCATTCTTCTATCACATGCACAGATAATTCCCAGCATCCTGCACACTACAGCACTATTGAGGCCTGCTGTAGTGTGCAGGACTAGTCAGGTAAGTTTCGATGATATTACTGGGGAAAATATATTAGCATGCTGATTGAGGACTGTTCATCTGTTCATCTAGCCTATTTCCATTCATTTACCCATCAATTGTAAAATATTTTTACAGATGATTCCAATTGTTTGGCTAACTATTTATATCTCTGGCATTGCATTAATGTTTTTTTTACAAACTTTTTTCTCATCTTATTCTACAGAACAATGCCACGTGCACTCTCTCATGTGTGGAGGCATTTCCCCCCATCCAATGTAGAAGGAAAAGCTGTTCAAAGACCTATGTTAAGAAGGACACAACGATGCAGAAGCATATAGTCAAGTGCCCAAAGTTTCCTCAGGGCTCAAATCAGCCTATGACAAAACAAAATGTTTATATTTATGTCTGTATATGACAAGGTAAATACAGTTAGTATAAATTACCCACAACATTTACAGTTTATTCCTGTTAATTCCCATGGAAAGTTTCCAACTTTGAATATTCCCGGAATTTTGCAACCCTATATAGACTATACCTATCAGACTGTATACATTCTGCAGTAACTGTGCATGCAGAATGGAGATGAAGGATCAGATGTCAGCACTAAGGTAATAGACGCAGATGCCGATCACGTATTGATAAATGACATCAGTAAACTATCATTGTCATTATGATCAGTTGATTAAGAGCTCGAATGTAACCAAACCATTTTGAAACGTACACTAGAGATACTGCTGACATTCTCCGGAGGGGCTCTGTGTCTGAACACAAATGTCTGAGTGAGAGCCTCTGGACTTTCTCCAACCTCGAGACCATGTGCGAACACAGCATAATGAAGTGAAACAGGTTTGACATGACAGTTTGCTGGATGCCTAAGATGAAACTTCAAGTCAATCTGATTTCACAGGAGTAATGATAACACTGGTATGATAATGACAGATGGGCAAGCCTGTCGTACATTACATTATTAAAACAATAACCGGAGAAAGGCTCATCCAATTGGACTGGACAGATGTCACATCTACTGTATTTGCACCTGCATGAACATGTGGGATCCAGACCCAACCTTCTGAAGACCAGGCAGTTGATAAGCATTTTATTGCTCCAAAATGTTTACTCCCTATGGCTCAATTTCACTTCACACCTTTTTGTGCAATAGAACAGCTGTAATTAGGACTGCACGAAATTAGGAAAACATGCGATATGCAATAACTGTTGAATATTGCGATGATATGATCAAATAACAAATGCAAGTATATGGTGTAGGGCTGCCGCGATTAGTCGACGTAATCGATCGAAGACGTCAAGGCTGAAAATGCATCGACATCAATATTTAAACAGACGCATTTTTATTTTATGAATTTACCTTTTCGATTTCTAAAATGTTTCATTTCAATTCATTATAACAAATGTTCTCCTTCAATATCACTACGTAACGCCGGGTTTACACAGGACGCTGAAGCGCAACGCCATTCTCAACCGCTTGTTGTTGTATGTAACCTGTTCAATGTACTGGTTTGGGGGTAAATGATGATGGTCTTCATAGCCCCCCCCCCACCCCTCTCTTTCTCTCTCTGTCTATCTGCTTGTGTGCTTGTAGTGGATGGGCAGAAGGGGACATTTAATTATGTGAATGGGAAGATTGAGGAAATTAAAACTCCAGGACAACAGGGGATACAAAGTATGGGATGCATATTTGATGAATTATATCATATATATATATAGCTTAATATAATTTTTCAGTGCGTTTCCTGGCTCGATACGCTCGCGGCGAGCGGAAAAAATAGACTCGACGCCGAAACCATCGGTGCAGGGCTCGGCGCATCGCAGCCCATGTGAACCGCACAAAGGTTTAACAGGGGGGTGGATAGGAGGCGCCTGGCTTTCCTTGGCGCTGCACGGCGCTTCGGAAATGAAATGAAAGGTCAATTTGATTTTTTGGAGGAAAGTTAATCGTTTAGATTATTCGACTAATATTAATAATTCTAATAGTAATTAGGGCTGCAACTAATGACTATTCTGATGAAGTAGTCAATTAGTCATCAATTATTGAAACGATTAATCGACTAATCGGATTATGAATGATACAAATATTAAATTGCTCTTATTTAGCCAACACCTTTTAAATTTAGCGTGAGGTTGTTCGAGGCATGTGATGACTGAAAATAAAAACAATAAAGATCGATACCTCGTTAAAAAAAAAAATGTCTTTTAATAAACTTTGCTGCATATAAGGGTACTGTTTACACAAAAGCAAAGAAAATCAAGTTTATGTCTATTTAAAACCAAGGACAGGCCAAGTGCTGATACTTAAAATAAATTTAAATCAAGTATCCATTTTTTCCTGTTAAAAAAAGGAAAGGGAGACTATCAGCATTAAAAACATCAACAAACGAAACTACAGTCTTCTTCGAACAGCATATTTGTGATTAAAAAAGACGTTTGTCAGGCAATAGGATAACATTACGCTGTTAAACTCGTTAAAAAGTTTAAACCATATTTTTGTAATGGATTCTAGAATCCTGCACACAGGTATAAACGTCTATATAGCAAGCTAGCTAACAGGCTATCTTACCGAGGCGAGTCTGCATCATTTACGTTAAGATGTCAAACGTGCCTCCTCCTCAAATGCTCGTGTCATGCTTCCATGGAGAGCAGGCCCGCTGACACATACTGCAGGTAGTTTTGTTTTCTATGTTAAGGGTGAAGATCTCCAGAACTTTTGACTTCCGGGTACGCGATGGAACGGACGCCATTGGTCCCTGTTTTGTCACTATTGCACAGGCACGACTTTCAGAGATAGGAAGGGAGTGAGATGGCTGACTCCTCAGCTACTTCCATTAGCACCTCCGGTAAAACGACGTTTAGTTCAACTGCACGGCACGAAGAACACGCGCTATGACGTTACCAACGAATCATCGACGAGTAAATTATTCGGTGACTATTTTTGTCATCGATTTTTGTCGACGACGTCGACTAATCGTTGCACCCCTACTAGACGCCAGGGACCCATGCACAGCTTCCCTCAGCACTTTTCTTTTTAGCAGCTGTCAGTAATTTACTGCTCCTCTCTCTCTCTCTCTATCATGTGCGCTCCAGCTCCATGCTTATAGATTACACGAATATCAGTGTTGATATTTTTGTGACAAACAAATCAACTTTTAAACTGTAGCGAGTCAGAGACATCAATTAAGAGAGAGAGCAGTAGAGTTACTTCAGAGTTGATATCGTGATGACGATAGATTTTCGATAAATCGTGCTGCCCTAATGTTGACCCCATACTGTAAATCACTGAAAAAAAATTTAAAGCACTATTTCCATTTCAACAATATGTTTTTTACGGACAGCTCCATAGCCCGAGGGAGAAGGCGCACAGCCCAGCCACAGCGCCACCAAGTCCAGGGCAGACACCCAGGGAGCCATGCACAGGTCCACTAAGTCCACCTACAGTTTTAACTTGTGGTCTTTTTATGTTTGGACCATGAACAGTTTTTAAAAGCTCAACCACTGATGGTGATGAATCTGACCTGGGACAAACGTGATAACTCAAAGTTTCCACAGTAGTAGCCTTGCAGTTCTCTGTTCTCTCTATTCTATTCTTCAGACAATGATTACTTGAAGAAAAATGCTTCAATGACCTGAATATCTTTAACTATCTAGGGCATGGGAGCTCCATCTGATTGACCAAATATATTGACATGCAAAGCGTGAATTAAGGGTGCAATGAAAAAACACCACTTATCGAAGTTCAAGCAGTCTTTTTTTGTGATACGTAAATCGCACATGTTGATATCGCTATGGCGATACATTTCATTATATTGTAGAGCCCTAGTAATATCATAAAAAGAAAAAAAAATTATGTTGATAATTCAATTTGCACTAATAATGGGGGAACAGGCTATATAGTAAAAACCTGTATTGGGATAGAGCAGACCAACATGGCTTCCCTAGTGACTTCTGCAGGCAGCATGTCTCACAGCCTCTGGACTATGACGGCCTTGTCAGCATACTCTAACACACTCAGTTAAAAGATGTGGTGACCCCTGGCCCATGCATGTTCTCAAACCAGTGTACCATGAGAGGGAATCAAGTGCCAATGCTTCCAATCTCACCTTTTGGAGAAGGGCACCTCAGAGGACACGGTAATCTTGCTCTTGCTCCTCTCGATGGAGACCACACCACCACCAAGGTTGCCGGCTTTTCCATTCACCTTAATACGCTCCTGAAGAAACTGCTCCTGGAAACCCCACACACACAAATCATTTGCACATTACTCTGAGTTGCAATGATCTGGCTAAACATATCCACTTTTTGTAACATTGTTGTTCACACAGTTATGACATTCACTTGTATCTGTATTCAATGTGTTTTTTAACAAAACCATCTGATAAGAGGTGGACTTACAAAGTTGGCAGCGTCCATGATGCCATCTTCAACAGGATGGGTGCAGTCCAGTGTGAACTTCAGGAGCTGCTTCTTCTTTTTACCACCTTTACCAGTGCTTTGCTTCTTCTGCAAACAAAATACAGAACAGCTGAGGTTATCACAGGACTGAACACACATAGTTCATGATGCTCACAGGATTACAGAGGAGCCCTGCACCAGACCATTACAGAAACGTCAGGAGGGAAGACTACATCATGGCCCCAGGATGTCAGGGACAGACCCCCAGGTCTGACCAGCCTGTGGTGGGCCTGTCTTAGCAGAGGGGCTGAAACACCAGATGACACTAAGGGACACAACTGATGATCCCTGATATCTGCTATCTGGTGATTGTCAATTTAACAAACTAGTACGGAAAACCCTCAAACACGCAGGGGTACTAGCCATCCTGCCCTATGATCTAAACCGTCATGTCTACATTTATCTCACTGAACGACGCAGCATCACTGTGGAGGTGATTGTGAAACGAAAACACACCGAGGCTGCAGACAGTCGAGAGAAAACTCAGAATTAGCTCCATTAGCATGCTGCTAAGACGCGCAGACGCCAGATCCCTTAAAACATGTCCAGCTAGCACATGCTAAGCTACGCTAGCCGTACTGTGCTGTGCAACACCCCGCTGCCACACAGCCTGAGCGGACAACGTGGTGGAGAGCTCCGGTGAAGAGGCGGCCACAGGCCACAGCACAGCCCGGCGAACTAACTCTCTTACGGCCAGTATGAGCCTAACCTCAGCCCCGCTCTTCGCCTCCAGCCACAGCCACAAACCAACGCTTAGTCCCGCGGCCTCCCTCTGACTTAACCGCGTCTTACAAACCACATTTCTGCGTCTTTAATAAAACGCGATGTTACTCACAATAGGAGCCATGGCGAAGAAGCAAGTAGAGAGGAAGCCAGAGCCGTGCGCATGCGCATCATTCACAAATCAAGTGCCGAATCGTCGATCGAATCCGCGCATCTGAGATCGATTCATAAGACATTAGAGTACAATTAGTCATAATCATATGCTAACTTTAAAATATTTCGCCCCAAATAACACAAATACAAATTAATTAAAGAGATAATGTGGATTGAGCTTTATGAAAACAGAGTGTATTTTGCATGAATAACAAACAGTATAGGGACCCAGGATGGCCCTTTCTGACTTTGACATATCTATTTCTATCTATCCGTCCATCCATCCATCAATCACATTTTATTCGTATAGCCCATATTCACAGATCAAAATTGGTCCAATAGCGTTTAACAAGGTGTCACATCCTCTGTCCCTCAAAAAGAGTAGGGGGAAACTGCCAAAAAAACCACGATCATGATCCTCCACCATGATCCACAATCCACCATTACAATCCACGATCAGCTGCCACCACGCCCATGATCCACCATCACGATCTCTTAGAGCAGGCTTGACGCATGATATTTCCATCTTTGTTGGCATCTTATATGTGCATGGCTCTGCTTTCTCATACTGAGATATTTATTTTTTAAATTTTTTTTTTGCATTCACATTTAAGAAATGTCATTAACACACACCCTCGCTCACTGTGAATCATGTAGAGGATCTCCTGCTGTGGGCTTGCTAAAGACACTCTGGATAAAACCATAGACTGTAAAACCCAGTGAATACAGCCCCTCCAGAGAATGTCAGGAGGATCTATGAAGCTCAGTGCATTTCTGAAAACAGCTTAATATTGGACCACACTTTATTAGCCCAAACTGCCTGTAGGAGCTTGTTGCTCCCTCACTGCGAGCTAAACACTCATCAAAATCACTACTGTTTGCTGTCCTGGCTCCTAAATGGTGGAATGAGCTCCCCATCGACATCCGGATATAGTTTAAACATCTTCCGCTGCAAACTAAAAACACACCTCTTCCGACTATACCTTGAATAAAATTTTGAAACCAACAATTTAGTAGCACTTACTTATAGCACATTGTAGTTTTGCTTTTTTTTGTAAGAAATTTTACTTTCTTGATTCTTGTTGTTTTGGGTTTGTACCCTCATCGTTGAACTTAATGTAAGTCGCTTTGGATAAAAGCGTCAGCTAAATTAAATGAAATAATAATGTAATGTAAAATGATCACTGGACTGATTCATGTTTGTTGATGGCTTGTTTTGTTAAACTACACAAAGGTGTGTGGTGAAAATGTATGTTTGTATGCCTCAAAGTAAGGTTAAATGGAAGTACAACACTATTGGTGTATGCCTCTGGCATGCAGTCCCGAATTCACCAAGTGCGGTTTTATCATTTTTTTCCAGATTCATAAAAGGTCCCTGTGACCTTTGATCAATGAAATTGAATCATTTAATCTTTGAGTCCAAGTGACTGACAACTGTTTAAAAGCTGAATAAATTCCCTCAAGAAAGTCTTGAGAAATCAAGAGGCCCAAAACATGTACCATGTTTACCATGTATCCATGACCGTGACCTTTGATCACTGAAATCAAATCAGTAAATCAGTGACTCGAAATAAACACGGGTGACAAATTTGAGATTCCTTACCTCAATTAATTATTGAGACCAGGTGACTATTTGTATCACATTTGAAAAAAAAATCCCTCGACGCATTCTTGAAAAATCGCATTATAGAGAATGGGACTGACAGAAAGACTGACAGACGGACGGAGAAGCTGAAAAAACATAATGCCTACAGCCAGGCACGTGCACAGATAGACCTCTAGTGGTGCTCAAGCACCAGCCCTTTTGCCCTGGAGAAGAAAAGTGCCCCTTCTGCTGGAGCTCAATTTTTTTCTTCATTCATCAATAATTAAGAATAAAAATTTCTCTCTGTCATCAATTCCCCCCAATGTGTTTTGATATCTGACGGGGCATTTATTTGAGTTATTGTGAGAATTTCGCCCCGACATGCTCCGCGGCGCTCACAAGCCCCCGCTGGCCCCTCCCTCCTCCTCCTCCTCATGCAGCTGAGGGCCAAACGGCTGCAGCCACTTCTCCTCTGACCCGCAGCATCAAACAAACAAGTGATGAAGCTGTGTGTGCAATCCCCCGACGGTGTTTGGTGATAAATTAACCACAACATTAGCGCCGCTGAAAACATTACGTCGCAACTGGTCCGACGTTTCATTAAAAAATAAAAAAACTCAAGAAATCCGTGATTTCAAAGCCTTTCCAGCTGCATGTTTAATGAAGAGAGAGAAAGGGAGAGAGATACAGGCCGACAGACAGACAGGCAGACAGAGAATGTAAAGGCAGTTTAACTGTTCTACAAATTAGACAAGTTCACTAGTTTTGTTTCATTTAAAATCGTAATTATTTAAATGAAAGGTAGGTCTTAAGTTGAGCTACGTGAGGTATATATTGTGTTATATTATTAGTGTAATGCTGCTTATACTTCCACTCTGTCAGAAAACAGTAAACAAAAGTGTGTGTACTGTGTTGTCAGCTTTATAGAGATTAGGTAAGTCACTCTTGATTATTATGCACACCATTGATTTATCTCATTTAAAAATGTTTGCATAATACCAGAAAAGACAGACTCCAAAAGCAGAAGGACAGGGAACTGCAACAAGCAGCTCAGGGTAGCATCTCTCTTTTATATTGGATCAGGCCATCAATTAGTAAAACAAATGATGGAGAATCAGTAAGTTTTTATTTATTTATTATTATTGTAAATAATTTTTGCGATGGTTTCCCTTTTTTTTTAGTTTGAGCACCTGCCCCCCAAAATGTCTGTGCACGTGCCTGTTTGGGATGATGTGTGATGAAAAATTCAAGAATTTAACCATTTCTTCCAAAAAAGGCTTATCTCCCTGTTTCCAGCGCTTTTCTGACACTTGGGCTGATATGTGATGAAAAAGTCAGAAATGTTAACCATTGCTTCCAAAAAAGGCTTATCTCCCCGTTTCCAGCTGTTTAGTGACATTTGGGATGATGTGTGATGAAAAATTCATGAATTTAACCATTTCTTCCAAAAAAAGGCTTATCTCCCTGTTTCCAGCGCTTTTCTTACACTTGAGCTGATATGTGATGAAAAAGTCAAAATGTTAACCATTGCTTCCAAAAAAGGATAATCTCCCCGTTTCCAGCTGTTCAGTGAATTTGGGATGATGTGTGATGAAAAATTCAAGAATTTCACCATTTCTTCTAAAAAAAGGCTAATCTCCCTGTTTCCAGCGCTTTTCTGACACTGGAGCTGATATGTGATGAAAAAGTCAAAACGTTAACCATTGCTTCCAAAAAAGGCTTATCTCCCCGTTTCCAGCTGTTTAGTGACATTTGGGATGATGTGTGATGAAAAATGCAAGAATTTAAACATTTCTTCCAAAAAAGGCTTATCTCCCTGTTTCCAGCGCTTTTCTGACAGTTGGGCTGACATGTGATGAAAAAGTAAAAATGTTAACCATTGCTTCCAAAAAAGGCTTATCTCCCCGTTTCCAGCTGTTTAGTGACATTTGGGATGATGTGTGATGAAAAATTCAAGAATTTAACCATTTCTTCCAAAAAAGGCTTATCTCCCTGTTTCCAGCGCTTTTCTGACACTTGGGCTGATATGTGATGAAAAAGTCAGAAATGTTAACCATTGCTTCCAAAAAAGGCTTATCTCCCCGTTTCCAGCTGTTTAGTGACATTTGGGATGATGTGTGATGAAAAATTCAAGAATTTAACCATTTCTTCCAAAAAAGGCTTATCTCCCTGTTTCCAGCGCTTTTCTGACACTTGGGCTGATATGTGATGAAAAAGTCAAAATGTTAACCATTGCTTCCAAAAAAGGCTTATCTCCCCGTTTCCAGCTGTTTAGTGACATTTGGGATGATGTGTGATGAAAAATTCAAGAATTTAACCATTTCTTCCAAAAAAAGGCATATCTCCCTGTTTCCAGCGCTTTTCTGACACTGGAGCTGATATGTGATGAAAAAGTCAAAATGTTAACCATTGCTTCCAAAAAAGGCTTATCTCCCCGTTTCCAGCTGTTTAGTGACATTTGGGATGATGTGTGATGAAAGATTCAAGAATTTAACCATATCTTCCAAAAAAGGCTTATCTCCCTGTTTCCAGCGCTTTTCTGACACTTGGGCTGACATGTGATGAAAAAGTCAGAAATCTTAATCAATGCTTCCAAAAAAGGCTTATCTCCCCGTTTCCAGCTGTTTAGTGACATTTGGGATGATGTGTGATGAAAAATTCAAGAATTTAACCATTTCTTCCAAAAAAAGGCATATCTCCCTGTTTCCAGCGCTTTTCTGACACTGGGGCTGATATGTGATGAAAAAGTCAAAATGTTAACCATTGCTTCCAAAAAAGGATAATCTCCCCGTTTCCAGCTGTTCAGTGAATTTGGGATGATGTGTGATGAAAAATTCAAGAATTTCACCATTTCTTCTAAAAAAAGGCTAATCTCCCTGTTTCCAGCGCTTTTCTGACACTGGAGCTGATATGTGATGAAAAAGTCAAAACGTTAACCATTGCTTCCAAAAAAGGCTTATCTCCCTGTTTCCAGCGCTTTTCTGACACTTGGGCTGATATGTGATGAAAAAGTCAGAAATGTTAACCATTGCTTCCAAAAAAGGCTTATCTCCCCGTTTCCAGCTGTTTAGTGACATTTGGGATGATGTGTGATGAAAAATTCAAGAATTTAACCATTTCTTCCAAAAAAGGCTTATCTCCCTGTT